>NC_058407.1:108526418-108595447 GCF_002201575.2 Neomonachus schauinslandi | reverse complement strand
CTAATGTAATCATTTTCAGAGCCAAGCATGAGGATTCAGCTTAGTACTAACTGCATGAACGTTTAGTTGGCTTTCATGTTTACATATAATTAACTATGTGTCCATTTTGCTGTTTAGATTCTCCTAAAAGATATCCTTACGTGAAGGTAAAACTTTTATATTTTTATTTTGAATTTTTACCTACAGATTGTATGAAAGGTCCATCATGTCTTAATCATATTGTTTCAATACCCATTCAGCCTACCGTTGAAGCGAAAGATTCTGTTCCTAATAAAACAGTAGAAGTGAAGGAAAAACCAACATCCAACTCAGGTAAATTTTACAATACAAATTTAACAGTGGAAAGAAGTACACTAAAATATTTGAAATGCTCACAGTCTTCTTATTCTGAATTCTTTTTTTCTTTTTTTTTTTTGGTGGCAAATTTAACTGAAGGATTTGACATAAATAAGGTAGATACCATTGTTGATACCCATGTTTGATCAAAAGATATTTATAAGCATAAGAAAAAGAGATTTTAAAAATCTAAACTTTAGATTTTTAAAAATCCTTGGGATTCCCAGAAGTTAATTATTAGACTCTAAGATTTTTCCAGTGTTCACAATGTTTATTTCAATTCTGACCTTTACCCTTAACATCGTATCAGTCCCTTGGCCAGACATGGATCAGTGTAGGAGGGGACTACACAAGGATATGAAAACCAGGAGACAAGGATCATTGAGGGCATCTTTGAGATTGACTAATATATATCACTATATATTAGTTTTACTGTTTTTGAAATTCATATAAAGGGAATCATGCAGTGTATGCACTTTTGTGTTGGCTTCTTTTGCTTAACATAATGTCTGTGAGATTTAGGTTATTGTGTGTGGTGGTGATTGCTATTTATATTGCTGATTAGCATTCTGTCCTATGATTGTGACACAGTTTGGTTACTCGTCGTCCTGTTGATGGACATTTGTACGGTTCAAGTTTGGTATTATTATGATTAAACATTCCATGCCCTTGTCTTTTTGTGTACATGTTTCATTACCTAGAAATGGATTTGCTCAGTCAGAGGGTAAGATTATGTTTAATTTATAAGGAATGACCGAAATGTTTTCTAAAATTGTGTTGTCATTTCACGCACTCATGAGCAACGTATGAGAATTCCAGTTGTTCCATATTCTCAGAACATGTGGTATTCAGTAATATTTAGCAGTTCTAGTGGTTATGTAGTGGTATCTCACTGTATTTTAATTTGCATTGCCTTAATGAGAAATAATGTTATTGGGGCGCCTGGGTGGCTCAGTTGGTTAAGCGACTGCCTTCGGCTCAGGTCATGATCCTGGAGTCCCGGGATCAAGTCCCGCATCGGGCTCCCTACTCGGCAGGGAGTCGGCTTCTCCCTCTGACCTTCCTCCTTCTCATGTGCTCTCTCTCTCTCTCTCTCTCTCATTCTCTCTCTCAAATAAATAAATAAATAAAATCTTAAAAAAAAAAAGATTTAAAAAAAAAAAGAAAAAGAAATAATGTTATTGATGCTATGCATTCACTTATGAAATACCTGTTCAAATCTTTTGTTTTTGATATGTAGGAATAATTTAAAATATTTTCTTTTTAATCAGCTTTATTGAAGTATATTTTACATAAAATAAATAGCAGCCACCTTAAGTGCTCAGTTTGATGAGTTTGGACAAAGGTACATAGTGTGTGACCACTATCCCAATGAAGATATAGAACACCCTAGAAAACAGCCTGGCAGCTTCTGACAAAAGTAAACACACCCTTACCATATGCCCCAGCAACTTTAGTTCCAAACATTCATTCACTGAATAATTTTAAGCGAAGCATCAATACATGGGGGATTATTTTTGTAATTTGTATTTAAAAAATTACATATAGGAAAATTGATTTCTTTGGTGTACATTTCTGTGAATTTTAACACATGCATGGATATGCTCATTGAATTATGAAACAGAATAGTTTCATAATGCCAAAACGCTCCCTTATGCTATCCTTTTATGATCATATAATCCCCCACCTCTAGCCCCTGGAAATTGATGATCTTTTCTCCCTTACTACAGTTTTTGTCTTTCTGAGAATGTCATATAAATGGAATGATACAGTGTGTAACCTTTTGAGATTGGGTTCTTTCACTGAGCATAATGCCTTTGAGATTCATCCAAATTGTTTTGTGTATCAATAGTTCCCTTTTTTTTATTGCTGAACAGTATTAATGATTGTAATGATACACCATAGCTTGTTTATGTATTCATTTGTTGAAAGATAATTTATTTTCAAATTTGGAAGAAGTGCAGTTTATAAATTTCTTTTTTATAGTTAGTACTTGTCTAAGTACCAGTCAACTCATATTATAGTTGTGTCTTGTCTAGGACAACTTTGCCTATATCAAGATCATGAATATGTTCTCTCATGTTTTCTTCTAGCTTTATGGTTTTTGTTTTTACATTTAGGTCTCTGTTGATTTGGGCCCTCCAGGAAGCAGATGCCAAGATGAGTTATAAGTGAAAGATTTATTGGGGGTTACAACAGTGAAAGTTAAAGGAGAGAAGGAGCAGGAGGGGCAGAGGAAGCTTTCAGATGATGATGTAGATCTGATACCTGTGAAAGGCGAGGGAGGAGGAAGGAGGGTTAAGTAGAAAGATTTCGAGCATCAGACTGTGGCATAGCTGTGAGAAAGTCTCTGGAAGCCCAGTGGCGATCTCAAGTCCAAAGAATGCCCATGGAGGAGTTCTACATTGGCCAAAATAGCAAGTCTTTATATCACTGTGTGCTCAGTTATGGAGTGGGGGATGCTCAAGGAGGCAAGTGGACTCAGCTCAAAGGCTGAGACAGAGCCTGAAGTCAACCATAGCTGGAGGCTCTCAGCAGCCTGTACTCATTGCTTCAGGTTCTCTCTTGAAGGGAGATGTGATCGGCACAGGTGAGGTCTTCATGGCTGTCACAGTTCATGCTTTGCTTCACATGTAGTTCTCCTACACATTCAGGCGCAGCTCCTCCACAGCTCCTATGGACCTTTCTTCCTGAGAATAAACTTAAAAGAGGGAGGTTTATGGGCCAAATTACAGTCTTCACTGTTGCAGTTGGTTTTGGGGCTGAAACACCTCTCCACTATCCATTCCCTTCCCTACCTCCATCCTAAATTTCCTTGTCTTCAGCTATCCCCGCTGTTGGTCATGACAGCTTACGTGGTGGTGTGACCCAAACTCCTGGGTGGTCTGACCCCTAGACCCACACAATTCTTAGGCTAGGTTTGCTGCATTTGCTTATTCACAGTTGTAATTGGGAAAGGGAGTACCAAGAGGCACTCAGGCGGATCACCCAAATTTCATATATTCCTCCCTGCTACCATTGTGTAACATTAGTTCTAGTTTACCCTGCTGATCAGTATTATTTATGCCTGTAAACACAGTGATTCCTCTTCCAGCCTCCTGGTTCCTGGATACAAGGATCCTGGGATGTCTAGGTGGCAGCCCTGGCAGCTCTAGCTTGTAGTTCAATAGGAGGCTTGCTTTTTCCTTTGGGGAGTTAGACTTTTAAGTTTTCGAAGTCCAGAGTTGCAGGAAGAAAAGAACAAGGTTCCTTAGTGGTTATTGGGAATGATGCTAACTGGGATATCTCCTGCTTCTATCCCTTGGTTTCCAGACCCACATATTTCACTGGTCCTTCCAGGATGGAATGGGCACCATTTAATCAACCTGCCACCAAATGGCCAGGTAGGTGGTCTCCTCAAGGAATAACGTCACACTAGGTTATTGGCCTCTGTTGCTGTCATGGTGGATATTCAGAGGCAACAGTAGCTTGATTGGCTTTGGTAAGAGGAAATCCATGATTTTGGACTGATGTGTAGCCCCATCTCTCCTACTGTGACCACTTCTTTCATGTGCCCAATGTGCCAGGTTCATATGAATGAGGACAAAGTTTGGCTAACATCAATTAGCTATATTGTTTTATCTACTAAGTTGTTTGGTGCTTCTTCTGTGGTGATGTCTTCTAGTAGGTAATTACGTGTGATATGGAAAATTTCATGTCTATCCACATGCCTCTACTTAAGACCTTGTCTGTGACTTTTTTTTTTTTTAAGATTTTATTTATTTATTTGACAGAGAGAGAGACAGCAAGAGAGGGAACACAAGCAGGGGAAGTGGGAGAGGGAGAAGCAGGCTTCCCGCTGAGCAGGGAGCCCGGTGCGGGGCTCAATCCCAGGACCCCGGGATCATGACCTGAGCCCAAGGTAGATGCTTAACGATTGAGCCACCCAGGAGCCCCGATAATTGCATTTTTTAAGGAATTTTCTTTACGGTTACTCTGGTTCATGAGGTCACATGGTGCATAGCTAAATTAGTTTCCCAGTTCATATGCCACTTGGGAGACTTACGAGAAACTTAAGGAAAACAAATTTGGAACTATCGGTAATGGAAAAAGATGCAGTGTGGAGATTAAGGCAAGCCCAAGTGGATAATCACAAATTTCAGGAGGTACTTTCTGGGTTGTGCAAGTGTAGGCTCAGGACCTAAAAGGGAGTGCCTCCTTAAATCTTCTAGGCGAGGTGCCTCTATGTGCGTTAAGCTCTTTGGACTATTGACCTTGTTGGCTATAAAGTCATCCCGGTTACTTCTATGTTTTGTTCTAGAAGCTTTATAGATTTAGGTTTTCACTTAGGCCTATGATCCATTTTGAGTTAATATGTATTGATGGAGCTGTTGGGAGATAGTTCTCCATGATTCTCTCTTGTTTCCACATATCTTCTGATAGATTTTGTTCTGGATACCTTTCCAAGGATATTTGTACGGCAAATAGCTTTGGAAAATATGGCATCTCTCTCTGGGACAGAGGGCAGATTTGTTGGCTGTTCATGATAATAAAGACAATGTCTCTCACTGGAAAATAGATGAGAAGATTTGCTAGCAGTGTTTTTAGAGAAGACTGGGGCTGTCTCTCTCAGGGAGCCCAACTCACTGAGTGTGCCAGCACTACCTAGCCATTGTTGCTTTGCCCTGTAGGAATTGGGGCTTGGGAAGCCAGCAACTCTGGTTGCTGTTATTGCTGCGATTAATAAGTGGTCCTTTGTCTCTAGCCCAGGAGTCTCAAATGTTATGCCAGTGTCTATGATATTGTGGCAGGCTAACTTGTTTTCCAGCAGGTAAGGAAAATTGTAGACTTTTCATGGTTCTTGATGGTTTCAGTAAAAAAGACTGAATATTGACAAGACCTGGCTTTCTGGCATAGAAAAGACCAGAGCTTCCCCATTTAATATGATTTGAGGGACATCCTTGGGATTTAGTAGCAGCCATATTATTCAATTATTCAATCAAGCAATAAATAAGTATCCACTTTGTTCCCTGTTGCTGAGGAGGGAGATGGTTGGGAGGGAGATGGTTGCAGGCTGTATACTGGGAAGTAGGGTCAAAGGTAGCTGCCTGAATGGTAGATAACTTAGTTGTTCTTACTCCTTGGGGTGGGGGCTGAAGGGACAATTTGATGGTTAGCCTTATACCTGCCCTGTTGAAACAATTGGTACTAAGATCCATCCCAGGTTAGAGGAAGGTTTTGATCCTTTTTAGACAACACTTACGGAGACACACATATACACCAAATGCAAAAGGAGGGGAAATTTGTGACCCCTATGGGGAGAACTCATGCAAATTTTTAGAACTTTGGATTGTTAGCTTAGGAGATGAGGGGGAGGGACATGTCATGTTTTTGAAGATGAATGACCATAGTTTGGCCCTCTTACGGCTCAACTGCTCCTGAATTCTATCAAGCCGATCTTAGACGATTTCAAAGATGACAGTACAAAGTCTGAGTTATTTGAAATGTTTTTTTTTCTGGCCATAAGGGCATTCTGGCCCTCTTACTGAAAGTTCCTTGAAACAGAGAAAATCCCATGGGAAATCATACAGCATATACTGTATAGTATTCCAGGTCTTACTGTCCCACCTTGGGTCTGTACTCTCCCACATACTGGCCCACATGGGCAGAAAGAAGGGGACATAACGGGTCTTTATAAAAAACCCCTTTGGATCTCTTGTTTCTGACTGATTCTTCTAGATGAAAAATTTGGGTGAGAGTGGAGGACAATTTGAAAGAAGTTAGAGTTACAGGAATGGGACACATTAATTTTGTGGCAATGGAAGGATAGGAAGAAAACCTTAGCACCTGGGGATGCAACACCTTAAACAGTGGGAGGTACTGGGAAATGAAAGAATATTAATATTCTTTTGTCTTTTACCATAGCTCCTGGACCCTTCCTCACAAGGACAGTATCTTGGTCCAGCTCTCCCAAACTATTGCAAGTTCCTTGAATTTAACTGACTTTTTTTTTTTTAAGATTTTATTTATTTGTCAAAGAGAGAGAGCACAAGCAGGGGGAGCAGCAGGCAGAGGGAGAAACAGACTCCCCACTGAGCATGGAGCCCGATGCAGGTCCATCCCAGGACCCGGGATCATGACCTGAGCCGAAGGCAGACGCCCAGTCGACTGAGCCACCCAGGCGTCCTGAATTTAACTGACTTCTGAATTGCTATCTGCCAGATGGCTTTGACTACAATTTGACTGCTATTCTCTTAATCTTACTTCTCAGTATTGGAAATAGCAGCAAATGGCCCGTTTCTTCACCTCCTATGCAAAACCTTATGAAAATTTTTGTTGTCATTCTCACACACATTCCCATATCTATTATTCAGGCATTTCATGGGACGGACAAATCCCACCGAACTGTTACTATAAACAAACAAAGAACAGATTGGACTGACTGCCATTATGCAGTCTCTCCAAAAAACATAGGTTCTCAATGATTTGAACAGAAGAAAGAACCCTAAGGTGTGTCAGCGGCTGGGAGGCCATGTTGGAGCCAATGTCAACTGCTTACTATGAGAGCTATGGGTGCCACCTGGGGGAGGGAGGGCATTGCTCAGCAGTTGTAAATAAGACTTTATTCCCAGGGGCACCAGGAACTCCTCTGGGACTATGCTTTTTGTTTGAAGCCCTCCAACTGTATTCTTTTTCAAAGTTGTTTTGGCTATTGCAGGTTCTTTTCATTTCCATAGGTGTTTTAGCATCAGGTTGCCAATTTCTTCAAAGAGGCCTGCTGGTATTTTGATTGGGATTGTTTTGAATTGATACATTAAGTAGGGGAGAGGTGACATCTTAACATTATTAAATCTTCTAATTCATGAGCATGGTATTGCTGCATTTACTTAGACCTTTATTTTCTCTCAGCAATTTTTTATAGTTATCAGTGTAGAGGTTTTGCACATTTTTCAGCATTATGCATAAATACTTCATATTTTTAATGCCATGGTAAGTGGTATTTATGGTATTTTAGGTCCTCATTGTTCATCAAGAGCATATAGAAACGCAGTTGATTTTTGTATTTTGATCTTGTATCCTGCAACCAAGTTAAACTTATTAATTTTTGAAGATTTCATCAGATTTTCTACATAGATCATTTTGTTTCTTTATTAAAAAATTCATTTTTCGGGCGCCTGGGTGGCTCAGTTGGTTAAGCGACTGCCTTCGGCTCAGGTCGTGATCCCGGAGTCCCTGGATCGAGTCCCGCATTGCGCTCCCTGCTCAGCAGGGAGTCTGCTTCTCCCTCTGACCCTCCCCCCTCTTATGTGCTCTCTCTCATTCTCTCTCTCTCAAATAAATAAATAAAATCTAAAAAAAAAAAAATTCATTTTTCTTCCTTTCCAGTTTGAATTCTTTCTATTTCTTTTCCTTGACTTTTGCACTGGTTAGGACTTCCAGTAAGTACATTGTTGAAAAGAAGTAATGAGAGCAGACAGCCTTACCTTGTTCTTTATCACAGGGGGGAAACAATCAATCTTTACCATTAAGTATGATGTTAGCTGTAGGTTTCTCATTGATGCATTTTATCAGGTTAAGAAAGTTTCTTTTTTTTTTATATTTTAAAGATTTTTATTTATTTTTTTGACAGAGACACACAGAGAGAGAGGGAACACAAGCAGGGGGAGTGGGAGAGGGAGAAGCAGGCTTTCCGCTGAGCGGGGAGCCCGATGTGGGGCTCGATCCCAGGACCCTGGGATCATGACCTGAGCCGAAGGCAGACGCTTAACGACTGAGCCACCCAAGCGCCCCGGGTTAAGAAAGTTTCTATTTCAAGTTTCAGATTTAAAAAAATCTGGAGTGGATGCTGGATTTTGTCAATTACTTCTTCAGCCCCTCTTTAGATAATCATATGTGTGTGTGCATATATGTTTGTGTTTTAGCCTGTAAATATGATGATTTCATTGATTATCATATGTTAATGCAACCTTGCATCCCTGGGATAAACCCCACTTGGTCATGACTACTATTTTTTTTTATATATATATGGTTTGGTTCAATTTGCTAAAATTTCATGAACAATTATTGCATATATGTTCAGGTGGGATATTGACCCGTAGTTTTCTTTTCTTTAATGTCTTTGGTATTGGTGTTAGGGTAATGCTGCCTCTCAGAATGAGTTGGGAAGTATCCCTGATCCTCTGCAATTTTCTGCATGTATTTGTATAAAATTTGTATTGTTTCTTCTTTAATGTTTTATTACTCACTAATGATGCTATCTGGACCTGGAGTTCCCTTGATGGAAAATTTTCTTGATTTTTTAAACACAAATTTAATTTCTTTAGATATAATGGTATTCAGGATATATTTTTCTTGTTGAATAAGCTTTGATAATTTCTGTCTTTTAGGGAATTTATCCATTTTATCCAAGTTGTTGAATTTATGGGCATAACATTGTTCAAAACCTCCTTTATTATCCTGTTAACATCTGTAAAATTTGTAGTGCCTGATACTGGTAATTTGGGTCTTCTCTCTCTCTCTCTTTTTTTCCTGCTGATTACTCTGGGTAGGTATTAATCTTTTTTTTTTTTTTTTTTTTGGTTTTTGTGAAACAGCCAGATACGGGGTTTTTTGGTTTTTGCTTTTTTTTTTTTTAATTTTTTTTTTTTTTTTAATCATTTCCTTTCTTCTGCTCCCTTTGTTTTTCATTTGCTCTTTTTTTTTTGTCTCTTCCCTTTCTAATTGAAGTAATTGATTTGAGAACTTTCTTCTTATTATAGGTGTGTAGTATAGTGATATATACATTTTCCTCTACATGCTACTTTAGCAGCATCCCACACATTTTGATATGCTTTGTTTTTATTTTTTTCTGTTCAGTATACTTTTTAATTTCCCTTTTGATTACTTCTTTGACACATGAATTACTAATTGGTTGATAATGTTGTTAGTATTGAAAACATTATTCAAGTTTCTATATCCTAAGTGATTTTCTGTCTACTTATTTGATCAGTTATGGAGGGAGACATTGTTGCAGGATTGCAGGGTTCTTGTCTCACGCAGTCAAAGAAGTCAAAGAATGAATCTCGCGGACACAAAAGGGTGAAGTGAAGTGAAAGTTTATAAAGTGAAGGTGAGAACAGAAAGGAAAGAAAAAGCTCTCTGGAGTGAGAGAAGTGCCGAATGGGTTACCACTGAGGGTTTTTAGGGCAGGTCTTTTATTGAAAATTTGACCAGGAAGCTAATCGCCTTGAGATTCTTGTGCCATCTTGGTTTGAGCAAGAACTATTGATAACATCCTTAATGACTTACTTCTTTGAGGTCTGGTCATTTTCTGTGATTACAGTGTAGCTGCCAAAGAAAAATACTCCCTAATATCCAGGACCAGGTGGTCTGGTCTATTCCCTTATCTCTTGTTCACTCTGTCTTAGTGCTTCTGCCTGCCAGGAACAGTTTCAGAGCCTAGTCAGGGACCCACCCGCCCCCCATCTCTCCCTGCCTATATACCTTAACCCTTTCCTTACTCAACATGATGAAATCTCTGACTTTAATGGTGGGTTTGTCTATTTCTCCTTGAAGTCCTATCAGTTTTTGTTTTATGTATTTTGTTCCTCTCTTGTTAGGTCCATAAATGTTTATGATTGTTGTATCTTCTTAATGAATGGCTTATCATTATGAAATAACCCACTTTATCCCTGGTAAGAGTCTTTACTCAAAAATCTAGTTTTTCAGTAATTAATATAAAAACTACAGCTTTCTTTTGACTAGTGTTAGCATGGTAGCTCTTTTTTCATCTATTGGGAGACCATTTTCCATGGATCTCTTACATTTTTGCACTTTTTTAAAAAAAAAGATTTTATTTATTGAGAGAGAGAGAATGAGAGAGAGAGAGAGAGCATGGGGGGGGAGGGTCAGAGGGAGAAGCAGACTCCCTGCTGAGCAGGGAGCGCAATGCGGGACTCGATCCAGGGACTCCAGGATCATGACCTGAGCTGAAGGCTGTCGCTCAACCAACTGAGCCGCCCAGGCGCCCCACATTTTTGCACTTTTGAAAAAAATTACAACATTCACTTAACAAGCATTTATTATTGTGTGCTGATACCTAGGAAAGGATAAAGCATAAATGTTTCCTGTCTTTTAAACATGTATATCTCAATATATAGAAAGTTTGTTACATATAAACATATTGGATTCATGTATATGAATAAATGTGTCACATACCTTCTATATAACTGAAAATTAGAAAATGCGGGAGTCAAGGGGAAATTCCACTTTTTTTTTTTTTTAATTTGAGACAGAGAGAACAAGAGAGAGAGCACATGAGAGGGGGGAGGGTCAGAGGGAGAAGCAGGTTCCTTGCTGAGCAGGGAGCCCGATGCGGGACTCGATTCAGGGACTCCAGGATCATGACCTGAGCCGAAGGCAGTCGCTTAACCAACTGAGCCACCCAGGCGCCCCGGAAATTCCACTTTTTGTCAGAATTTAAATTGTCCCAGATCCTTGCAATGACCACAGTATCAACTGAACATAAATTGAAATATTTTTAAGATTAGCAAATGAGTCTCCTTTGCCTTTTGAATTGTTGCATTTGCCTTGGGGTCTGAGGGTGGCAAGTGAGTCTGTGCACAAGCCCTTTAAGAGTGGATTTTCTGTTCTATATTTATAGTGGTTCTCCTGGAAGTAAACTTTCGTTTTCACAGCCAGACATTTTGGGGGGCTTGTCTCTCTGGTAGAGACCCCAAGAGTTGGGGTGCCTGGTGTGGGGCACAAATCCCTCCCTCCTCAGGGACAACCCCTATATTATGAGATCTCTCCTAATTGTGGGTCTGCTGAGCCTGGGGTGGGGTTTCTTGCAAGACTTGTCTCTACCTCTTCTACCTGTCTCAATGTGGCCCTTTTCTCCTATGTTGTGGAGGTGCTGTTCAGCTAGCTTTCAAAGTCCCTTGCAGAGGGAAATTTTCCATATGTAGCTGTAGATTTCTTGTGTTTGTGGGGGAAGAGGTGAGTTCAGGATCCTTCTATGCCTCGATCTTGATCCCTCTTCCATTTTTGCACTTCTTGTTTCAGCTTTTGTTCTGGACTATTTATTTGAATATTCGTAGAGTAAACCAAACACAGCCATTATTAAAAAATTAAATTATATCAAGTTAGTATTTTTAAATATAAAAAACTTTACTTCGGGCAATAAAACTTTATTTGGAGAGTGTTTTAAATCAATAACCTTCATTTTTTTTTAAGAGAAAAAAGAATTACTTTAAGTCAAACTATCAAAAAAGCTCTACGTTGTTAAATTGCATATGAAAGCAGGGCAGAGAAACTGATGGCAAGACACTGCTTATGTGGCACGATTCAACTTTTTAGTCCGTTTTATTTTTAAAACGGCGAAGCCGCAGCACAATTCCGTGGGAGCTTAGAGTCTGGTAAAGGACTCTACAAATCCTCGGACTGAAAATAACTTTAGATAGCGGCAGATGAGCGGCTGGAGGCCCAGGTTTTGCAGGTGAAGCCCAAGTTCTCAAAGCACCGAATAGGCCCCTGTTTTATTTCTTTAGGCCAAATGTCTAAAAGAATCTCACTCGTGCAGCGTCCCGGAGGGAAACCTGGGGAGCGAGAAAGAGGGCGCGGTCTGAACCTAACTACTTTTAGGGTTCCACCGTTGCGGGAATTCCTCTCGCCTTCCACTCGGCGAAAAGACTCAGCTCAAGCTCTGGCTCCTCGCGCTGCGCGGGTCTCGCCGGCGGGGGCGCGCGCGGCTGGGGTCGGGGGGGCGGCGGGCGCGCGCGGCTGGGGGGCATCGGTGACGCGGCGTCAACCGCCTACCCTGCGGCTGTGCGCCGGGTCCTGGTCGTTGCTGCCGCCTCAGGGCGCAGAGGCCCGGCCTTCCCGCCCAAATGTCGGTTTGTAAAATAACAGGGCTGGAGTCTGCAGGGTTTGCAGGCTCCCGCCTTGGAGGAAGTCTGGGAGGCTCGGAATTTCCAACTCTTTCACCTTAGAGTCCTCTTCGCCCAGGCAAAACCACCCAGGAGCCTGGCTTCCCACAGCCTCGGCAGGTACACGGGCTGCTCGGAGCGGAGGCGTGCGCGGTACTTTCCTCATCGGATTGTGAGAGTTTGCTTTTCCTCTCTCAGTGGCAGTTGTGCCTCTGTGGATGAGAACTCTAAGGCAAATCAGAGCTTTCCTATCCTGTGCCCCCCACCCCCATTTCATTGTGTACTGTATCATGAGAGGGTTTGAAGTGACCCCTGGAAGGAGGACCGGAAAACGTTTGTCTCCGTGGTAGCAGGTGACTGATGAACTTGAGCAAATCTGTGGTGATATAACGTACACGTCCTAGCACGATTGGGAGGGTTAAATGAAGAGACTATGTAAAATCCTTAAACATTTTCTTGTAAATACAAGCGTTTACTCCACGTAACCTTTATTTGTATGTGCATGTGGACTTCATTGATGAGGTGGTTTTGTAGCACCTGGTGAGTGTCCCGGCTTTTCCTTAATTGGTTTCTTGACGTGGCCGGCATCCCAGCCTTCCCGTTACCACAGATAAATGTAACCTGTGCCTACCTTAAGTGCACGGGCGCAGTTGTGCCTTAAAACCCATTTCCCCTTGTTTACTCCAGGATATCATCCCATCAATTTCCTTCTACACCAGTAAATACATTTTGCTTTCTATTGGGTCATTTCCATCAGCATATGTATTAGTTTCCTAGGGCTGCCTAAAAAAAGTACCACAAACAACAGAAATTTATTCTCTTTGACTTCTGGAGGCTGAAGGCTGAAGGCTGAAAAGTGTTGGCAGTGTTGGTTCCTACTGGAGGCTCTGAGGGAGAATTTGTTCCATGTTTTTCTTTCCTAGCTTCTGGAGGCTGCTGCCAATCGTAGGTGTCCCTTAGTTTGTAGAGTCATTGGGCCAGTCTCTGTCTTCGCGTGGTGTTCTGTCCTGTGTGTATCTAAGTCTATTTTTTTCTTCCAATACACCACTCGGGGTGGGGACCGCCCTAGTCCAGTTTGAATTCATCTTAACTTGATTACATCTACAAAGACCTTATTCCCAAATAAGGTCACATTCACAGGTTCTGGGGTTAGGACTGGAACATATTTTTGGGGAGAGGACATAATTTAACCTATGACAGTATACAAACATGTTACTTTTCTCATCAAAAAAAATCTTCCTCTTGCCCATAATTTTACTCCCTTTGGTAGCACAATTTCTCAGGTGCTTAACATTCATATTCACTGTCTCCACTTCCTCTTGGACAATTCTCTTTTGAACTTAGGTCAATCAGGCATTCACCTCCATCACTCTTGAAATTGTTGCTGTACTTTAGGTCACAAGTGACCTACCTCCATGTTGCTAAATCCATTGGTTCTTAGTCTTCCTCTTACCTGACCAGCATTTGACAAAGATCATCACTCAGGCATAAGTTTTTCTCACTGTATTTTCAGTGTATCCCCTCTTGGTTTTACCTTCTGACTCATTGGTCACTCATTCTTAAGTCTTGTTTGCTGGTCCTTCTCTCTCAGACCTGACACTTTTGATGGAATGCCTTTGGCAATATAATTTCTTTGAGATTCTTTTGATGCTTTTTAGTTTTGTAAATTGAATTTTAGTTTCTGTATCACTTACTATATTAACTTTACTTAAAACATTATGCCGCAGTTAATATGAGAAAAATATAAAAAAAGGAATATATCCCAACAGGGGACTTTGGCTTATGTTCTATAATGTATATATTTATTATTATTATGAACAGGTTCCAAAAGAGCATTGCATTCTTCCTTCAAAATAAATTTTTAGTGACATGGCATCAAATAATGTTTCCCAATACTTATTTGATTATGATTTAAAAATCATGTTTGGCAACCGTGTTTTTAATTAACTGTGGTGTTTCTAAAACAATAAAGCTGTTGTATAGTTTGTGAATGAAATAAAAATTTTCAGTGTTGTCGTAAGATATTTTTGCTCTATCATTCATGACCAAGTTAAAAAAATGTCTTGACAAGTTGTGCAAAATGTCATAGAATTTTAGTTTTTGAGTATTTTCTCTTTGCTTTGTTTTTCTCATATGTATTTGAGGCATTGTATCCCAGTTATATATACATACATACATATATGTGTATATATATATTATATATTTTTTAACTATTTTTTTGGTAAGCTCTTAAAAATGTGTATGATTCTTCTCCAGCTGTGTCATCTATTGGTTAAGATCCTAATACATGTTCACATATAGAAATATTTGCATTTTGGAAATCCACAATTATATCAATAATTGTTATGTGCCTTCTGTGTTTTACATTAGGGATTGTGTCCAAAATAAGTGAGAAATAATTAGTTTTTAAAAACCTTATTCAAACTGATTTTATTCATAATGTATCCTATAATATTTATTATTTGGTTTATTTTACTTCCTAAATAGTTTATTATTTGGTGTTAATATTTGTATTTTGCAGCAATGTGCTAACAGGATGCCACTGACTTTTGCCATGGTTTCGGCTAAATAAAAAAAATACCTATTATCAGGCTCTTAAAATTTATTAGATGACCCTCTCTACACTAGGTACTACTCTAAAAATTTAATCGTGTTTTTTTTGTTGTTGTTAACAAATGCAGGCCTATATATTCCCATTTTTCATAGGATTGTTAATTTTTTAAATTCTTTAAAATCTGATATTAACTCTTAATACTTACTGATGATATATATTATGCATTTCACTTTATTCATGTTCAAGAATGTGTGATAAATGCTGCTCATCTTTGCATCATTTTTATTCTTCAGCTAAACTCTGCATCCAGAGAGTTTTCAATTTAGACAAGATCTTTCAAGTTAGACAAGATCAATCCTTTGAGGAGAGATGTTATTAAAACCTGGTGGAAATTCAGTTCTTCCTCCTTTTTAGGTTATGTACTCTTTCTGAAATCTTTCAGATTTTTCTCTTTGAGGTTCTTACATTTCATTCTGTGTTTGTGTTTTGTTGTTTATCTGTTTACTTTTTGGCATTTTGTGAACACTTTTGATCTATGGTGCCACTATTCTTAAATCTGAGAAATTTATCTTTATTATTTCTTCAAATATTTCTCTCCTGTCCATATTTTCTTTCTCACTGGATCTTCTATTGTGTGGTTTTTGGCATTTATATAATTCTACATATCTCTTATTTTTAATTTCTATTTTTTTATCCTTTTCTGCTGCTTTCTGGCAGAACACCTCAGTCTGATCCTCCATTTTCCTAATTTATTCTTCAGCAGTATTAGTCTGTGATCAGTTATGTTGTTTATTACATTTTTCATTTGTAATATTTCTACTCAAGTCTTTAAAAAAAATACCCTGTGTACCTGTTTCCTATTGCTAATATTCTGTGTGTGTGTGTGGGGGGGGGTGTTTGTGTATTTTTGGTTTCTTTTTAAGTTTGTTTGTATGTATGTATGTATGTATTTATTTAAGTAATCTCTACACCCAGCATGGGGCTGGAACTTACAACCCTGAGATCAAGAGCCACATGCTCTTCTGACTAAACCACCCAAGCACCTTTGGACTTTTTTCCCCTCCAGTTTGTTGTTTTTCTTTTGCAAAACTTGTATTTTTCAGGGTCAAGTTATTTTCATCTGTGAGCTCATATGCCCTTGGGAGTGTCACCTACTCTTGTCTGGTAATCTATTATCATAAAATGGTCAAAAGCCAGGCCCCAGTTTATGTCCCTCCCATCGTTTAGGGAAATTATATGTGTGTATTTGTTTCCCAGGACTGTCATTACAAAATACCACAAAGTAAGTGGCTTAAAACAATAATAATTTATTCTCTCATAGTTCAGCAGTCTAGGAATCTAAAATCAAGGTGTTTGGGCGCCTGGGTGGCTCAGTTGGTTGGGCGACTGCCTTCGGCTCAGGTCATGATCCTGGAGTCCCGGGATCGAGTCCCGCATCGGGCTCCCTGCTCAGCAGGGAGTCTGCTTCTCCCTCTGACCCTCCTCCCTCTCATGCTCTCTGTCTCTCATTCTCTCTCTCTCTCAAATAAATAAATAAAATCATTTAAAAAAAATAAAATCAAGGTGTTTGCAGTGCTACGCTCCTTCTAAAGGTTCTAGGGAAGAACTCCCCTTGCTTCTTCCTAGCAAGGATACTGGCAATCTTTAACATTCCTTAGCTTGTAGTTGCATTGCTCTAGTCTCTGCCTCTGTCATTACATGACCTTTACCCCTGTTTTTCTATGGTGTCTTTCCATGATTTCTTTTTTTAAAAAAAATAATTTATTTTAGAGAGAGAGAGTGGTGCTAGAGGGGGAGGGTCAGAGGGAGAGGGAGAGAGTCCCCAGCAGACTCCACGCTGAGCGCAAAGCCTGATATGGGGCTCGATCTCATGACCCTGAGATCAGGACCTGAGCCAAAACCGAGTCGGATGCTTAACCAACTGCACCACCCAGGTGCCCTTATATGGCTTTTTTTGTTTTTTTTTTAAAGATTTTATTTATTTATTTGAGAGAGAGAGAATGAGAGAGAACACATGAGAGTAGGGTCAGAGGGCAAAGCAGACTCCCTGCCGAGCAGGGAGCCCGATGCGGGACTCGATCCAGGGACTCCAGGATCATTACCTGAGCCGAAGGCAGTCGCTTAACCAACTGAGCCACCCAGGTGCCCCCTTATATGGCTTTCTTATAATGACACTAGCCATTGGATTTAGGGCCCATTGTAATCTAGTATGACCTCATCTTAACTTGGTTACTTCCACAAAGACTGTATTTTCAAATATGGTCATATTCACAGGTGCCAGGGGTTAGAACTTGAACATATTTTTTTCAGGGACACAGTTCAGCCTACAACAATGAGACATCTAAGTTCAGACAACAGAGAACCAATGCTATTCTATATTAATTTTGTCAGTCTATGAGACAACTCCCATGGTCAAGCATATAGTTTAAAACTCTTTGGGAGGGGTGCCTGGGTGGCTCAGTTGGTTAAGTGGCTGCCTTCGGCTTGGGTCATGATCCCGGGGTCCTGGGACCGAGCCCCACGTTGGGCTCCCTGCTCAGTGGGGAGTCTGCTTCTCCCTCTCCCTCTGCCTGCTTCTCTGCCTACTTGTGCTCTCTATCTCTCTGTCAAATAAATAAATAAAATATTTAAAAAAAAATAATAGAACTCTTTGGGAAAAGGCATTGTCCTGAGTTTTAATTGGCTTTGGAGAGAGAGAGAGGAGTAGAAGAGTGAAAGCCGAAGACCTGTCCAGTCTGTACTTTTTATCTCCCAGTCCAACTTTGGTGTTGCCTTGATATTACTGGGCCTAGGCTATTATTCCTATAGAAATAATGGTAAAGGGCGTATATTACCTTAAAAAAATGGGGGAAAGGTAAGAATAAAATTTTAAAGTTTCCTAAAGAAATTCTCTCATTCCTGCCACTGTCTGTCTCTTCAGCCCCCATCCTAAATGCCCATACATAAATCAGCCTTCAGCCACTTGTAGGGATTTCTCACAGTATTTTTTGTTTGCTTATTTTTTTAATTTTTTGTTGGTATTTATTGTTAGGAACGTTATTCTCTCCATTTTGTAATTTCTGTAGAGCTGATTTTGGGACTCACCATCTTCATGGTGATTGATAATCCTGCCATAATGTTTAATCTGAAATCTTAATGTTTTATTCACAGGGAGGAATACAATTTTTTCATCTATAATTTGGAAGCAAAGTAAAATAACAAAATGAAGCCAGCAAAACATCTGTTAGCCTCTAGTCATAAATTGGCAAATGTTCCAGAATTCACTTACAAAAAAGGACTGTTGAATTTACCATTGTCACCTAAACCAAAGGAAAAACATAGTACAAAATTAGTATGTGATAAACTTGAACCAATGGTCTTAGGATCTCCACCAACAGGGGAATCCATCATAAGGTATGCTTTGCCCATTCCATCAAGTAAGACAAAGGAGTTAATAGCAGAAGATGAATTGATCAGGAAAATTACCAAACATCTGAAGATGGTAAGACACTTGTTGGTCCTTGTGTTTGGGGTCCCCATGACCAGCGCCAGGCTTAGTGATTTGTTAGGAAGGTGCACTAGACTCAAAATATAGTCCTGTTGATGGCTAAGATTTATTACGGTGAAAGGGTACAAAGCAAAATCAGCAAAAGGAAAAGGCTTATGGGGTGAAGACTGGAGGAAACTAGGTCCAAGATTCCTCTTCCTTTAAAGTCACACAGGATGTGCTTAATTCCTCCAACAACACATTATGACAACACGTGAAATGTCTGTTGGAGAAGCTCATTAGAGACTCAGTGCCCAGAGTTTTATTGGATACTTTGCCTAGCATGTACCAAAATTCCAGACTCCTGAAGGAAAGCAGATGTTTAGCATAAACCACATTGTGCAGACAGTTTAGGGACAATGAGCCACCGTTATCAGTGAATGATGGGAACACACCTAAAATCCAAGTACTGAGGCACCAGTCCAACGCCAGCCTTGAAAGCAGATCTTTCTAACGATAGGCCTTTCTAAGTCTTATTCCTGCTATGTTAACTCTTCTCAGCACTTTAGAAACTTTCGCTCTTAGTGTTGAGGCAAAAAAAATTTCCTTTTTCTCTGAGTTTCTCTTTGCACAATGATCCAGGATTGAATTGTGGTTGTACCAAATACCAAATGAGAACAATGAGGAGTAGTACAAATATAAAAAGAACATAGTTTGTCAAATTTCCAAAATACAAATTTCCTCAAAGTTTGAGGCGTTAGCTCAGAGAATTTCCTTTATGGCTCTTTGGTTTCCATTTCTGTTTTGCCCACTTCTCTTCAAAGAAGAAAGTTGAGTCAGTCATATTTTGAGGAATACTTTGGTAATAAGTGGAGTTGGTGCTTCAACTATTCATAGTCTTTTACATGCCTGTCAACACAGAAATAAGAGTCATAGGGACTTTCTCCATTGCTAGGGAGTAGAGTCAAGGACTGTTTCTCATCATTTCTTTATGGTGATATGAGATGGGGTGTGAGATGGAAAATTTAAGTTTGTGGCACTGGCAGAATTAAGTCTCACTGCTAAGAAGGTCCTGACATGTTTGATTAAATGTCTTTTTACATTTAATATAATAATTTTAAACTATAAAAATACTTAATTTTCTTTGATTCACTCACAGATTGTTTCTACTTTGGAAGAAACCTATGGATTTGGCATTCAAAATGGAGAAAAATCAGTTGTGAAGCCTGAACCTGAGGAATTAACTTTATCGGTAAGTATATGTAACCCTACTGTAGAGACATTAACACTGAAAAGGGTTAAGATTTTCTTTTGGATTCCATTTATATTCTCAGAATGAATTCCCCATCCATGAAAATGACCCAGTTAGGGAACTTGAAAGTAGAGTACTTATTTTTCTATCCTCTGCTTAAAGTTTAATTAAGACATATCTATATTCTAAACCTACTTTTATTGTTAATTCCTATTGTATTTAATTTTTAAACATTTGGTTACTTGTTGGTTTGAGTTGTATATTCCTTATCATGTTAAGAAAGTATTCTTCTATTTCTATTTTGCTAAAAAATAAAACAAAACCAAGAAGTTACTGAGTGTTAGCAAATGTCTGGTATATAGTGAAGTTATGTAACTGTTAAGGTGATTAAGTATGTGGTTCTCCTTTAATCTATTGAGGAGTTGAATTACTTTACACATTTCATAATATTCAACTGTACTTTTAATACTTATAGAGTATTATTTTTCTAATTACTTTTGTTAGGGATTGAGTTTGGCTCCATGTAATAAAATAGCTATGCTGAGTCTTTCAATTCGTGAACATGGTATGTCTCTCCATTTATTTAGATCTTGTTTGATTCTTTTATCACCAAATTATAATTTTCATCATACAGATCCTATACATGGTTTGTTAGATTTATGCATTTATATTTCATGTGTTTTAGAATGATTTTTAATAGCATTGTTTTTAATTTTAGTTTCCACACATTTGTTACTAGTATATAGAAATATGATTGATTTTTATATGTTTATCTGATATCTTGCAATCTTATTCAATGTACTTTTTCATTCTAGATTTTCTATAGATTTCTTGGAATTTTCTACATAGACAATTATATCATTCTCAGATAGAGACAATTTTACTTCTTCCTGTCCAGTCTGAATGCTTTTTATTTCTTTCTCTTGTGCTGGCTCTGGCTTCCAGCATTATATTTAATAATAGTGATGAGAACAGATATCTTTGACTCATTGTGACTACTACTTCCAGACAGGAATGGAAGTTCAGTTCCCTGCTTAGTTTCACCAGCACCACTCTGGTGGGGGAATTGGAGGGCCAGTTTTCACTGCCATATTATTTTTCAGCCCTACTGACACATGGGTAGAGGTGCACTTTTTTTCTTGGTGTTTGGCTCAGGTAGGATAGGTATTGTCAGAAAGTTTTTGGATTATGCTAGAGATGCCTTTTCACAGTCCTTTGACTTTCCTTTCTTCTTTCTTTCTTTTTTTTTTTAAGATTTTATTTATTTATTTGAGTGAGAGAGAGCATGAGTAGGGCAGAGGGAGAGGGAGAAGCAGACTCCCTGCTGAGTAGGGAGCCCCTGTGGGGCTCAATCCCAGGACTCTGGGATCATGACCTGAGCTGAAGGTAGATGCTTAACTGACTGAGCCACCCAGGTGCCCTCTTTGGCTTTTCTTAAGGCATTTTTTTTTTTTTTAAGTCTGTGCTTATTGGAAGTTCCAGGTTCCAGTGCTCCCTACATTTTATATGTAGGTAAAAAGAAAACCTAAGGAATTCATGTATTCCTCAAGTTTTGAGAACTCTGCCTTTCTCTTTCTATGTTTCAATTTTCCTGTATTGGTTTGTTGTGTTGTCTATGGTATTTTAATTGCAGGAGGGAGGATTAGAGGAATGGGCCTCGTCCATCATTGCCAGAACTGGAAGTCCAAAATTATTTTTTTATTTTTGATACAGTTCTGTGTTCTGATGTCTCCTTTATCTTTCTTATGATTAGTCATTGTGTGTTATATCTTTTTTTTATGTTATGTTAATCACCATACATCATTAGTTTTTCATGTAGTGTTCCGTGATTCATTGTTTGCATATAACACCCAGTGCTCCATGCAGTATGTGTCCTCCTTAATACCCATCACCAGGATAACACATACCCCCACCCCCTCCCCTCTAGAACCCTCAGTTCGTTTCTCAAAGTCCATAGTCTCTCATGGTGCGTCTCCCTCTCCGATTTCCCCCCCTTCATTTTTCCCTTCCTGCTATCTTCTTCTTCTTCTTCTTTTAAATATGATGTATTATTTGTTTCAGAGGTACAGGTCTGTGATTCATCAGTCTTACACAATTCACAGCGCTCACCATAGCACATATCCTCCCCAATGTCTGTCACCCAGCCACCCCATCCCTCCTACCCCCCACCACTCCAGCAAGCCTCAGTTTGTTTCCTGAGATTAAGAATTCCTCATATCAGTGAGGTCATATGATACATGTCTTTCTCTGATTGACTTATTTCGCTCAGCATAATACCCTCCAGTTCCATCCACATCGTTGAAATGGCAAGATTTCATTCCTTTTGATGGCTGCATAATATTCCATGGTATATATATACCATATCTTCTTTATCCATTCATCTGTTGATGGACATCTTGGCTCTTTCCATAGTTTGGCTTTTGTGGACATTGCTGCTATAAACATTGGGGTGTACATACCCCTTCGGATCCCTACATTTGTATCTTTGGGCTAAATACCCAGTAGTGCAATTGCTGGATCATATGGTAGCTCTATTTTCAACTTTTTGAGGAACCTCCATACTGTTTGCCAGAATGGCTGCACCACCTTGCATTCCCACCAACAGTGTAGGAGGGTGCCTCTTTCTCCGCATCCCCACCAACATCTGTCATTTCCAGACTTGTTAATTTTAGCCATTCTAACTGGTATGAAGTGGTATCTCATTGAGGTTTTGATTTGGATTTCCCTGATGCCGAGCGATGTTGAGCACTTTTTCATGTGTCTGTTGGCCATTTGGATGTCTTTTTTGGAAAAATATCTGTTCATGTCTTCTGCCCAATTCTTGATTGGATCATTTGTTCTTTGGGTGTTGAGTTTAAGAAGTTCTTTATAGATTTTGGATACTAGCCCTTTATCTGATATGTCATTTGCAAATATCTTCTCCCATTCTGTCGGTTGTCCCTTGGTTTTATTGACTGTTTCCTTTGCTGTGCAAAAGCTTTTTATCTTGATAAGTCCCAATAGTTCATTTTTGCCCTTGCTTCCCTTGCCTTTGGCGATGTTTCTAGGAAGAAGTTGCTGTGGCTGAGGTTGAAGAGGTTGCTGTCTGTGTTCTCCTTTAGGATTTTGATGGACTCCTGTCTCACATTTAGGTCTTTCAACCATTTTGACTCTATTTTTGTGTGTGGTGTAAGGAAATGGTCCAGTTTCATTCTTCTGCTTGTGGCTGTCCAATTTTCCCAACACCATTTGTTGAAGAGACTGTCTTTTTTCCATTGGACATTCTTCCCTGCTTTGTCGAAGATTAGTTGACCATAGAGTTGAGGGCCTATTTCTGGGCTCTCTATTCTGTTCCATTGATCTATATGTCTATTTTGGTGCCAGTACCATACTGTCTTGATGTTGAGAGCTTTGTCATTGAGCTTGAAGTCCAGAATTGTGATGCCGCCAGCTTTTCTTTTCTTTTTCAACATTCCTCTGGCTATTCAGGGTCTTTCCTGGTTCCATACAAATTTTAGGATTATTTGCTCCATTTCCTTGAAAAAAGTTGATGGTATTATTTTATTTATTTATTTATTTATTTATTTATTTAATCTAATTTTTTATTATGTTATGTTAATCACCATACATTACATCATTAGTTTTTGATGTAGTGTTCCATGATTCATTGTTTGTGTATAACACAGAGTGCTCCATGCAGAACGAGCCCTCTTTAATAGCCATCACCAGGCTAACCCATCCTCCCACCTCCCTCCCCTCTAGAACCCTCAGTTTGTTTTTCAGAGTCCATAGTCTCTCATGGTAAAAGTTGATGGTATTGTGATAGGGATTGCATTGAATGTGTAGATTGCTCTAGGTAGCATTGACATCTTCACAATATTTGTTCTTCCAATCCATGAGCATGGAACGTTTTTCCATTTCTTTGTGTCTTCCTCAATTTCTTTCATGAGTATTTTATAGTTTTCTGAGTACAGATCCTTTGCCTCTTCGGTTTGATTTATTCCTAGGTATCTTATGGTTTTGGGTGCAATTGTAAATGGGATCGACTCCTTAATTTCTCTTTCTTCTGTCTTATTGTTGGTATATAGGAATGCCACAGATTTGTGTGCATTGATTTTATATCCTGCCACTTTGCTGAATTCCTGTATGAGTTCTAGCAGTTTTGGGGTGGAGTCTTTTGGGTTTTCCACATAAAGTATCATGTCATCTGCAAACAGTGAGAGTTTGACTTCTTCTTGCCTATTTGGTTGCCCTTTATTTCTTTTTGTTGTCTGATTGCTGTGGCTAGGACTTCTAGTACTATGTTGAATAGCAGTGGTGATAGTGGACATCCCTGCTGTGTTCCTGACCTTAGGGGGAAAGCTCTCAGTTTTTCCCCATTGAGAATGATATTCGCTGTGGGTTTTTCATAGATGGCTTTTATGATATTGAGGTATGTACCCCCTATCCCTATACTCTGAAGAGTTTTGATCAAGAAAGGATGCTGTACTTTGTCAAATGCGTTTTCTGCATCTATTGAGAGGATCATATGGTTCTTGTTCTTTCTTTTATTAATGTATTGTATCACACTGATTGATTTGCGGATGTTGAACCAACCTTGCAGCGCAGGGATAAATCCCACTTGGTCGTAGTGAATAATCCTTTTAATGTACTGTTGGATCCTATTGGCTAGTATTTTGGTGAGAATTTTTGCATCCATGTTCATCAAGGATATTGGTCTGTAATTCTCCTTTTTGATGGGGTCTTTGTCTAGTTTTGGGATCAAGGTAATGGTGGCCTCATAAAACGAGTTTGGAAGTTTTCCTTCCATTTCTATTTTTTGGAAGAGTTTCAGAAGAATAGGTATTAATTCTTCCTTAAATGTTTGGTAGAATTCCCCTGGGAAGCCATCTGGCCCTGGGCTTTTGTTTGTTGGTAGATTTTTGATGACTGCTTCAATTTCCTTAGTGGTTATAGGTCTGTTCAGGTTTTCTATTTCTTCCTGGTTCAGTTTTGGTAGTTGATACATCTCTAGGAATGCATCCGTTTCTTCCAGGTTATCTAATTTGCTGGCATGTAGTTGCTCATAATATATTCTTATAATTGTTTGTATTTCTTTAGTGTTGGTTGTGATCTCTCCTCTTTCATTCATCATTTTGTTGATTTGGGTCATTTCTCTTTTCTTTTTGATAAGTCTGGCCAGGGCTTTGTTGATCTTGTTAATTCTTTCAAAGAACAAGCTCCTAGTTTCGTTGGTCTGTTTTACTGTTCTTCTGGTTTCTATTTCATTGATTTCTGCTCTGATCTTTATTATTTCTCTTCTCCTGCTGCGTTTAGGCTTTATTTGCTGTTCTTTCTCCAGCTCCTTTAGGTGTAGGGTTAGGTTATTTATTTGAGACCTTTCTTGTTTCTTGAGAAAGGCTTGTATTGCTATATAGTTTCCTCTTAGGACTGCCTTTGCTGCATCCCAAAGCTTTTGAACAGTTGTTTTTTCATTTTCATTGGTTTCCATGAATTTTTTGTAATTCTTCTTTAATTTCCTGGTTGACCCATTCATTCTTTAGTAGGATGCTCTTTAGCCTCCATGTATTTGAGTTCTTTCTGACTTTCCTCTTGTGATTGAGTTCCATTTTAAAAGCACTGTGGTCTGAAAATATGCACGGAATGATCCCAATCTTTTGGTACTGTTTGAGACCTGATTTGTGACCTAGGATGTGATCTATTCTGGAGAATGTCCCATGGGCACTAGAGAAGAATGTGTATTCTGTTTCCTTGGGATGGAATGTTCTGAAAATATCTCTGAAGTCCATTTGGTCCAGTGTGTCATTTAAAGTCTTTATTTCCTTGTTGATCTTTTGCTTAGATGATCTGTCCATTTCAGTGAGGGGGGTGTTAAAGTCCCCCACTATTATTGTATTGTTGCCGATGTGTTTCTTTGCTTTTGTTATTAATTGGCTTATATAAGTGGCTGCTCCCATTTAGATATTTACAATTGTTAGATCTTTTTGTTGGATAGACCCTTTAAGTATGATATAGTGTCCCTCCTCATCTCTTATTATAGTCTTTGGTTTAAAATCTAATTAGTCTGATACAAGAATTGCGACCCCAGCTTTCTTTTGGTGTCCATTAGCATGGTAAATTGTTTTCCGCCCCCTCACTTTCAATCTGGGGGTGTCTTTGGGTCTAAAATGAGTCTCTTGCAGACAGCATATCAATGGGTCTTGTTTTTTTTTATCCAATCTGATACCCTGTATCTTTTGATTGGGGCATTTAGCCCATTTACATTCAGGGTAACTATTGAAAGATATGAATTTAGTGCCATTGTATTGCCTGTAAGGTGATTGTTACTGTATATCGTCTGTGTTCCTTTCTGGTCTATGTTACTTTTAGGCTGTCTCTTTGCTTAGAGGACCCCTTTCAATATTTCTTGTAGGGCTGGTTTTGTGTTTGCAAATTCCTTTAGTTTTTGTTTGTCCTGGAAGCTTTTTATCTCTCCTTCAATTTTCAATGACAGTCTAGCTGGATAGAGTATTCTTGGCTGCATATTTTTCTCATTTAGTGCTCTGAATATATCATGCTGGTCCTTTCTGGCCTGCCAGGTCTCTGTGGATAGGTCTGTTGCCAATCTAACGTTTCTAACATTTTAGGTTGCAGATCTCTTCTCCTGAGCTGCTTTCAGGATTTTCCCTTTGTCTTTGAGACTCGTAAGTTTTACTATTAGATTTTGGGGTGTTGACCTATTTTTATTGATTTTGAGGGGGTTTCTCTGTGCCTCCTGGATTTTGATGCCTGTTTCCTTCCCCAAGTTAGGGAAGTTCTCTGCTGTAATTTGCCCCAATATACCTTCTGCCCCTCTCTCTCTTTCTTCTTCTTCTGGGATCCCAATTATTCTAATGTTGTTTCGCCTTATGGTATCACTTAACTCTCAAATTCTGCCCTCGTGATCCAGTAGTTGTTTATCTCTCTTTTTCTCAGCTTCTTTATTTTCCACCATATGGTCTTCTATATCACTAATTCTCTCTTCTCTGCCTCATTTATCCTAGCAGTTAGAGCCTCCATTTTTGATTGCATCTCATTAATAGCCTTTTTGATTTCGGCTTGGTTAGATTTTAGTTCTTTTACTTCCCCAAAAAGGGTTTCTCTAATATCTTCCATGCTTTTTTCAAGCCCAGCTAGTATCTTTAAAATGATCATTCTGAACTCTAGTTCCGACATCTTACTAATGTCCATATTGATTAGGTCCCTGGCAGTCAGTACTGCCTCTTGTTCTTTTTTTTGAGGTGATTTTTTCCATCTTGTCATTTTGTCCAGAGGAGAATAGATGAATGAGAGAACAAAATGCTAACAGGGTAACAACGTCCCCAGAAAAATATACTCTAAACAAATCAGAAGAGACCTGAAACTGGGGAAAAGAAAGGGAAAGAAAGAAAAAAGAAAAAGATAAAAACAAACAAACACAAAAAAACCCAGAATATGTTCAAATATGATCAGGCTGGTGAATAGATCAGTGCCACACACTAGGTTTTGGGTGTATTTTGGTCTGTTAGAAGAAAGTGCCTCTCAAAATTTTAAAGAAAAACAAAACTAAGGGTTAATACTTTGAAGGGATGGAATATGACTGTAAAGTTGAAAATTATAAAAGATTTTATAAAAGGAATTGATAAGAAGTTGGTTGAAAAAGGAAAGAAGAGAATTTAAGAAAAAAAAAGGGACAGAATGTGATCAGGCAGGAGACTAGAACAAAGCCATACACTAGAAATTTAGGGTATATTTTGGTCTGTTAGAAGAAACTGTATCCCAAAATTTTAAAGAGAGAACAACATATATATATATATATACCAAAAATAAGGTTAACTACTATGAAGGGATAGAATATGACTCTAAAAATGAAAAATAAAAAAGATTTTAAAAAAATTATTGTTATGTTAATCACCATACATTACATCATTAGTTTTTGATGTAGTGCTCCATGATTCACCGTTTGTGCACAACACCCAGTGCTCCATGCAGAACGTGCCCTCTCTAATACCCATCACCAGGCCATCCCATCCTCCTACGCTCCTCCCTTCTAGAACCCTCAGTTTGTTCTTCAGAGTCCATCGTCTCTCATGGTTCGTCTCCCCTCCGATTTCCCCCCCTTCATTCTTCCCCTCCTGCTATCTTTTTCTTTTTTTTCTTAACATATATTGCATTATTTGTTTCAGAGGTACAGATCTGTGATTCAACAGTCTTGCACAATTCACAGCGCTCACCATAGCACATACCATCCCCAGTGTCTATCACCCAGCCACCCCATCCCTTCCACCCACCCCCCACTCCAGCAACCCTCAGTTTGTTTCCTGAGATTAAGAATTCCTCATATCAGTGAGGTCATATGATACATGTCTTTCTCTGATTGACTTATTTCGCTCAGCATAACACCCTCTAGTTCCATCCACATCGTTGCAAATGGCAAGATCTCATTCCTTTTGATGGCTAAAAAAGATTTTTTAAAAAAGGGATTGATAAAATGTTGGTTGAAAAATGGAAAAAGAAAAATTAAAAAAAAAAGAAAAAGAAAGTTAAAAAAATTAACTTTGAAAGACTAAAGAATCATGGGGAAAAAACCATGAATTCTATGTGCAGTATTCCCCTAGTGCTGGAGTTCTGCCATTCTCATTGATCGGTAAACTTGGTCTTGGCTGGCTGTTCTTGTTGATCTTCTGGGGGAGGGGCCTGTTGCCATGGTTCCCAAATTTTTTTCCGAGGGGGGAATTCCCCCCCCCCCCCCCGCCTTGCTGGTCTGGGCTAAGTAACCTGCTCGGGTTTGCTCTTGGGAGCTTTTGTTCCCTGCAAGCTTTCCGTACAGCTTTGGAGGACAAGAGTGAAATTGTGGCCTCCCAATCTCCACCCCAGAGGAGCTGAGAACTTGGGTGCCCACTCCTCAGTGAGCCCCCAGAGAAAAGCAGTCAGTCACTCCTGTCTCCCCGGTCTCCAGCTGCACTCTGTGCTTACCTGGCCTGTGACCGAGCGTTTCCATATCTGGCACCCAATACGGTGTGGAGTCTCCAAACCCAGCAGATCCCTGCAGTGCGCTCCCACGCCGCTCCTCCCGGAGGAGGAAGGGGAGTCTCCCCAGATCTGCTGCTTGTTAGGTCCCTGCTGGAAGAGCAGTGGCCCGACTGTGCCGTGGATCACAGTTAATGGCAACCCCGAGCTGAGAGCACACTCCTCGGCTCCGTCTCTGCAGCCGGCTTCCCCGCTCCGATACCTGGGAGCTCTGCTGCACTCAGGCACCCCCCGTCTTCCTGTAACCCCAAGGGTCCTGAGACCACACTGTCCCAGTGAGGGTTCCATCCCCTGCTTAGCCACTGGAGGGACGTCCCTCAGCAGAGCTGACTTCTAAAAGTTCTGATTTTGTGTGCCGCTGCTCTATCACTTGCCAGTAGCGTCCAACAGAGGCCCCCTCACCCCCTGTCTATCTTCTCGAATATCGCCTCGGATTCCCTTCTCTGCACGTCCTACCTTCAGAAAGTGGTCACTTTTCTGTTCACAGAGTTGTTGCTATTCCTTTCTTCGATCTCCTGTTGAGTTCATAGGTGTTCAGAATGGTTTGATCCCTATCTAGCTGAATTCCTGGGACCAGATGAAATTTAGGTCTCCTACTCCTCTGCCATCTTGCTCCTCCCTCTATTGTGTATTATATCTTCTTTCAAACTTTATTTTCAAACTGTGTTTATTTACCGTACCTCTTTGAAACAGCATATAGATGCATCTGTTTTTTTATCCAGTCTGACAATGTCTGTCTTTTAATAGGTTTAGTTCATTTACATTTAATTGATACAATTAAATGTATTGCCATGTAATTAATTTATTATAATGACACATTCATGAAATAATGTGAATTAAGTCTACTTTCTTGCTATTTGCTTTTTGTCCCATATCTTCTTTGCTTCTTTACTCTTTTCTGTTTTGAGTTAATTATGTATTTTTTAGCATTTCATTTTATTTTCTTAGTTTTAGGCAATTTTTTTTTTGTGCTTGCTCTAGAGATTCATCATGTATTTAAACTTACCACAGTCTACCTTGAATTAATATTATACACTTCATTTCTCATGTGATAACATTATAACAGTATAATAACATTGACCTCACTTATGTTTTTTGTGCTATTGTGTTATATTATTGTTTCCCTATTTTTTTCTGTCTGCTTTAAAGATTTTATCTTTGGGCTTTAGCAGTTTGATAGAAGGTATACCTAGCTGAGGCTTTCTGTATGTTTATTCTGTTCAGAGTCCATCAAGCTGAATCTGTGAGTTGATGTTTTCCAACAAATTTGGAAATTTTCATTTATTATTTCTTTAGATCTTTACTGCTTCTCTGCTCCTTTTTTATGAGATTCTAATTATACCTATATTAGACTGCTTGATACTGTGTAAGAAGTCACTCACACTCTCTTCATTTACTTCAATGTTTTCTCTTTCTGTGCTTCAGTTTGGGCAATATATGTTATCCTGTCTTCAAATTCACCAATCCTTTCTGTGGTGTCTGATCTGCTGTTAAATTCTAGCCCATGAAATTTTTATTTTAAATATCATAATTTTCATATTTAGTATTATCTTTTGGTTACTTTTTAGGGGGTTTTATATTTTTCCTGCTACTATCCATCATTCACCTAGTCTATCTATCTTTTCCTGCAAATTCTTTTATCAGGCATAGAGTTTTAAAAGTTTTTGCCTGCTAATTTCCAATATCTGGGTCATCAGTGTGTTTACTTCTACTGTTTTTTTCTTTTGATTATGGATTGTATTTTCCTGGTTCTTCATATGATTTGTAATTTTTTTTTATTGGATCCCAAGCATTAGATTTAGAAAAACATTGGAAACTGTGGTACAATGTTTATTTTCTAGAGAATGCTTACTGTTTCCTTTCTGGTATTTAGGATGAACAGCTAATAATTCTTTCCTACAAGAATTGATTTGAGCAGGAACTGGTCCATATTTTAATTAAGTTGAATTGTTGCCTGATTTGTCTAACCCATAATCTCTCCTATTGCTGCTTCCCCTGAGGGGCTGATTTCTTTGATATTGCCAGTATTTTAGCTGGCAAGAGTTTGAACTCTGATTTTAAAGTTTTGGTTCACATCTTGGTTCAATCCTGGCAGAGCTTCAAAATACAATTACCACAAGAACATGCAGGATGAGATTCCTCTGTTTCTTAGTTCCTGTTTTTTATAGTTGTGTAAATGCCAATCAAACCTTAAAACATTTTCATTATCCCCAGAAGCCTCCTTGTACTCCATTTACAGTCAATTCTCTCCTACCCTGGCTCCAGACAACTACTGATCCATCACTATACTTTTGCCTTTTCTAGAATGTCCTATAAATAAAATCATATAATATGTAGCCTTATATATCTAGTCTTCCCTATTTCATCATCATGTTTTTGAGATTCATCCATGTTGTTGTAGTTTGTTTCTTTTATTGTGAAGAATATTCCACTGTATGGCTATACCACAGTCTGTTTATCCATTCATCAGTTAATAAACATTTAGGTTGTTGGATCCAGTAGCTATTTGGGCTGTTATGAATGAAGTTTCATTTTTTTTTTCAATTTAACTTCAATTAGCCAACACATAGTACATCATTAGTTTCAGATGTAGTGTCAGCAATTCATCAGTTGTGTATAACACCCAGTGCTCATCACATCACGTGCCCTCCTTAATGCCCATCACCCAGTTCCCCCATTCCCCCATCCACCCCCCTTCAGGAACCCTCAGTTTGTTTCCCGTAGTTAAGAATCTCTCATGGTTTTTCTCCTTCTCTGATTTCTTCCCATTCAGTTTTCCCTCCCTTCCCTTGTGGTCCTCTGCACTGTTTCTTATATTCCACATATGAGTGAAACCATATGATAATTGTCTTTCTCTGATTGACTTATTTCCACTTTGCATAATACCTTCCGGTTCCATCCAGGTCAATGTAAATGGTAAGTATTCATCCTTTCTGATGGCTGAGTAATATTCCATTGTGTGTATATATATATCCATATATCCATATATATCCATGTGTATGTGTATATATATATATATGGATAGATGTGATATATATATATATATGGATAGATGTGATATATATCACATCTTCTTTATCCATTCATCTGTCGAAGGACATCTTGGCTCCTTCCCCAATTTGGCTACTGTGGACATTGCTGTTATGAACATTGGGGTGCAGGTGCCCCTCCATATGAATGAAGTTTCTGTGAACATTTGTGTGCAAGTCTTTGGGGGGACATATGTGTTTATTCATCTTGGATAATTGCTTTGGAATAGGACTGGTGATTTATAAGTATATGTTTAATTTTATGAGCAATTGTCAAACTACTTCCCAACGTGGCAAAACGATTTATGTTCCTACCAGCTCTCTGGGAGAGTTCCAGTGGCTGTACATCCTTACCAAAATTGGTATTGTCAGACTTTTTAATTCTGACCATTCCTAAGGAATGTAGGCCTCCTTTTCTGCTACCATATTGGCAAAATTCAAATGGGGAGGGGTTTGGTAGAAGAAAAATGGTTGAGTTGAGTGATTTGCCTTGGGAGCTTTTCTCATTCCAGTCTATCTGCTAGCCTAAATGGCTGTCAAGGGCTCAGCTGGTTTTTCTTCATCCTCTGAATTCTGTTTGTCAATGGTAGGGCTGCTTTTTGACTTGGTTGACTTGACACACTTTGCACACACTAGACCAAGCACTCTTTCTCCACCATGCTCCCTTTAGGTATGGATATGTCTTTGGTTCTTTGCTTATCTATAAAGTGTTCTTCTGTGGAGTTCAGTTCATCAGATTTTTATCCTATCCTCTCCTTCAGTATCCTCAAGGAAAGGGGTGATAATTATATAATTTTATATATTTTTCCTTTCTGGATGTTTAATTTTCTTTTAAAAAAATATTTTTTTTTATTTGAGAGAGAGATTGAGAGAGAGCATGAGTAGGGGGAGGAGCAGAGGGAGAGGGAGAAGCAGATCCCCCGCTGAGCCCAATGTGGGGCTCGATCCCGGTACTCCGGGACCATGACCTGAGCCGAAGGCAGACGTTTAACCGACTGAGCCACCCAGGTGCCCTGTCCTTTCTGGATGTTAACACCAAAGTGAATACCTCTCATACATTTTCACATCATAATCATAAGTGGCATTTCTGCTTCCTTTTTAAAGATCTTTTTAGAAGTGCTGCCCAACAATCTCTTTTTGTCTCATTGGTCTGATTGGGACACGAGGCTACCCTTATTGGTAAAGGAGGCTGGAAATTTTATTATTATTGTCATTTTTAAAATATTTTATTTATTTGAGAGAGAGAACACGAGTGGCATGGGGAGGGCAGAGGGAGAGGGAGAAGCAGGCTTCCCGCTGAGCATGGAGCCCAAAACAGGACTTGATGCCAGGACCCTGGGATCATGATCTGTGCTGAAGGCAGACACTTAACTGACTGAGCCACCCAGGTGCCCCTTATTATTATTATTACTAGCTATGCATGTTGGCATCCCCAATAAAATTGAGGTCCTGTTAGTAGGCAACTAATAGTCTCTATTATAATGACCATTAAAATACTATTATAATAGTATAAGTGATACTATTTTAAGACTATTATATACTTGTCTCACAACACTGTTGTCATAATTTTTGATGATTTTGATATCCATGTAGATGATCTTTGCAAATAACCCAACATCTCAGTTCGTTGAATTCCTTTCCTCCAATGATCTTGTCTTCTATCCTATCTCAGCAACTGACAAGATGATATCCTCTAGTCTTTGTCATAACCAATAACTTTAACTTTTCCATAATTTGTTTCAATCATCTTAATCTGTGGTCACTACCTCTTATCTTTCCCACTTAGTCTGTCTAATATTCTGGCTCCAAAAGTCCTTTGATTCCATTCGGAACTATAATCCATTGGTCTTACTGCCTTTTACTGTCCCAAATCCTCCTTGTGGTCTTAACTTACCTAGCTTAAATTCCATGGTCCATTATTATTATTGCTCCCAAGCATATGTACTTTCTTGCCCTGCCATGCTATATTGATTTTATTTTGTTAAACTGCAACCCTGATCAAATCAGTCACCATCTTCTCTATATTTGTGGCATGTGAATGTGAGTAGAAGAAAAAATCCCCAAGTATGCTTATAGTCTCATTTTATATTTATAATTAATAAACCGAGTTCATTCATTTTCCCACTCTCCTGAATGATTAATTCAGTTTTCCCCCCTCTTCTATATGGGTATAAGTCTTTTTCATGACAAAAAAAAAAAAAAAGTGTATCAGCCTGTGAGTATGTTTTAAAATGTGATGTTAAATGAACATATTCCTCATGGAGAACATTCTGTGAGAATCCTAACTCTATATAAGCATCTGAGGTTTGTGTATCATAGGTTGTCTCTGATTAACAAATCACTATTCTACTAGAAAAGATTCAGTCATTATGATATTTTCATCTGCCACTATTTTTTCCTCAAAGTATTCATTTGCCCATTGAGTGAGAGTAAAAGACCACAGCTCTTGGCAAGTATACTTATATTGAGAAGTCATAATGAGCATTCATTTTCTAACACAAAGAGATATTTCTATATATTTCTGTGTACAGAGTGGCTACCTTTTTTTGGGTATTCATAACTTTCAGGAGTTTAAATCTGGAATGCTTGCTTTTCTGCAACGGTGCAGGGGAGAATAAAAGAGGCATAGCAGGATATATGTCATTAATGGGCCAGTCCCCAGAATGTACTCTCTTTCACTTTCTGGAGGAATTTGCTAGTATAGCATTTGGAGCATGATTTCTTGTCTTATAGGTTTGAAGGGACATAAATTATAGGCAAAAAAAATATTTTCCAAAATAATTAAATATACTAAAATGTAAATGGAGATGCATATGGATTCTGAAATGAAAGTAACTTTTTTTTGTTATTCTTTTCAAAAGGTTGGGGATGATCTGAATTCATTCTTGAGATGTTGTTCACAATTTGCTGCACAGTTAGAAGCAGCAGCTAAGGAAGAACGTAACGTATGCATTCTGTGTAAACTGTCAAGTATAAAATATTTACTATTTTAATGATTTAAATTATTAGTAATGTTAATAAATTTTGTATTAATAAATTGTATATTAATTTATTAAAATCATTAATTGTTATTAATAACAATTTTAGTAATACAATATTTAAAGCTATACTGGTTGTTTGAACTTGAATGTGATAATCCATTCAGCAGTATTAGTCTAAATACAATGCCTTAAAGAGTTATAAAAGGCATTAGAAAGTTTTATTTACTTTTTTATTCTTAATGTAGGCATTTAGATCTGTGATTTTTCCTTTAAGTACAGCATTGATTGGGTCATTAGTATTTTCATATTTACAAATGAAAACATAGTATTTTTTTTAAAGATTTTATTTATTTATTTGACAGAGAGAGAGAGAGAGACAGCGAGAGTGGGAACACAAGTTGGGGGGGAGGTGGGAGAGGGAGAAGCAGGCTCCCAGTGGAGCAGGGAGCCCGATGCAGGGCTCGATCCCAGGACCTGAGCCAAAGGCAGCCGCTTAACGACTGAGCCACCCAGGGGCCCCGAAAACATAGTATTAATAGTATTTATATTTTAGTGTTTTAAAAAATTTTTTATTTAAATCCAATTTAGTTAACATATAGTGTATTATTAGTTTCAGGGGTAGAAGTTAGTGATTCATCAGTTGCATATAACACCCAGTGTTCATTACTTCAAGTGCCCTCCTTAATGCCCATCCCCCACTTATCCGACCACCCCCACCACCCCTCCAGCAACCTTCAGTTTGTTTCCTATAGTTAAGAGTCTCTTTTTTTTTTTTTTTTAAGATTTTATTTATTTATTTGAGAGAGAGAGAATGAGAGAGAGCACATGAGAGGGGGGAGGGTCAAAGGGAGAAGCAGACTCCCTGCCGAGCAGGGAGCCTGATGTGGGACTCGATCCTGGGACTCCAGGATCATGACCTGAGCCGAAGGCAGTCGCTTAACCAACTGAGCCACCCAGGCTCCCGGGTAAGAGTCTCTTAAGGTTTACCTCCCTCTCTGTTTTTATCTTATTTTATTTTTCCTTCCCTTCCCCTATGTTCATCTGTTTTGTTTCTTAAATTCTGCATATGAGTGAAATCATACGGTATTTGTCTTTCTCTCACTTATTTTGCTTAGCATAATACCCTCCAGTTCCATCCAAATAAGGTAATTTATATTACAAAAGTAATATGTCATAATTAATGAAAATTTCAAAAAAGATATGCATAAAGAAGAAAACAAAAATTACCATAATCCTATTTCCCCAAGATAACCCAACTACTGTTAACATATTTTTGTTTCCCTTCCTGATTTTCCAAAATTATAAAGATTTAGAAAAAATGAAATAATACTGAACATACTGTTTGGTATGTACTATTGAGTGAGGGTAAAAGTACTACTGTCTAATATTCTGGCTCCAAAAGTCCTTTGATTCCATTTGGAACTATAATCTATTGGTCTTACTGCCTTTTACTGTCCCAAATATTACCTTTTGAAAAGACTAACAAAACAAAGTTAATTTTATTTCAGAATCCATATGCATCCCCATCTACTTTTTAGTATAATTAATTATTTTGGAAAATATTTTTTGCCTATAATATGTATATAATACTATTTAAAATTTTTTTTTAATTAACATATAATGGATTATTTGTTTCAGGGGTACAGGTTTGTGATTCATCAGTCTTACACAATTCACAGTGCTCACCATAGTACATACCCTCCCCAATGTCCATCACCCAGCCACCCAATCCCTCCCACCCACCTCCTCAGTTTATTTCCTGAGATTAAGAGTCTCTTATGGTTTGTCTCTCTCACTGGTTTTGTCTTGTTTCATTTTTCCCTCCCTTCTCCTATGATCCTGTCTTGTTTCTCTAATTCCTCATATCAGTGAGACCATATGATACTTGTCTTTCTCTGATTGACTTATTTCACTTAGCATAATACCCTCTAGTTCCATCCACGTCATTGCAAATGGCAAGATTTCATCTTTTTGATGGCTGCATAATATTCCATTGTATATATATACACCACATCTTCTTTATCCATTCATCTGTTGATGGACACCTAGGCTCTTTCCCTAGTTTGGCTATTGTGGACATTGCTCCTATAAACATTAGGGTGCATGTGCCCCTTTGGATCACTACATTTGTATCTTTGGGGTAAATACCCAGTAGTGCAATTGCTGGTTTATAGGGTAGCTCTCTTTTCAACTTTTTGAGGAACTTCCATACTGTTTTCCAGAGTGGCTGCACAAGCTTGCATTCCCACCAACAGTGTAGGAGGGTGCCCCTTTCTCTGCATCCTCGCCAACATCTGCCGTTTCCAGACTTGTTAATTTGAGCCATTCTGACTGGTGTGAGGTGGTATCTCATTGAGGTTTTGATTTGGATTTCCCTGATGCCGAGTGATGTTGAGCCCTTTTTCATGGGTCTGTTGGCCATTTGGATGTCTTCTTTGGAAAAATGTCTGTTCGTGTCTTCTCTCTATTTCTTGATTGGATTCTTTGTCTTTTGGGTGTTGAGTTTGATAAGTTCTTTATAGATTTTGGATACTAGCCCTTTATCTGATATGTCATTTGTAAATATCTTCTCCTATTCTGTCAGTTGTCTTTTGGTTTTGTTGACTGTTTCTTTTGCTGTGCAAAAGCTTTTTATCTTGATGAAGTCCCAATAGTTCATTTTTGCCCTTGTTTCACTTGCCTTTGGCGATGTTTCTAGGAAGAAGTTGCTGTGGCTGAGGTCAAAGAGGTTGTTGCCTGTGTTCTCCTCAAGGATTTTATTTTTTTATTTTAATTTAATTTTATTATGTTAGTCACCATGCAATACGTCATTAGTTTTTGATGTACTGATCCACGATTCATTGTTTTCATATAATACCCAGTGCTCCATACAGTACATGCCTTCCTTAATACCCATCACCAGGCTAACCCATCCCCCCAACCCCCTCCCCTCTAAAACCCTCAGTTTGTTTCTCAGAGTCCATAGCCTCTCATGGTTCGTCCCTCTCTCCAATTTCCCTCCCTTCATTTTCCCCTTCCTTCTCCTAATGTCCTCCATGTTATTCCTTATGTTCCACAAATAAGTGAAACCCTATGATAATTTACTTTTTCTGCTTGACTTATTTCACTTAGCATAATCTCCTCCAGTCCCATCCATCCTGATGTAAAAGTTGGGTATTCATCCTTTCTGATGTCTGAGTAATATTCCTTTGTATGTATGGACCACATCTTCTTTATCCATTCATCTGTTGAAGGGCATCTCAGCTCTTTCCATAGTTTGGCTATTGTGGATATTGCTACTATGAACATTGGGGTGTGTATGGCCCTTCTTTTCACTACATTTGTGTCTTTGGGGTAAATACCCAGGAGTGCAATTGCTGGGTCATAGGGTAGTTCTATTTTTAATTTTTTGAGGAACCTCCACACTGTTATCCAAAGTGACTGTACCAACTTGCGTTCCCACCAACAGTGTGAGAAGGTTCCTCTTTCTCCACAACTTCTCCAACATTTGGTGTTTCTTGCCTGGTCAGTTTTTGCCATTCTAACTGGTGAAAGGTAGTCTCTCAATGTGGTTTTGACTTGAATTTCCCTGATGGCTAATGATGATGAACATTTTTTCATGTGTCTGTTAGTCATTTGTATGTCTTCTTTCAAGAAGTGTCTGTTCATGTCTTCTGCCCATTTTTGGACTTGATTATTTGTTTTTTGGGTGTTGAGTTTCAGAAGTTCTTTATAGATCTTGGAAATCAGCCCTTTGTCTGTAGTGTCATTTGCAAATATTTTCTCCCATTCTGTGGGTTGCCTCTTTGTTTTGTTGACTGTCTCCTTTGCGGTGCAGAAGCTTTTTATCTTGATGAAGTCCCAAAAGTTCATTTTTGCTTTTGTTTCACTAGCCTTTGGAGATATATCTTGAAAGTTGCTGTGGCCAATGTCAATGGATTCCTGTCTCACATTGAGGTCTTTCATCCACTTTGAGTTTATCTTTGTCTAGGGTGTTAGAGAACAGTTAAGTTTCATTCTTCTGTATATAGCTGTCCAATTTTCCCGGCACCATTTATTGAAGAGACTGTCTTTTTTCCATTGCATGTTTTTTCCTGCTTTGTCAAAGATTATTTGACCATAGAGTTGAGGGTCCATATCTGGGCTCTCTATTCTGTTCCGTTGGTCTATATGTCTGTTTTTGTTCTAGTACCATGCTGTCTTGGTGATCACAGCTTTGTAATATAGCTTGAAATCGGGCAACGTGATGCCCCCAACTTTGTTTTTCTTTTTCAACATATCCTTGGTGATTCGGGGTCTTTTCTGATTCCATACAAATTTTAGGATTGTTTGTTCCAGCACTTTGAAAAATGTCATTGGAATTTTGATTGGGATGGCATTGAAGGTATGGATTGCTCTGGGTAGCATAGACATTTTAACAATGTTTATTCTTTTGATCCATGAGCATGGAATGTTTTTCCATCTTTTTGTGTCTTCAGTTTTTTTCATGAGTGTTCTGTAGTTTCTAGAGTATAGATCCTTTGCCTCTTTGGTTAGGTTTATTCCGAGGTATCGTATGGTTTTTGGTTCTATTGTAAATGGAATGATTTCTTTAATTTCCTTTTCTACAGTTGCACTGTTAGTGTATAAGAAAGCAACTGATTTCTGTGCATTGATTTTGTATCCTGCCACATTACCGACTTGCTGTATGAGTTCTAGTGATTTGGGGATGGAGTCTCTTGGATTTTCCACATAAAGTATCATGTCATCTGCGAAGAGAGAGAGTTTGACTTCTTCTTTGCCAATTTGAATACGTTTTATTGCTTTTTGTTGTCTGATTGCTGTTGCTAAGACTTCTGGTACTATGTTGAATAATAGTGGTGAGAGTGGGCATCCTCGTCATGTTCCTGATCTTAAGAGAAAGGCTCTCAGCTTTTCCCCAGTGAGGATGATATTTGCTGTGGGTTTTTCATAGATGGATTTTATGAACTTGAGGAATGTTTCCTCTATCCCTATACTCTGAAGAGTCTTAATCAGGAAAGGATGCTGTATTTTGTCAAATGCTTTTTCTGCATCAATTGAGAGGAACATATGGTTCTTTTCTCTCCTCTTATTAATGTGTTCTGTCACATTGATGGACTTGCAAATGTTGAACCACCCCTTGCATCCCGCAGATAAATCCCACTTGGTCATGGTGGATGATCCTTTTAATGTATTGTCGGATACTATTAGCTAGGATTTTGCTGAGAATTTTGGAATTCATATTCATCAGGGATATTGGTCTTTTTGATGGGTCTTTGCCTGGTTTGGGGATTAAGGTAATGTTGGCCTCATAGAATGAGTCTGGAAGCTTTCCTTTTGTTTCTGTTTTTTGAAACAGCTTCAGGAGAATAGGTATTATTTCTTCTTTGAATGTTTGGTAGAATTCCCCAGGGAATCCATCAGGCTCTGCACTCTTGTTTTTTGGGGAGGTTTTTGATCACTGCTTTAATCTCCTTACTGGTTATTGACCTCTTCAGGTTGTCAATTTCTTCCTGTTTCAGTCTTGGGAGTTTATAGGTTTCCAGGAAGGCCTCCATTTTTTCCAGGTTGTTCAATTTATTGGCATGTGGTTGTTGATAATAATATCTAATAATTGTTTCTATTTCCTTGGTGTTAGTCGTGATCTCTCCCCTTTCATTCATAATCTTAGTGATTCAGGTCCTTTCTCTTTTCTTTTGGATAAGTCTGGCCAGTGGTTTATCGATCTTATTAATTCTATCAAAGAACCAGCTTCTAGTTTCATTGCTCTGATCTACTGTGTTTCTGGTTTCTGTTTAATTTATCTCTGCTCTAATCTTAATTATTTCTCTTCTAATACGTGGCTTAGTCATTGTTTGTTGCTTTTTCTCTAGTTCTTTAAGGTGTACAATTAGTTGGCGAATTTGAGATTTTTCTGTTTTTTTGAGTGAGGTTTGGATGGCTATGTATTTTCCTTAGGACCGCCTTTGCAGTATCCCATAGATTTTGGACCAATGTATTTTCGTTCTCATTGGTTTCCATGAACTGTTTAAGTTCTTCTTTGATTTCCTGGTTGACCCAAACATTCTTGAGCAGAGTGGTCTTTAGCTTCCAAGTGTTTGAATTTCTGCCAATTTTTTTCTTGTGATTGAGTTCCAGTTTTAAAGCATTATGGTCTGAAAAGATGCAGGGAATAATCTCAGTCTTTTGGTATTGGTTGAGAGCTGATTTGTGACCCAGTATGTGGTCTATTCTGGAGAAAGTTCCATGTGTGCTCTAGAAGAATGAGTATTCTTTTGTTTTAGGGTGGAATGTTCTGTATATATCTATGAGGTCCATCTGGTCCGGTGTGTCATTCAAAGCTCTTGTTTCTTTGTTGATATTCTGCTTAGATGATCTGTCTATTGCTGAGGGTGGAGTATTGTGATCTCCTACAATTAACATATTGTTACCAATATGAGTCTTTATTTTGGTTAACTGTTGGCTTATGTAGTTGGCTGTCCCATCTTGGGGGCATAGATATTTACAATTGTTAGATCTTGTTGGATAGATCCCTTAAGAGTGATATAGTGTCCTTCTGTGTCTCTAACTACAGTCTTTAGCTTAAAAGCTAATTTGTCTGATGTAAGAATTGCTACCCCAGCTTTCTTTTGAGGTCCGTTGGCATGGAAGATGGATCTCCATCCCTTCACTTTCAGTCTGGATGTGTCTTTAGGTTCAAAATGAGTCTCTTGTAGACAGCATATGGAAGGGTCCTGTCTTTTTATCCAGTCTGGAACCCTGTGCCGTTTCATGGGAGCATTTAGGCTGTTCACATTGGGTGAAAGTGATTATTGAAAGATACGAATTTATTGTCATCATGTTGCCTGTGAAGTCCTTGTTTCTATAGATTGTCTCTGTAAATTTCTGTTCTATATCACTCTTGGGGTATTTCTCCTTTTATAGAACCCCCCTTAATATTTCTTGCAGGGCCGGCTTAGTAGTCACATATTCTTTCAGTTTCTGCCAGTCTTGGAAGCTCTGCATCTCTCCATCCATTCTAAATGACAGTCTTGCTGGATAAAGTATTCTTGGCTGCATGTTCTTCTCATTTAGTGCCTTGAATATGTCTTGCCAGGCCTTTCTGGCTTGCCAGGTCTCTGTGGATAGGTCTGACATTATTCTGATGTTCCTCCCTCTGTATGTAAGGAATCTCTTCCCCCTAACTGCCCTTAAGATGGTTTCCTTGGTTGTAAGATTTGCCAGTTTTACTATTACATACCAGGGCATTGGTCTGTTTTCCTTGATCTTGGGAGGGGTCCTCTCTGCCTCTAGAACACGCATGTTTGTTTCATTCTCCAGATAAGGGAAGTTCTCAGCTAGGATTTGCTCAAATATATCTTCTAGTCCTCTCTCTCTCTCCACCCCCTCAGGGATCCCAATAATTCTGACATTGGAATGTTTCATGGTGGCACTTATTTCTCTGATTCTATTTTCATGGATTTTGAGTTGTTTTTCCCTGGCCGCCTCTTTTTCCTTCTTGTCTATAAATTGGTCTTCTAGATCACTAATTTGTTCTTCTGCCTCAGTTACCCTAGCTGTTAGATTATCTAGATTAGATTGGATCTCATTGATAGCATTTTTAAGTTCTGCCAATTCAGCTTTCATCTCTGCCCTTAGAGACTCTATGTTGCCATTAATCGATTTCTCCATTCTAGCTATTGTCTTCACAATTGCTACCCTGAATTCCATCTCCGACATCTTGGTTATGTCTGTATCCATTTGTTAATCTATGGCAGAAGTCACAGTCTCTGAGTCTTTCCTATTTTGGGGGTTTCTCCTCCTAGTCATTCTGTTGAGGGGTGGTTGAGGGAATGTACAGAGTCCAAATTATTGATCACAACCCAAGCAAGGACCTTAGGGTTGCTGGCCTCTTGTTCTCCCAGGCTGTCTTCTGGGGGAGGGGCCTGCCTTGCTGTTACCCAGGCAACCCTGTTTGGGCAGAGTTGCCCTACCCTCTGTGGGAGGAGGGGGGGATGGGCTCAGTGAAAACTGTTTTTTGGGGGCTTTTGTTCTCTGGCAGCTTTCCCTGGTGGCTTTCTGCATCTCTTCTGACAGTCAGAGCAGGAGAGATCGTTTCAAACCCACTGCCTCAGAGCAGAGAGATCGCTGTCTGTTCTTTAGTGAGCTCTCCAGGCCACACTATCTCTGTTTCTGTCTGTGCTGCTATAAAGTGCCGCATCCTGGGTTGTGAGCCCCTCAGCTGCGCTCCCAGTCCTTGCCTCCAGGTTCGGACACATCTCTGTCCTTTGTGCTTCTAAAACCACCAGCCACCCCCAGTTTGCATGCGGGCCCCACTCCTCCAGGTTTCAGTCCAGGGGGGCTGCCCTAAAGTCCTTTCCCCATCACTACCTGTCTGCAAATCTGTGCCCTGTCCCCAGCGCAGGAGGCTATGGCTCACTGGTGGTGCAGGATCCCCATGGTTCCCTCCCCCTTCTGTTTATCTTCGGATATGTGCCTGGCGAATCACGGCCCCCTGCTTCATACCTGGAAACCAACCGCTTGCAATATTCTGTTTGTAGAGATCCAGATCTATCTTCTTACATCTCAGCCTGATTTCATGGGTGTTCAGAGTGGTCTGGTAGATATCCAGCTCAATTCCGGTGACCAGTTGGAATAGCTTTCCCTAATCCTCCACCATCTTTTTTTTTCCACCATTCTCTCCTCAAGGATTTTGATGGGTGCCTGTCTCACATTTAGGCCTTTCATCCATTTTGTGTCTATTTTTGTGTGTGGTGTAAGGAAATGGTCCAGTTTCATTCTTCTGCATGTGGCTGTGCAATTTTCCCAACGCCATTTGTTGTAGAGACTGTCTTTTCTCCATTTCCTGCTTTGTCAAAGATTAGTTGACCATAGAGTTGAGGGTCTATTTCTGGGCTCTGTATTCTGTTCCATTGATCTATGTGTCTGTTTTTGTGCCAGTACCATACTGTCTTGATGACGACAGCTTTGTAATAGAGCTGGAAGTCCAGAATTGTGATGCCACCAGCTTTGCTTTTCTTTTTCAACATTCCTCTGGCTATTCAGGGTCTTTTCTGATTCCATACAAATTTTAGGATTATTTGATCCATTTCTTCCAAAAAAGTTGATGGTATTTTGATAGGGATTGCATTAAATGTGTAGATTGATCTAGGTAGCATAGACATTTTCACAATATTTGTTCTTCTATCCATGAGCATGGAACCTTTTTCCATTTCTTTGTGTCTTCCTCAATTTCTTTCATGAGTATTCTATAGTTTTCTGAGTACAGATCCTTTTCCTCTTCAGTTAGATTTATTCCTAGGTATTTTATGGTTGTGGGTGTAATTGTAAATGGGATCAACTTTTATTATTTTTTGACTTTTGGAAAATAGTGTTTATTGTTTCTTACCTGATTGTAAACATATTATTATTTTTTAAAGATTTATTTATTCTGAGAGAGAGAATGCATGAGCGAGAGGAGGGACAGAGGGAAGGGGAGAGAGAATCTTAAGCAGACTCACCACTAAGCACAGAGTCTGAATTGGGGGCTGGATCTCAAAACCCTGAGATCATGTCCCGAGCTGAAACCAAGAGTTGGATTCTTAACTGATTAAGCCACCCAGGAGCCATTTATTGTAAACATATTATTGTTGAACATTTGAAATTGAGGAAAGTATATAGGAAAACAAGTTACCTGTAGTCTCAATCTAGTATATATGCACCATTAACATTTTAGAAAATGTTTTCTAGCATGCTGTGAATGTGTATATACACACAAACATATATATACATATACACATTTATACACACACATATATATGCACACACATGCTGTGTATGTCTGTATATGCACATTCATTTATATGTACATTGATATATATCTTTTCTAATTTTTTATTGTGGCAAAATACACATACTGTACAACTTAACTATATTAACCATTTTTATGTGTACAGTTCAGTGGTATTAAATACATTAATATTGTGCAATGATCACCTCTGTCCATCTCAGAACTCTTTTCATCTTGCAAAACTGAAACTATATGCATTAAACAATAACTCTTTATGACCCCCAGCCCCTGGTAACTACCATTCTACTCTGTGTTACTATGAGTTTGGTGGTCTTTCTTTCTTTCTTTCTTCCTTTCTTCCTTCTTCCTTTCTTTCTTCTTATCCACATGTAAGTGAGATCATGCAGTATTTGTCTTTCCATGTCAGCTTATTTCACTTAGCATAAGGTCTTCCAGATTCACCCATGTTGTCACAAACGGCAGGACTTCCTTATTTTATTATGGCTGAATAATATCACAGTGTGTGTGTGTATTACGATTTCTTTATCCAGTCATCCATCCATGGGCACTTAGGTTGTTCCATATCTTGGTTATTGTGAATAATGCTGCAGTGAATATAGGAGTGCAGGTATTTCTTTGAGATACTAATTTGTTTCCTTTGGATATATATCTGGAAGTGGGATCACTAGATTATATGGTAGTTCTGTTTTTAAATTTTTGAAGAGTCTTCATACTGTTTTCCATAGCTGCTGGACCAATTTCCCTTCCCACCAATGGTACACAGGATTCCCTTTTCTCCAAATCTTTGTCAACAATTGTTTTTTCTTATCTTTTTGGTAATAGCCATTCTAACACGTGTAAGGTAGTATTTCACTGTGATTTTGATTTACATTTCCCTGATGATTAGTGATGTTGAGCCCCTTTTCATGTACCTGTTGGCCATTTGTATGTCTTCCTTTGAAAAAAATGTCTTTTGCCCATTTTTCTTTTTTTTTTTTTACCATCGAGTTGTATTAGTTCCTTATATATTTTGGATATTAACCCCTTATCAAATATATGCTTTGCAAATATTTTCTCTCTTTCTATAGTTTGCCCTTTTCATGTCCTGTTTCTTTGACTATGCAGTAACTTTTTAGTTTGATATAGTCTCATTTATTTTTGCTTCTTGTTAATAAGCCTTTGCTTTTGATGTCATGTCCAAGAAACCATTGCCAAATCCAGTGTCCTGAAGTTTTTATTCTGTTTTCTTCTAGAAGTGTAATAGGTTTAGATCTTATATGTAGGTCATGGATTTATTCTGAGTTAATTTTGTACATGGTGTAAGTGGTGTAAGGGTCCAATTTTGTTTTATTTGTTTGCATGTGGATATCCAGTTTCCCCAGTGGTATTTGTTGAAGACATAGTTCTTTCCTCATTGTGTTGTCTTGGTACTCTTGCCAAGAATTATTTTGCTATATATGCAAAGGTTTATTTCTGGTCTCTCAGTTTTGTTCTGTTCTCTTTATATTTTAAATTTTTTATTTTATTTTTTATTGAAGTGTAGTTGACACAATGTTACGTTTGTGTCAGGTTATTTTTTTAATTTTTGAAAATCGAGATATAATTGAACTGTGGTATAATAAAACTGTATCAGTTTCATGTGTAGGTATGTATATATCTTTATGCCAATAAGGCACTTTCTTAATTACAGTTGCTTTGTAGTATATTTTGTAATCAGGATGTTTGAAGCCTCCAACTTTGTTTTTCTTTTTTCAGATTGTTTTGGGTATTCAGGGTATCTTGAGATGCCATGTGTATTTTAGTATGTTTTTTTCTATTTCTACAAAATATTCCATTGGGATTTCTATAGGGATTACACTGAATCTGTAGATCACTTTGGATAGTATAAATATTTTAACAATATTAAGTCTTCAAATCCATGAGCGTGGGATGTCTTTCCATTTATTTGTATCTTTGATTTCTTTTAGCAGTGTTTTCTAGTTTTCTGTGTATATATCTTTCACCTCCTTGGTTAGGTTTATTCCTAAATATTTTTAGATTTTTGATGCTATAGTAAAAGAGATTGTTTTCTTAATTTTCTTTTTGGATTGGACATTGTTAATATATAGAAATATAACTGATTGGGGCGCCTGGGTGGCTCAGTTGGTTAAGCGACTGCCTTCGGCTCAGGTCATGATCCTGGAGTCCCGGGATTGAGTCCCGCATTGGGCTCCCTGCTCGGCGAGGAGCCTGCTTCTCTCTCTGACCCTCCCCCCTCTCATGTACTCTCTCTCATTCTCGCTCTCTCAAATAAATAAATAAAAAAATCTTTAAAAAAAAAAAAAGAAATATAACTGATTTTTTTGAGTGTTGATTTTGTGTCCTGCAATTTTGCTGAATTTATAAGTTCTAACATTGTGTGAGTGGTGTGTGTCTGTGTGTGTGCGTGCGTGTGTGTATGTGTGTGTATGTGTAATCTTTAGGGTTTCCTACATATAGATCATGTCATTTGCAGATAGGGATAATTTTACTTTTTCTTTTCCAATTTGTATGCTTTTTATTATTTTTGTTCTTTTTTAATTTCTCGGGAACTCCCAGTACTATGCTGAATAGTGCTGGTGAGATGGGCAGATTTGCCTTATTCTTGATCCTAGAGAAGAACCTACTAGTCTTTTCCCAGTGAATATGCTCTTTGCTATGGCCTGTTTATATATGGATTTTTATGTTGAGTTAGTTTTCCTCTATTCTTAGTTTATTGAGTTTTTTTTTTTTTAATCATGAAGGAGTGTTGCATTTTATCAAAAGCTTTTTCTGCATCTATTGAGATGATCATGTGGTTCTTGTCCTTCATTTTGTTTATGTAGCGTATTACATTGTTTCATGTTATTGCAAACAGTGAGCCAGGCTTGTGTTCCAGACATAAATCCTTTTTGGTTTTACTGTGTGACCCTTTTAATGTGTGCTTTTTTTTTTTTTTTTTTTTAAGTACACTCCACACCCAGCATAGAGTCCAGCACTGGGCTTGAACTCATGATCATAAGACCAAGACCTGAGCTGAACACTTAACCAACTGAGCCACCCAGGTGTCCCTTAATGTGCTTTTAAATTCTTTTTGCTAGTATTTTGTAGGATTTTTGCATCCTTTTTTTCTATCATTATTAATCAGGGATATTGTCTGTAGTTTTCTTGTGTTTTTGTGTAGTTTTGATATCACAATAATGCTGGCCTTATGGAGTTGGTTTGGGAATTTCCTCCTTTCTGATTCTTTGGAAGAGTTTGAGAAAGGTTGGTGTTAATTCTTTTTTAAGTGATAGAATTCTCTAGTGAAGCCATCTGGTTCTGGGCTTTTCACTTTGGGGAGGTTTTTGATTACTGCTTTAATCTCCTCACTAGTTACAGGTCTGTTCAGATTTTTTTATATTTTATTTTTTCATGGATTGGCCTTGATCGATTGTATGTTTCTAGGAATTTATCCATTTCTTCTGTGTTATCCAATAGTCTTTTATGATCTTTTGTCTTTGAGTGGAGTGGACATCATTATAATATCTCTTCTCTCATATCTAATTTTAGCTATTTGAATATTCTTTTTATCATACTTAATATAGCCAAGTCCTGTTCACTTTTGTTAATCTTTTTGAAAACTACTCTTGGTATAATTGATTTTTTTCTGTTCTCTATTTCATTTATCTCTGCTCTAATATTTATTATCTCCTTTCTTCTGCAAAATCTGGGTTAAAAATTTTTTGTTGTTGTTCCTTTAGGTGAAAGGTTAGATTGTTCTTTTGTGATTTTTAAATGTAAACATTTACCACCATAAACTTTTTGTACTGATTTTGCTGAATCCCATAGTATTTTGTTTTTTGTTTTCATTTACCTTCAGATATTTTCTAAATTCCATTATGATTTTTTCTTTGATCTATGGATTGTTGAAGAGTGTGTTAATTTTTACATATTTGTGGATTTTTTTTTGTTTTCTTTCTGATATTGATTTCTAGTTTTACACCATTGTGTTTGAAAAAATGCTTTGTGTGATTTTGATCTTAAATTTGTTAAACCTTATTTTGTGTCCTAACAGGTAGTCTATCTTGGAGAATGTTCTGTGTATGCTTGAGAAGAACATGTGTTTTGCTGTTGTTGGGTGGGGTATTCTGTATGTTTGTTATGTCTATTTTACAGTATTGTTTAGTCTCTCTTTCTCTCTCTCTCTTTTCCCCCCCCCTTTTCTCCCTTGATTATTTTGGAAGTCTTGTCTTCTAGTTTGCTGATTCTTTCTTCTACCTGGTTAAGTCTGTTGTTGAGTTCCTGTAATGGATTTTTTTCCAATTTGATTATTGTATTCTATAGTTCCAGAATTTCTGTGTGGTTTTTCTTCATAGTTTTTTTTTCCTCAATATCCTCATGCTCATGTATTGATTTCCTTTATTGTCTTTTTGTGCTCTCTTTTAGCTCATTAAATATCCTTACGATGACAATTTTGAATTCTTTGGCAATTTGTATATTTCTGCTTCTTTAGTTTCTGGAGATTTAATTTTAAATGTGCCATGGTTTCCCTTTTCCTTTGTATGTTTTATTACTTTTTGTTGTTCAGATCTGGCATCTGAAGTGTCAACCAACTCTTCTAGATTTTGTGGTCTGATTTCCTATAGGGAGGACTTTCTCTATTCAGTCTGCCTGGATTCTGGAGACCTCTTCAGTCTTTTTTGAGTACGTGTTTCTCTGGGCTTGTGCATGTAATCTATTAGAAGAGGCTTGTAGGTTTCTACTCAGGTACTCTCCCTAGTGCCTCCCTGGTGCTATAAATTTCAGTATGGGTGCTCCACCCTGTGTCTGTTTTTGGTACTGCAAACCCTAGTGCATCGTGTATTCTAGTCTTAGTTCTCAGAGATTCTCAATCTGGCATCCTATTGTTGTCAGTACTTGGATAGAGGCAAGAGGGAAACTGGCTGCTTGGATAACCCCTTGCCCCAAATGTCAGAATATTGGATGTGTGTTCTACTCCTTTCCATCCCCAAGGGGAAAACAAGAGTTGAGGATTTCTTCCCAGTTGTGCTGCCATGTGAGAATAAGGAGAGGATCTGGCAAGTTAATGTTGAGAGTATCAAATCTTTTTTAGTGGACTTTGATGTGGTTGGTTTTGTCTTTGCCTAAGATACAGGAAACTTTTAACTGGTTTTGGGATTTCTCAGAGGCATTTGGTTTGTTTGATGTTAAATCCCTATTTTTCCAGGGGAAGGAGGGTTTCAGGCTTCATATTCACCGTCTTGCTGATAAAATCCTGTTTCTTTAATGTGGAATAGCATTAGAAACCAATATGTGATAGTTAATTGTGTCCAGTGATCCTGGGACAAATGCTTTTATGCCATTTCAGCAGACAGAACTAGGAAATGTATGTAGGTATGCACACATATACATATACACAGTTCATATACTTATATTCCTATTTACAAATAAAGTGCATATATACATGAATGGACATACTTAGAAATCTGGAGTTCTCGGGGTGCCTGGGTGGCTCAGTCAGTTAAGTGGCTGCCTTCAGCTCAGGTCATGATTCCAGGGTCCTGGGATCAAGCCCCGCATCAGGCTCCATGCTCAGTGGGAAGCCTGCTTCTCCCTCTCCCACTCCCCCTACTTGTGTTCCCTCTCTCGCTGTCTCTCTCTCTCTCAAATAAATAAAATCTTAAAAAAAAAAAAAGAAATCTGGAGTTGTCACAGACACCTGTAATACCAGTCTCTGAACTCAGGGCTTATTCTTACCTTCCTTCATTTCATATGTATATGTCCTTCTTTCCACAGTTAGAATTCTAACTCTTAACATCAGTACACTTACTCTTTTGTTCAATCTTATAATACTTCCAAGATTATTTAAGAATTTCTTCTCCTGTATCACTACAAAAACAAACCTACTAAAAAGATTTTGTGATTTCTTTTGAACTACCTGCCCCCCTCACCCTTAGCAGCATTCTTGTCCAAGACTGAGTATAAGGTATATGTTAAATTCTATATTGATGAGTTACTTGGATTAGTTCTTTTTTTCTTTTTCCTTTGCTAGTTTTACCTGTTTAAGTTTGAAAACAAAAACTTTAACTTGAAAAGATATATATACCCCCTTGTTCATTGCAGCATTATTTATAATAGCTAAGATATGGAAGCAATCCAAGTGTACATCACTAGATGAATGGATAAAGAAGATGTGATATACACACACACACACACAATGAAATATTATTCAGCTATAAAAAGAAGGAGATCTTGTCATTTGTGACAACATGGATAGACTTAGAGTGTTTTATGCTAAGTGAAATAAGTTAGAGAAAGACAAATATTATATGATTTCACTTATATGTGGAATCTAGAGAAATGAACAAACAAAAAAACAAAACAAAAAAAAAAACAAATGAACAAACAAAAAATTAGTAACAGAGCCATAAATATGGAGAATAAACTGGAGAGTTTGGTTGTTGGAGACGATGGGTGTGGGCAAAAAGGAATAAAGAGGAGTGGGAGGTTCAGGCTTTAAATGTAATGAATAAGTCAGAGGGATGAAAGTTACAGCATAGGGAATATAGTCAATGGTATTGTAATAGCGTTGTATGGTGACAGATGGTAGCTACACTTGCGGTTTGTAATGTATAAAGTTGTCAGATCACTATATTGTACACCTGAAACTAATGTAACATTGTGTGTCAATTATACTTCAATAACAAACAGAAAGTAACACTAAGAGATGTTTTTTGGAGAGAGAAAATGACCCAGAGGGAAGGTCTGAGAAACAAGTAGAAAGAGCAACCAACATGATAAATGTAGTAAACACTGAATGAGTGTATATATATGCATTAACATAAATATATATTAATAATTTAAATCTTATGGATAAGAAAATGAAATAGAACAAAATGCATGATAATTATGTACATTAGGAAAGAACTTAGATTTGGAATTAACCGCAATTATAGTATAATCTAAGGTCCTTGTATTGTTTGGGAGAATAGTAAAGACTTTAATAAGTTAGGTATTCCTGTTAAAAATTTCTTTTTTTATAATATAAGTAGTATGTAGAATTTTTACTCTAGTAGAGGAAAATTGAATGACAAAAAAAAAAATCCAAAAGATTCTAAAAAAGTAGAGGAAAAAATAAGGAAGTTGATCCACAAGTAAGAGAGTAGAAATAAATCTAAATATATCAGTAAATATACCAATTAAATGTACCAATTAAGAGAGAAAAATTGATGAAAAATAAATTTAAACTATATGTTTACTAGAGACATATTAAAGCATAAAAATACAGAAAGGTTGAAAGTAAAAAATTAAAGAATAGAATACCTAGGGAAAAATTTAAGAATGTGAAGGATGTGAAATATCTGTACACTAAGAACTATAAGACATTGATGAAAGAAATTGAAGAAGATACAAATAAATGGAAATATACTTAGTGTTCATGGATCAGAAGAATAATATTAAAATATCAATACTATCTAAAGTGATCTGTAAATTCAGTGCAGCCTGCATTAAGATTCCAATGATATTTTCTCACAGAAATAGAAAAAAAAAATCCTAAAATTTGTATGGAATGACAAAAAAAAACCCCAAAGAGCCAAAGCAATCTTGAAAAAAAGAACAAGGCTGGAGGCATCAGTCTTCTATTTCAAACTCTATCACAAAGCTATAGTAATCAAAATAGTGTGCTATTCACATAAAAACACAGATTAATGGAAAAGAATAAAGAGCCCAGAAATAAACCCACACATATATGATCAATTAATATATGACACAAGAGCCAAGCATATATAGTGGAGAAAGGATGGTCTCTTCAATAAATGGTTTTGGGAAAACTGGACCCCTATCTTACCTTATGCATAAAAATCAACTCAATATGGGTTAAAGACTTGAAACCATAAAACTACTAGATGAAAACTTGGGGGTAAGCTTCTTGAGGTCAGTCTTGGCAATGATTCTTTTGCATGTGATATCAAAAGCAATGGCAACAAAACAAAAATAAATAAATGAGACTACATCAAACTAAAAAGCTTCTACACAGTAAAGGAAGCCATCAACAAAATGAAAAGACAACCTACAGAATGGGTGAAAATGTCTGTAAAGCATATGTCTGATAAGGGGTTACTATCCAAAATATATACAGAACTTACATGATTCCCTGGGGGGAGACCCAAACAATCCAAGTAAAAAATGGGCAGAGGACATTTTTTTCCAAAGAAGACATTCAAATGGCCAACATGTACATGGAAAGTGTTCAGTGTCACCAATCATTAGGGAAAGGCAAATCAAAACCACAATGAGATATCACCTCATACTTGTTAGAATGACTATCATCAAAAAGACAAGAGAACACATGCTTGCAAGAATGTGGAGAAATGGCAACCCTTGTGTACTACTGGTGGTTATGTAAATTTCCACTATGGGAAAAAAAATGTGGAATTTCTCAAAAATCTAAAAATGTAACTACAGTATGATCCAGAAATTTCGCTTCTGGGTGTATATCAGAAGGAAATGAAATCATTGTCTTGAAGAGATAAGCACCCCCATGGTTATTGCAGCATTATTCACAATGTGGTAAAAGACAAAGGGGCGCCTGGGTGGCTCAGTCAGTTAAGCGTCTGCCTTTGGCTTGGGTCATGATCCCAGAGTCCTGGGATTGAGTCCTGTGTCGGGCTCCCTGCTCAGCAGGGAGTCTGCTTCTCCCTGTCCCTCTACCCCTCCTCCCTGCTTGTGCTCCCTCTCTTTTACTCTCTCTCAAATAAATAAATAATATCTTTTTTTAAAAAAAAAGCCCAAGGCATGGAAACAACTTAAGTGTCCCTCAATCAATGAATGGATAAAGAAAATGTGATATCTCTCTATATAATGGAATATTATTCTTCCATAAAGAAGGGAATCCTGCCAAATGCAGCCATATGGATGGACCTTGAGCGCATTATGCTAAGTGAAATAAGTCAGACAAGGAAAAACGATGTATGATCTGACTTATATGTGGAATCTAAAAAAACTTAATTCACAGAAACATAGAACAGATTGGTGGTAGCCAGAGGTGGCAGCGGGGTGGTGGTGTTTGCTGGTGGTGGTGAGAGGTGGGAGAAATAGATGATGATGATCAAAAGGTACAAGAAGTTCTGGGTATAATGCACTGCATGGTGACTACAAAATATATAATAAAAACTAAAAAAATAAAGGAAAGTAAAATGATAAACAAATATATGGTAACTTAAAGCTAGCATAGCTTTATTATTGTTAGACAAATTAGAAGTTAAGGCAAATAAAATTAGAGATGAGTCTCCATACAATGATCAAAGCTTTGGTTCACCAGGAATATATAATAGTTCTTAGGCTGATCTCAATAATAATACAACACGAGGGGGGTAAGGTGTTGTCCAGCACGATGTGGTATATGTGTTGAACCAGCTGTGGTGCTATGTTCCCAGTTACTAGAGTTACACAGATCCAGGAATCAAAGAAGTAGATTTGGCTCCTCTTCTCATCACTCCCAATGATCCACTTTGGGAATATTTATTTCCAGTCCCTGCAAGTCTAGGTACTGCGGGATTGGAGGCTGTGATCCTACAGGGTGGAATTGTTTACTAGAGGTACAATAATAGTTCCACTGAACCTCAAACAACTGTCTGATCCAAGTTCAGAAATTCATGCTAGCTTCTAACTGAAGTACATCGTGTGTTTTTGACTGGCAGACTGGAATTGCTGCAGAGTTAATATTCCCAGAATTGATGAGTAAGTATCCTTTGTGGACATATATGAAGTATATTCACACATGCTCTAAAATGGTCCCTCATGAGATTGAGACTCAGTTGCTCCTAGTAAAAACTCATGTTTATGGTCTATACACACCATTCTTTGTTTGATTTCTCCACTCTCTCCCCATATTTTTTGGGATTGCCTTACAAACTACTTCACATGATTCTTGTCTCAATATCTGCTTTTGGCGGAACCCAAAACCCAGATAATTCCCCAACTTGTTATAAGAGGCTAACATTCTTGTACCTAAAGCTTATATAGACATTTAGATAAAGATAAATTAGAGTGCAATTTTACTTGTAAACAGGTGTAAAAATCCTAAGCAAAACATCATTAGTTGAATCCAATACTTTATTATGCTTTTTAGATGAATTGACCATTCGGTTATTATGAAATAGTATTTCATATGTCTATGATAATATTTCTCATTCTGTAGTCTGCTTTGTCTGATATTGATACAGTTACTCTTACAATTAGTGCTGTCATGCTATTTCTTCTACTTAACCTATTTATATCTTTCTATTTAAAATGTGTTTCTTATAGACAAACTGTTTTTTTAAAATTTTCAGTCTGATGATATCTGCCTTTAATTGGACTGTTTTGACCATATGCATTTAGTGTAATAATAACATGTTTGGGTGTAAGACTGCCATTTTGCTTTTTTTAATTTTTTGGTATTGATCCTCTGTCATGCCCTGCCTTTATTTTTTTATTTTTAATTTTTTAAAATATTTATTTATTTATTTATTTATTTGAGGGGGGGAAGGGCAGACGGAGAGGGAAAGAGAGAAAATCTCAAGCAAACTCCCCATTGAATGTGGAGCCTGATTCAGGGCTCTATCTTACATTCTGAGATCATGACCTGAGCCAAAATCAAGAGTCGGACACTTAACTGACTGAGCCACCTAGGTGCCCCACCCTGCCTTAATTTAGATTGAATAATTTTTTTGTGTATCATTTTATCTCCGCTACTGGTTTATTATCTATAATCTCATTTTATTTCAAAAAGGTTTTTAATATTTTAGAAATAAGCAGAAAGTTTTTTGCCAGATAGTTTTGTGGTAACATGAAAATAACAATTACTGTAGTGGAATAAAAATATTATTTCTTTTTATCTACTAAAATCTCATTATTCTAAAACATTAAATTTATTTTATGACAATCTCATTTTAAACAGTCCTTAAATACCAAGAATATACAAAAATCTCTCCCAACTTAAATGACTAAAGAAGTATGACTAAATTATTCTTAATTAGTTCAGATTCATTATACTTTAACAGCTACTGTGGAAAATAGTATGGAGGTTCCTCAAAAAATTAAAAATAGAACTATCATATGATCTAATAATTCCACTACCAAATATTTACCCAAAGAAAATGAAAATATTAAGTTGAAAAGATATGAAACCCTATGTTTATTGCAACATTATTTACAATACCCAAGATATGGAAGCAGCCCAAGAGTCCATTGATAGATGAATTGATAATGGTGATGTGGTGTGTGTGTGTGTGAGACACACACACACACACACACACACATATATGTATAATGGAATATTACTCAGTTATGAAAAAGAATGAAATCTTGCCATTGTGGCAACATGCATGGACCTAGAAGATATTATGTTAAGTAAAATAAGTCAGAAAAAGACAAATACTGTATGATTTCACTTATATGTGGAAACTAAAAAACCAAATGAATAAACAAAAAGCAGAATCAGATCTATAAATACAGAGAAGAAACTGATGATTGCCAGAGAGCAGAAGGTAGCTGATAGGCAAAATGGGTGAAGGGGAATAGGAGATACAGGCTTCCAACTATGGAATGAATAAATTATGGGAATGAAAGGTGTAGTGTGGGGAATATAACCAATGGCATTGGCATAGCATTGGATGGTGATAGATGGTAGCTATACTTGCATAGCATAAGTTACAGAGTTGTTGAATCCCTTCACTGTGTTGTATACTTGATACTAATGTAATATTGTGTGTCAAATATATTGAAATTAAAAAAAGGAAGTAACTATGTAGTTAAATAAAAAATACAAAAAATAATATATTTTTGGTTTTTGAATACTTTTTTCAATACAATATAAAGCATAAAACATAAGTAATTATAAGTCTATGTTAATGAGCACACAATGTATAAAGTTCTAATTTATGACAGAAAGGGAGGATGAAACTGTATAGGAACAGAGATGTGTAATTTTGAAGTTAAATTAGCATCAATTCAAACTATCCTATTAAAGGTTCATGATATTCATTGTAACCCTAAGGTAACTACTAATAAATAATTTAAAAATATATAAAAAAGGAAATGAGAAAGGAATCAAAAGAGTATGCTACAAAAAGTTAAACCAAACAAAAGGAATTAATAGAGGAAATGAGTTTTTTTTTTAAGATTTTATTTATTTATTTGAGAGAGAGAGAATGAGAGACAGAGAGCATGAGAGGGAGGAGGGTCAGAGGGAGAAGCAGACTCCCCGCCGAGCAGGGAGCCCGATGGGGGACTCGATCCTGGGACTCCAGGATCATGACCTGAGCCGAAGGCAGTCGCTTAACCAACTGAGCCACCCAGGAGCCCGAGGAAATGAGTTTTTATTTTATTTCATTTTTTTATTTTTTTAAAGATTTTATTTATTGAGAGAGAGAGAATGAGAGACAGAGAGCATGAGAGGGAGGAGGATCAGAGGGAGAAGCAGACTCCCCGCTGAGCAGGGAGCCCGATACGGGACTCAATCCCAGGACTCCAGGGTCATGACCTGAGCTGAAGGCAGTCGCTTAACCAACTGAGCCACCCAGGCACCCGAGGAAATGAGTTTTTAAAATAGTTTTAAATAGTTTTAATAGTTTTAAAATAGTATGATCTACAGAAAAATAACAAATTGGCAGAAATAAATCATTCCAGGGAGGTAGTTACATTAAATATAGGTTAAGGCGAGCCTCGGTGGCTCAGTCAGTTAAGTGTCTGCCTTCAGCTCAGGTCATGATCCCAGGGTCCTGGAGCCCCACATCAGGCTCCCTGCTCAGCAGGGAGTCTGCTTCTCCCTCTCTCTCTGCCCTTCCCCCACACTCATGCTCTCTCTTAAATAAATCAAATCTTTAAAAATAAATAAATATAGATTAAATATAGATTAAATTATATATATTAATATAATATAAATTAAATAAATATAGATTAAATTCTTCAATCAAAACCAGAGACTGGCATTTCTAAATTTAGTTTGTTTGAGGAATCTCCATACTGTTTTCCACAACAGTTGCATCAGCTTACATTCCCACCAACAGTATACAAGAGTTCCCTTTTCTCTACATCCTTGCCTACATTTGTAGTTACTTATCTTTTTGATACTAGCCATTCTGATAGCTGAGGTGATATGTCATTGTGCTTTTGATTTGCATTTCCTTGATAATGTTGAGCATCTTTACATGTATCTATTGGCTATCTATATGTCTTCTTTGGAAAAATGTCTGTTCAAGTCCTCTGCCCATTTTTTAATTGGATTGTGTTTTTATTTCTTTTCTTTTTTTGGTTTTGAGTTATGTAGTTCTTTGTATATTTTGGATGTTAACCCCTTATGAGATACATCATTTGCAAATATCTTCTCCCATTCAGTATATTGCTTTTTTGTTTTGTTGGTGGTTCATTTGCTATGCAAAAGCTTTTTATTTTGATGTAATCCTAATAGTTTATTTTGCTTTTGTTTCTCTTTCCTTAGGAGACCTAGCCAGAAAAAAGTTGCTATGGTCAGTGTGAAAAAAAAAAAATAGTGTCTGTGTTCTCTTCTAGGATTTTTATGGTTTCAGGTCTCACATTTAGGTATTTAATCCATTTTTAGTTTATTTTTATGTATGGTATAGAATCGTCCAGGTTCATCCTTTTGCATATAGCTGTCCAGTTTTCCTAGCACCATTTATCAAAGAGATTGTTTTTTCCCCATTGTATATTTTTGCCTTCTTTGTTGTAGATTAACTGACTACACAAGCATGGGTTTATTTCTGGATTTTCTATTTTGTTCTATTGATCTATGAGTCTATTTTTGTGCCAGTACCATACTGTTTTCATTATCACAGCTTTGTAGTATATCTTGAAATCTGGAATTCTGCTACCTCCAGCTTTGTTTTTCTTTTTCAAGATTGCTTTGGCTATTTGGGGTCTTTGTGGTTCCATACAAATTTTAGGACTGTTTGTTCTAGTTCTGTGAAAATGCCATTGCTATTTTGATAGGGACTGCATTAAAGCTGTAGATTGCCTTGGGTAATATGGACATTTTAACAGTATTCTTTCAATCCGTGAGCATGGAATATCTTTCCATTTGTTTGTGTTATCTTCCATTTATTTCATCAGTGTTTTATGGTTTTCAGAGTACCGGTCTTTCACCACCTTTGTTATATTTATCCCTAGGTATTTAATTTCTTTTGGTGTAATTGTAAATAGAATTGTTCTCTTAATTTCTCCTTCTCCTATCTTGCTAGAAATGCAACAGATTTCTGAATATTAATTTTATATTCTGCAATGTTACTGAATTCCTTTATTATTTCTAATAGTTCTACTAGTTTAGGGTTTTCTATATATAGTATTAGGCCATTTGCAAATAACAACAGTTTAACTTCTTCCTTACCAATATGGATGCTTTTTATTTATTTTTCTTGCCTGAATGGTGTAGCTAGGACTTCTAGTACTATGTTGAATTAATTAATAGTGGTGAGAGTAGACATCCTGTCTTATTCCTGACCTTAGGGGGGAAGCTCTATTTTTTTTCCCCATTGGATATGATGTTAGCTGTGTGTTTTTTTAATATGGCCTTTGTTATGTTGATGTATGTTTCTGCTAAACCCACTTTCTTGAGAATTTTTATCACGAATGGCTGTTGAATTTTGTCAAATGCTGTTTCTGCATTTATTGAGATGATCATATGATTTTTAATCTTTTTAGTTGATATGATGTATCACATTGATTTGTGAATATTAAACCATCCTTGCCCCCTCAGGATAAATCCCTCTTTTTTAAAAAAAGATTTTATTTATTTGAGAGACAGAGAGAGCACATATGAGTGGGGGAGGGGCAGAGGGCAAGGGAGAGGGACAAGCATACTCCCTGCTGAGCAAGGAGCCTAACACTGGGCTTGATCCCAGGACCCTGAGATCATGACCTGAGCCAAAGTCAGACACTTAACCATCTGAGCCACCCAGGTGCCCCAGAATAAATCCCTCTTGATCGTAGTGAATGATCCTTTTAATGTATTGTTGAACGTGGTTTGCCTATATTTTGTTAAGGATTTTTACATCTATGTTCATCAATGGTATTGGCCTATAGTTTTCTTTTTTTGTGGTGTCTTTGTCTGATTTTGGTATTAGGGTAATGCTGGCCTTGTACAATGAATTTGGAAACTTTCCTTTTTCTTCTGATTTTTTGGAATAGTTTGAGAATAGGTAGTAACTCTTCTTTAAATGGGTGTCAGAATTCACCTATGAATCCATCTGGTCCTGGACTTTTATTTTTGGGCAGTTTTTGATTACCAATTCAATTTCATTAGTAGTAATTGGTCTTCAGATTTTCTGTCTCTTCCTGATTCAGTTTTGGAAGATTGTATATTTCTAGGATTTTATTCATTTCTTCTAGGTTGTCCAGTTTGCTGACATATAATTTTTCATAGTATTCTCTTATTTTCTGTTGTATTTCTGTGGTGTAAGTTGATTCTTTTCTTTCCGAATTTATTTATTTGAGTTTTTTTCTTTTTTTCCTTGATGAGTTTGGCTAAGGGCTATCAATTGTGTTTATCTTAATAGGGAGATACATAGCAACACAGGCCTACCTCAAGAAACAAGAGAAAGTTCAAATAAGCAATCTAACCTGACTCCTAAATGAACCAGAAAAAGAACAAAGCCCAAGGTTAATAGAAGGAAGAAAAGCTAATAAAGATCAGAACACAAAAAAATAAAAAGACTTTTAATAAAGTAAAAGATCAATGAATGAAACCAAGAGCTGGTTCTTTAAAAAGATAAACGAAAGATCCAGGCTCCTTGAATGCTGGATTGGAAACCAGAAGTCTAACTATTTATTTTGAAAGTCTGTATTCCTTGATTAAATATTTTGTCTCTCAGGCCTCTGTTCCTGTTGCTTGTGGTCAGCTGGTGGATTTGAGAAAGATTTCCTTAAATGCCTTGAGCCACACAAAAAATAAATAAATAAATAAATAAATAAAGAAAGAAAGAAGAAAAGGAGAAAAAAATTTTTCCTGTTCCTTTAAGATTGGCTCTGTGTTGGGGCACTCCTTCAAAGCTTAGCCAGGCTGTTTACAGATCTTGAGTTAGCCGTCATTTTCTGCTTGCTCTGAGATAAAGATAAGCCAAAGGTGAAAGTTTAATGTTCATTCAGATATTTTTCTGAGCATGAGTCTTGGCCTGGGCAAGTGCATGGCTTACTAGATTCCCCCTTATATATGGGATCTTTTCAAAATCCCTAGTTTCCAAAGTAACTCTTTACCCAGCTTTTTCTTCTAGGCTGTTGACATGTATATTATTTGCCACAAAGGCAATCTTTCTCAGGGAGCTGTAGCTTGTTTATTTGCCTTTCAATGTTGAGGAATGCCCTCTACTTAGCTGGGTTTTTGTTCTTTTGTTTTTGTTTTGCTTTGTTTGTTTTTTGCCTTGAGAGAGTTTTGAGCTAGATGAAACAAAGGCAAAAGCTGCCAGTCCTTCAGGACTTCTTTCGGCTTCAGTGACACAATATGCCTATCTGGAATTTTGGTTACAGGTTATTATTTCACTTTAAAAAATATTATGCCATCTTCTCATTAGGAAGTCTTTTATGACAGTGGCATTGAGTGCCAGCCCCATTAGCCACAATTCTTTTTAAGAGTGGGGTATTTACTCAGATGGCTAACAGACACATGAAAAAATGCTCAACATCACTTATCATCAGGGAAATACAAATTAAAACTACAATGAATATCACCTCACACCTGTCAGAATGGCTAAAATTAACAACACAGGAAACAACAGATGTTGGTGAGGATGTGGAGAAAGGAGAACCCTCTTACACTGTTGGTGGGAATGCAGACTGGTGCAGCCTCTCTGCAAAACAGTATGGAAGTTCATCAGAAAGTTAAAAATAAAACTACCCTACGATCAGCACAGTGATTCTCAAACTTTAGCGTGCAGTGGAATAAATTGGAGGGCTAGTTAAAACACAAATTGCTGGCCCTACTCCCAGAGTTTTTGATTCCCTTGACTGGGGTAGGGCCTAGGAATTTACATTGCCAATGAATATCTTTGTTTAGGTGATGCTGATGCTTTTGATTGTGGGACCACAATTTTTTTTTTTACTTTTTTTTTATTCTTATGTTAATCCCCATACATTACATCATTAGTTTTAGATGAAGTGTTCCATGATTCATTGTTTGTGCATAACACCCAGTGCTCCATGCAGAATGTGCCCTCCTCAATACCCACCACCAGGCTAACCCATCCTCCCACCCCCCTCCCCTCTAGAACCCTGTTTGTTTTTCAGAGTCCATCGTCTCTCATGGTTCGTCTACCCCTCCGATTTCCCCCGCTTCATTCTTCCCCTCCCGCTACCTTCTTCTTCTTCTTTTTTTTCCCTTAACATATATTGCATTATTTGTTTCAGAGGTACAGATCTGAGATTCAACAGTCTTGCACAATTCACAGTGCTTACCAGAGCACCTACCCTCCCCAGTGTCTATCACCCAGTCACCCCATCCCTCCCACCCCACCCCCCACTCCAGCAACCCTCAGTTTGTTTCCTGCAATTAAGAATTCCTCATATCAGTGAGATCATATGATACATGTCTTTCTCTGTTTGACTTATTTCGCTCAACATAATACCCTCCAGTTCCATCCACGTCGTTGCAAATGGCAAGATCTCATTCCTTTTGATGGCTGCATAATATCCCATTGTATATATATACCACATCTTCTTTATCCATTCATCTGTCGATGGACATCTTGGCTCTTTCCAGAGTTTGGCTATTGTGGACATTGCTGCTATAAACATCGGGGTGCACGTACCCCTTCGGATCCCTACTTTTGTATCTTTGGGGTAAATACCCAGTAGTGCAATGGCTGGATCATATGGTAGCTCTATTTTCAACTTTTTGAGGAACCTCCATACAGTTTTCCAGAGTGGCTGCACCAGCTTGCATTCCCACCAACAGTGTAGGAAGGTTCCCCTTTCTCCGCATCCCCGCCAACATCTGTCTTTTCCTGACTTGTTAATTTTAGCCATTCTGAATGGTGTGAGGTGGTATCTCATTGAGGTTTTGATTTGGATTTCCCTGATGCCGAGCGATATTGAGCACTTTTTCATGTGTCTGTTGGCCATTTGGATGTCTTCTTTGGAAAAATGTCTGTTTATGTCTTCTGCCCATTTCTTGATTGGATTCTTTGTTCTTTGGGTGTTGAGTTTGATGAGTTCTTTATAGATTTTGGATACTAGCCCTTTATCTGATATGTCATTTGCAAATATCTTCTCCCATTCTGTCGGTTGTCTTTCGGTTTTGTTGACTGTTTCCTTTGCTTTGCAAAAGCTTTTTATCTTGATGAGGTCCCAATAGTTCATTTTTGCCCTTGCTTCCCTTGCCTTTGGCGATGTTTCTAGGAAGAAGTTGCTGTGGCTGAGGTCAAAGAGGTTGCTGCCTGTGTTCTCCTTTAGGATTTTGATGGACTCCTGTCTCACATTGAGGTCTTTCAACCATTTGGAGTCTATTTTTGTGTGTGGTGTAAGGCAATGGTCCAGTTTCATTCTTCTGCATGTGGCTATCCAATTTTCCCAACACCATTTGTTGAAGAGACTGTCTTTTTTCCATTGGACACTCTTTCCTGCTTTGTCAAAGATGAGTTGACCATAGAGTTGAGGGTCCATTTCTGGGCTCTCTATTCTGTTCCATTGATCTATGTGTCTGTTTTTGTGCCAGTACCATCCTGTCTTGATGACGACAGCTTTGTAATAGAGCTGGAAGTCCGGAGTTCTGAAACCACTAGCTTTGCTTTTCTTTTTCAACATTCCTCTGGCTATGCAGGGTCTTTTCTGGTTCCATACAAATTTTAGGATGATTTGTTCCATTTCTTTGAAAAAAGTGGATGGTATTTTGATGGGGATTGCATTGAATGTGTAGATTGCTCTAGGTAGCATTGACATCTTCACAATATTTGTTCTTCCAATCCATGAGCATGGAATGTTTTTCCATTTCTTTGTGTCTTCCTCAATTTCTTTCATGAGTATTTTATAGTTTTCTGAGTACAGATCCTTTGTCTCTTTGGTTAGATTGATTCCTAGGTATCTTATGGTTTTGGGTGCAATTGTAAATGGGATCGACTCCTTAATTTCTCTTTCTTCTGTCTTGTTGTTGGTGTATAGGAATGCCACTGACTTCTGTGCATTGATTTTATATCCTGCCACTTTACTGAATTCCTGTATGAGTTCTAGCAGTTTTGGGGTGGAGTCTTTTGGGTTTTCCACATAAAGTATCATATCATCTGCAAAGAGTGAGAGTTTGACTTCTTCTTTGCCAGTTTGGATGCCTTTGATTTCTTTTTGTTGTCTGATTGCTGTGGCTAGGACTTCCAATACTATGTTGAATAGCAGTGGTGATAGTGGACATCCCTGCGCGTTCCTGACCTTAGGGGGAAAGCTCTCAGTTTTTCCCCATTGAGAATGATATTCGCTGTGGGTTTTCCCTAGATGGCTTTTATGATATTGAGGTATGTACCCTTTATCCCTATACTCTGAAGAGTTTGGATCAAGAAAGGATGCTGTACTTTGTCAAAAGCTTTTTCTGCATCTATTGAGAGGATCCTATGGTTCTTGTTCTTTCTTTTATTAATGTATTGTATCACATTGATTGATTTGCGGATGTTGAACCAACCTTGCAGCCCAGGGATAAATCCCACTTGGTCGTGGTGAATAATCCTTTTAATGTACTGTTGAATCCTATTGGCTAGTATTTTGGTGAGCATTTTTGCATCCATGTTCATCAAGGATGTTGGTCTGTAATTCTCCTTTTTGATGGGGTCTTTGTCTGGTGTTGGGATCAAGGTAATGCTGGCCTCATAAAATGAGTTTGGAAGTTTTCCTTCCATTTCTATTTTTTGGAACAGTTTCAGAAGAATAGGTCTTAATTCTTCTTGAAATGTTTGGTAGAATTCCCCTGGGAAGCCATCTGGCCCTGGGCTTTTGTTTTTTTGGGAGATTTTTGATGACTGCTTCAATTTCCTTTAGTGGTTATAGGTCTGTTCAGGTTTTCTATTTCATCCTGGTTCAGTTTTGGTAGTTGATACATCTCTAGGAATGCATCCATGTCTTCCAGGTTATCTAATTTGCTGGCATAGAGTTGCTCATAATATGTTCTTATAATTGTTTGTATTTCTTTGGTGTTGGTTGTGATCTCTCCTCTTTCATTCATGATTTTGTTGATTTGGGCCATGAATTCTATGTGCAGTATTCCCCTAGTGCTGGAGTTCTGCCGTTCTCATTGATCGGTAAACTTGGTCTTGGCTGGCTCTTCTCACTGATCTTCTGGGGAGGGGCCTGTTGCCGTGGTTTCCAAATGTCTCTGCCGGAGGCGGAATTGCCCCGCCCTTGCCCCCTCCCAGCTAAGTAATCTGCTTGGGTTTGCTCTCCGGGGCTTTTGTTCCCTGCGAGCTTTCCGTACAGGTTTGGAGGCGGAGAGTGAAAATGGCGGCCTCCCAATCTCCGCCCCGGAGGAGCCGAGAACTCGGGGCCCTGCTTCTCAGTGAGCCCCCAGAGAAAAGCCATCAGTCACTCCCGTCTCCCCGGTCTCTGGCCCCACTCCGTGCTCACCTGGCCTGTGACCGCGCGTTTCTATCTCTTGCCCCCAACCCCGTGTGGAGTCTCCAAACCCAGCAGATCCCTGCGGTGCACTCCTGCGCGGCTCCTCCTGGGGGAGGAAGGGGGAGTCTCCCTGGATCTGCTGCTTGTTGGTTCCCTGCTGGAAGAGCAGTGGCCCGACTGTGCCGCGGATCACAGTTTATGGCAACCCCGAGCTGAGAGCCCACTCCTCGGCTCCATCTCTGCAGCCGGCTTCCCTGCTCAGATACCTGGTAGCTCTGCCACACTCAGGCACCCCCGGTCTTTCTGTGACCCCGAGGGTCCTGAGACCCCACTGTCCCGGAGGGTTCCACCCCCCGCTTAGCCACCAGAGTGACGTCCCTCAGCAGAGCAGACTTTTAAAAGTTCTGATTTTGTGCTCCGCGGCTCTATCACTTGCCAGAAGCAGCCGACGGAGGCCCCTTCCCCGCCATCTATCCTCCCGAATATCGCCTCGGATTCACTTCTCCGCACGTCCTACCTTCCAGAAAGTGGTCGCTTTTCTGATGAGAGAGTTGTTGCTCTTCTTTTCTTCGATCTCCTTTTGAGTTTGTAGGTGTTCAGAATGGTTTGATCCCTATCCAGCTGAATTACTGAGAGGAGACGAAATCCAGGTCTCCTACTCCTCCGCCATCTTGCTCCGCCCCGCTGTGGGACCACAATTTTTGAACTATTGATTTAGAGTTAGTGTGACAGAAGAGGAATTTTAGACTAGCCTGATTTTTTAGTTAAGTAACTTTTTTTTACTGCCTGAATGAATGTAGTAATATTTTTCTTTACCAAAGTGATTAAAAACTCTTATCTGGATATGATAGAATGGGCTTTTATTTTGTGTGACAAACATAACATTTTAACATTACATTTTCTAAGTGTTAAATATTGGTATTTTGGATTTTATGATTCATTTTGGATATTCAATTTCTGTCACAATCTCCCAAACCTGTTCTTTGCATTTTCAATAAAAAATATCAAGTAGCAGTATAATATTTTATATCTTGATTTTTAGGCCTGTTATCAGAGCAAAGTCCTATTGAAGAGATAATGTTCTTATGATAATGCTTTTCATTACTATATTCTCTGCTATATGAAAAAAATCTCTTCCAAGAGGAATCTTAATTTTTTCCTTATCTATATTAAGAAAATATATGAAATCATATGTGTGAATTATTTTGGGGTATCCTAATATAAATCTATAAAGGTGGAAATTTTTCTAGAATTGTCTATGCAAGATATACTAATAACTATATCTGTAATTATAAACATTATGATTTTGGATTATAGAGTTATAATTGTAATTTGTGCATTTTTCTGATTGAGAATTATAGAGACTTATTTTATTACATCATACACTGTGAAGAATTTTTATTTTTAAATGTTTTAATTAAAACTTTATTTTCCAGATTTTGGAATCTCTTTTTAAGGTATGTTCAATATATTGCAGTTTAAACCTACTAACATTTAATACAGAAGTACATATTAATGAAGAAGAGGTTTCTAAGTTTTGAGGAAGTAAAAAGAATTCCCAAATTTGCTACTATACATATTTAAAAATGTTATGTTTGAGTTGTATGTTGCATTAGGCCCATTCTGAACCCTAGGATAATGATGTTTGGTTCAGGGCTAACATTTGATAGATGAAGACACAACACACACACACACACACACACACACACACAAATGCACTCATGTGTATCTATATGTTTGAATAACTTGACAATAAGTATTCTTTTTTTTTTTTAAAGTGGTTTCAGCGACAGGTCAATCAGATGGAAGAGGTAAGTATAACATTTCTTAATTGTGAATTAAATTGATATTAAAATTTTGAATAATCATTGTTTATAATCTTTTCATTTAGATAGAGAAGGAATAAATGGGTAGAACAAAATGTTTCTCAGTGATTACACACTGCAGTCCTGCATGTATCTGGAATTCTCTGAGTTTGACACATTGTTTCTCCTAAAATTAAATTATCATTCTTTCCTAATTTACATAGAAGAGTAAGTGACAAGACAAAACTTATCAACTTAAACATTTCTCCTGTATTTAAAAAAGCATGTATAGGGGTGCCTGGGTGGCTCAGTCGTTAAGCGTCTGCCTTCTGCTCAGGTCATGATCCCCGGTCCTGGGATCGAGCCCCGCATTGGGCTCCCTGCTCCGTGGGAAGCCTGCTTCTCCCTGTCCCACTCCCCCTGCTTCTGTTCCCTCTCTCGCTGTGTCTCTCTCTGTCAAATAAAGAAATAAAATCTTTAAAAAAAAATTAAAAAAAATTAAAAAGCATGTATAATATAATCTACTTACTTGTAAAATTATATATTGGTTTTCTTTAAACTTAATGTTCTTTTAATGATTTCTTTTTTGTACTTTAGATTTTCAGATGTTTTATCACCATTTTGAAAGCTAGTGGTCTCTAAACTTAAGGGTTTTTAATTCTATTTTGGGAAAGACTTTATGCTGTTAATGTAGCAGAATGATTTCTAGGGTAGCCTCAGTGATTTATAGAATGATTCTTGTTCTCCCTTGGTTATACTTATGGTTTAGTCCAATTAAACACTCTTGAATCCCAGGTACTTTAAATTAAATAGGTTCATTTATTTGGGATATAAAATTAAAAAGTAAAGATAGAAATTGTAACTATCTCCTAGTACCATTTTATTATTTTACCTTTGGCTCCAGAGTAGACTTTTATGGACTGTATACTATTTGCTTTAGGATAGATATGGTTGACATTGGAAGATGTTAAGTAGTTCTTCTTTGACTATGATAGATCGATCATTATCTTTCCACAGATGGAGAACTGAGGTGAAGTCCACTGTTCTCCCCTCTTGTAAAATGCATACTTTGCAACTTGAACAGTCTAGCTTGCCTTCTGCCTTCTTACTTTCATCTACCAACTGCTTTTTATTCTATTTTATTCATGGATTTGTCTCACTTTCCTCTTTTTATTCTTAGTCCTGTCAGTGTGAAGACCCACCCCAAATCCTAGCTTCTCAGTTCCTTGACTCATCTCCCCAGAACTAGTGTCTTTCTTTACCTTTGACCCTCACTTCCTGTCATACTCTAGACCTTATCATTAACCAAATTGCTTTATTTTAAAAATCACTAATTCAGGCAACTTATTCTTGAGCTACAAATTTCTATCTTATCAGTTATTATTTAAATACTATTCTGGCCACTCTTTGACTTTATCAAGACCACTAGTGCATTCATTTCTTAACCTTCCTGTAGGTTTTTTACTCATTTTTCTTTTAAGCTTGGAGAATATGTACTTAATAACAGTGAATTTCTTAACTTCCTACTCTCCTTTACCTCTTGCTTTTTTCATTGCACTCGTTTAACAAAATTTAACCTTGAATAAATGCAATTATTTACTCTTTGGGCCTTTAGCTTAGCTGTGAAACACTGATGAAGTGACACAGTTATTCAGACATAATTATTCCAAATACTGCCTGGCAATTCCTTTGTATTTCCAAAATGAATTTCAATCCTTTTCATCTATCATCTCAAACCCACATTCCCTCTGTCCCATTTTCATTTTCACTGTCAGCCAGTCACTTAAAATGCTTGAAAATACAAGCCATCAGCTAGAATTCCTTCATTTTCTGCTATCAAATAAAAATGTATTTATATCCATGCTCATTCTACACTCCTTTCCTTTGTTAAACAGATATTATTCCTCTTCCTACATAAAACTCATTCTTTTACTTGTTTTGGATCTTAAGAAATTTGATTAATCATTCTTGTATATTAAACTTTTCCTAATAAATTGTGTCATTCCTTTCAGGTTTTAAATATGCTCATATCTTTCTAATTTGATGCCACAATCCCTACAGTTACAGGCCTATTTCTCTTTTGCCGTTCACAATCAACTTTTAAAAACTATTTTGTATGCAAATCAGGAGGAAAATAGTTGTTAGATTATTGTTGGAGAATAAAGACAAAACGCAAGATTTATAAAAGAAAGGAGAGAAGGGGCACCTGGGTGGCTCAGTTCATTAAGTGTCTGCCTTCGGCTCAGGTGATGATCTCAAGGTTCTGGGATCCAGCCCTTGTCGGGCTCCCCACTCAGCAGGGAACCTGCTTCTCCCTCTCCCTCTGCCCCTCTCCTTGCTCCTGCTCTCTCTCTCTCTCTCAAATAAATAAATAAATAAATAAATAAATAAATAAATAAATAAATAAA
>NC_058407.1:108455687-108526408 GCF_002201575.2 Neomonachus schauinslandi | reverse complement strand
AAATAAATAAATAAATAAATAAATAAATAAATAAATAAATAAATAAATAAAATCTTTTTAAAAAATTTTTAAAAAGGAGAGAAAAGCCTTGCAGACAGTTTAGGAACAATGAAACTAGTTGAGTTTTTTTTTAATAAAAACTGGCACTTAGTGAGGAGGTTAATCTGGGCCAACTAGGGCTATCAAAACAATTGGAATTGTCTATGGATTTTCTATAAAAATTTAACAGTTCAGCTAAGGGCTATACTTTAATGGTTCAGAACTAAATTTTTTTGATATCAATTTACTGTATATACTCTTCTTACTTCCAAAGCATTCTCAGCCTACCCAGACCGGATTCTCTCTCCATAACAAAGAAAACATTCTGTATGGTTCTCTGCAATTTTTATACTGTGAAATTCAATAGGCAATTTTCTTTACCTCAGCCATAGTTGACACTGTTGATCATTTCCTCATTTTTAAAACACTATTTCTTTGGCTTTTGTGAATTACACTTTCCTGGCTATTGTTTTACCTCTTTAGCTGTTTACTTTGTAGAGTCACCTTCCTTTTCTAACCAGTAAATATTGGAGTGCTTCAAGATTTCATTCTGTGCCTTCCTTTTTTTTCTTTACTCTGAACTTCTCCCCCTAGGCAACCTCAACCAGTTTTTCTATTTAAGTATTACCTTTATACTGGTAATTTAGAAATATACACCTCTTACTCAAAACTGTCCTCTGAACTCCTCTAGACTATTTCACCTCAAACCCAAAGAGTCAAAGCCAAGAATTTTTTACCCCTAAACTTATACCTCCTCCAGTATTCCCTATCTCAGTGAATGGTAGTAGTATTTATCCATTTGGGTAAACCAGAAGTGTGGTGATTTACCTTGACAACTCAATTTCCTAATATTCAGTACATTCCTGAGTCCTTTTGATTTTATAACCTAAATAGCTGTCATATGTGTCTATTTTTCTCTGTATCTACTATTTACATCTTAGTGCCAGTTACCATAATTTCTGGTATTCTTGAAATCCTGATTTATGCATTCATGTTCATCAAGAGGAATCTTCAGTATACAACTAAACTTCTGATCTGGAATTCTAAATTTTTTAGTTTTTAGATCCATAATTAATTCTTTTGAATAATTACTTAATTTGGTGTATCAGATACATTGCCAAAGTGTATTATTTTCTGTCTTTTGATGAGTGTTTCTTAAAATATATTTGATGGATCATGTTTAAATATCACCCAAGATACCTGTTACAAATGCACATTTCAGAACTCCAAGTCAGACTTACTGAATTAAAGTTTTCTTGTGTGTATATAGGTTAGGAATCCACTTTTTAATAGGATTTTTAGAGGATTATTATGTACACTAACATTTCACAATTGTGGAATAATCTCATATCTATTGCTGACACATTTTATTGTTAGTACATGCTGGTTTATATGCTTGTGGTCTTGTTGCATTAACAAGATACATGTGGAAGCCTTCATAATGTATGGTGAGCCATAGCAGAGAAATGTAGGATAAGCATGTAGCCTATGAGCTTCAGAGTTGTTCTGCTGGAACCTGTGCCCAGTATTTCTCTTTGATGAAATCTTATAGCCTATAATCTCATTGTCTATTCCATATTCCTTTAGTTCTGTGACATCATCTCTTCTTCCAGAAAGGACTTAAGTTTAAATTGAATTCCTAATGGGAAATATAATGTATCACTTAGGGACTGATCAAAAGATAAAAACTACACAGTAATCTGAATAGGAAAAGTTTAATATAAAGAATTATTATAACAGGAGAATAAGTGATAAAGACAACTCTAAAGAATACAGGGATAGAAAGTATAAAGAGCAGCCTCTAATAATAGGATGGAAGCATAGTACTTAAGGAAGGAACAAATCTTAATACCCCTCTCCTTACCCTCTTCCTCACCCAGGGCTAAGGTCTGCACCCGTGAAGAAGGAGCAGCTGTCATCACTGAGTGGCAGAGAAGTTTGCTGGGGTGCCATGCTGGTGGGAACTGGGATTTACTGGGAAGCTGCCCATGATGGCAGTACATTGGGAAGCCGTCCTCTGTGGTGCTGGGAAAAGCCATCTTCCAGGGAGGTACTATACCTCTTGATGCCTACAAGGGTGGTATGCTAGAAAGCTTCCCAGAGGGAGGTTCTGCACTGGTAGATTTTGCTAAGAAGTTCTGGGAGAAGCTGCCCAAGGGAATGAGTCATGCCAGGGACCTTGTGAGGAAGACACCTATGGGGGTGGTGCTGTTGAAACTTTCTGGAGTGTGCTCTACTAGGTATATTATGCAGTGTCCTAGGATTAAGCAGAAAGAGATAACAGAGTTAGGAAGAAAGCTGCTTCTTTCTGTAGTGTCTAGGCCCTTCTATCAATAAAGGTTAGCATGATACCTGTCAAGAGAGAAATGTTCCACTGTTATAAGCAGGACAATGAAGAATGGATTTTTAGATGAGAGGCAATAAATTGATAACTGGCTACATCACCTTTAGACTCCATTTATGATTTGGCAATATATCTGATATACCAAATTATGTCCTCTTTTTGGGATCACGCCTTTGTCCATAGAGTTCCCATACATCTCCTATTTCCCTTCCACCTGTTCTGCATCCCTCAATTTCAGACTTCTAGTTCATTGCCCAGTATATACTTCCTGCTATTATATCCTAATTCCATTTCAAGTAGGCATTACTAAAATGAAGTCTCTTTTAAATCCCATTGCTAGAATTTCTCTTTGCTAGGTTTTAGGTCTATGTCTTGACTACTACTTCTTTTTTTTTTTTTTTTTTAGCTTCCACTCCCATCATTAGGGTTGGAAGTGTATATATACAAAAGTAGATCTCTGCTTTTTTTTAAAAAAAAAAATTTTTTTTTTTTTTTTTGCCTCAATTGCTACTCTGCTTGTTTATGTCTCCACATATTGGCTGTTTCTGTGTTTCTTTCATTGTGCCTTTTTTTTTTTTTTTTTTTGTAGCGGGGAGGCACTCATCTTGCTCAGCTTTCTTTAAGCAGACTTAATACCTAGAATATCAGTTATGGTCTATCATATTATTCTGTGTATCTTACTGATTCTCCTGATTGCTCATTATTCTGTAGCTTGGTCTATTCTAAAAGTCTTGAGATGCCCAAATGGGTCTCAGTTTTTCCCAGACAGACCAAGGAATGCCAGTTTCATAGACTTTTATATATTAACTTCTGGGAGTTACTAGTAGAAGGTATTGCTTTTGAGAGCAAATTACTGTCTTTCCATATTTATCATAGGTAAGACTGATCCTGTTTCAATTATTAATGAACTTGCTTAAAATTCTTATATATTTAGATATTAAACAGAAGATTGGATTGAGTTTTGACATGTAAAAGTCAACACTTAGCTGTAATTCTGTTGCTAGGTAATTACTCGTAAAATTATATTTATAAAATATCAGTATTTGATTATAGCTATAGATGAGAGTATTATAAAAATTATTTAAATATGGTAAATGATGAAATTTCTTTGAGGTATAGGAGCAAAATGGGTGTTTCCTAAGTAACTGGCTAATGTTGTCATTTTAGATAAGTAAAGATCAAACTTTTTTAGAGGCAGAGTTTCCAGCACCTGACAAAAGAGTCACCTTAAACGTTGCGCAAGTAGTAGAGCAGGTGCAAGCACTAGAAGTACTGAAAAATCGCCTTAAACAACAGTCTAAATACTCCTTGAGGACTGCATTGTCTAAAGCCAAGTAAGTAAAATATAAGAGTTAATAGAACTCAAAACAATGAATTGGTATATACCTAGTAATGCATGTAAGATAATGGTTCAGATATTATACTGTACATAGAGTTTCTAAATCAAATCAAATAGTCTAGTCAGCTTGCTCCTATTTGAAATTTTTAATAGTTTGAAATGGCACTGTCCAATCAGTAGTCACTAGTCACGTGTGGCTACTAAAATTAAAATTGAGTTCAATTTAATTAAAAAATCAATTCTGCTGTCACATGAGCCACATTTCAACTGCCTAGTAACCAATGTGGTTGTTGTTAGAAAGTTCTATTGGACATGGCTGGCTTTGAATATCTGGGTTTAAAATCTTCTCTCAGTTTGATTATGTAGCTTCTATAATAAATAGGAAACTAGGATATAATTAAATAATTGTTTATGAACAGGATTTTTAAAAATTTCAAAGGGACAGGGATATGTTCCAAAGAATAATTTCCTATTTTTTAGGTGAGAAAAGCCTTTTTTTTTGACAGATGGAAGATTCAAATTATGACTACAATGATACTCCTATTAACTGTTGACACTCACTTTTGATATTTGAGGTTTAGCTGCCTTAAAATTAAATAGATGAATAAATTATCATCACAGAATACCTTTCATGACTTTTATTCCACCTCACAGTTACTTTTTCTTTTTTTTTTTGTGGTGAGATCACTCCAGATCCACTCTCTTAGCAAATTTCAAGTATACAACAGTATTGTTAACTGTAAACACCATGTTGTACATTAGATCTCTGATTTACTCAACTTTTGTTATTTTATTTTTTATTTAGTGATTGTATAGTGATTCAACAGAATTGTTGATACATCACCCGGTGTTCATCACAACAGGTGCATGCCTTAATCCCATCACCTCTTTCACCCAACCTCCCATCCTCCTCCCCTCTGGTAACCATCAGTTTGTTCTCTGTAATTAAGAATCTGTTTCTTAATTTGTCTCTCTCTTTTTTTCCACTTTTGCCTGTTTGTTTTGTTTCTTTAATCCACATGTAAGTGAAATCATATGGTATCTGTCTTTCTGCTAAGTGACTTATTTCAATTAGCATTATATTCTCTAGCTCCATCCATGTTATTGCAAATGGCAAGATCTCATTCTTTTTGGTGGCTGAGTAATATTCCATTGTGTATATGTACCACTTCTTCTTTATCCATTCATCAGTTGATGGATACTTGTGCTGCTTCCATAATTTGGTTATTGTAAATAATGCTCTATAAACATTGGTGTGTATGCTTTTGAATTTTTTTGATATTTTTTGGGGGTAAATATCCAGTAGTGGGATTACTGGATCATAGAATAGTTCTATTTTTAACTTTTTGATGAACCTCCATACTGTCTTCTACCATGGCTGCACCAGTTTGCATTCCCACCTACAGTGCGAGAGTGTTCCTTTTTTTCCACATCCTCTCCAACAGCTGTTGTTCCTTGTGTTGTTACATTTAACCATTCTAACACGTGTGATATGATATCTTGCTGTAGTTTTGATTTGTATTTCCCTGATGCTGAGTGATGTTGAGCATGCTTTTGTCTGTTGGCCATCTAGATGCCTTCTTTGGAAAAATGTCTGTTCTTGTCTTCTGCCCCTTTGTAAATTGGATTATTTGGGGGTTTTTTTTCTGGTGTTGATTTGTATCAGTTCTTTATATATATTTTGGATACTAGCCCTTTATCAGATATGTCATTTGCAAATATCTTCTCCCATTCCATCTCTTGCCTTTTAGTTTTGTTGATTGTTTCCTTCGCTGTGCAGAAGCTTTTTGATGTAGTCCCAATAGTTGTTTTTGTTTCCCTTGCTTCAGCAGAGCTACCTAATAAGAAGTTGCTATGGCCAATGTCAGAGACATTACTGCCTATGTTCTCTTCTAGAATTTTTATGGTTTCAGGTCTCATGTATAGGTCTTTAATCCATTTTGAATTTGTTTTGTGTATGCTTTACGAAAGTGGTCCATTTTCAATCATTTGCATGTTGCTCTGCAGTTTTCCCAACACCATTTGTTGAAGAGACTGACTGTTTCCCATTGGATATTCTTCCCTGCTTTGTTGAAGATTAATTGACCATATAACCATGGGTTCATTTCTGAGTTTTCTATTCTTTCTTATTGATCTATATGTCTATTTTTGTGCCAACATCTACTTTTTGATTACTGTAGCTTTGTAATATAACTTGAAGTGTGAATTGTGATACCCCACCTTTGCTTTTCTTTTTCAAAATTGCTTTGGAAATTCAGGATCATTTCAGGATCATTCCATATAAATTTTAGGATTTTTTGTTCTGGCTCTGTGAAAAATGCTATTAGTATTTTTTTAGGAATTGCATTAAATCTGTAGATTGCTTTGGGTAGTATAGACATTTTAGCAATATTTGTTGTTCCAATCTATGGGCATGGGATGTCTTTCCATTTCTTTGTGTTTTCAGTTTCTTCATTAGTGTTTCACAGTTTTCAGAGTATAGGTCTTTCACCTCTTTGGTTAGGTTTATTCTTAGTTATCTTGTTATTTTTGGTGCAATTGTAAATGGGAATGTTTTATTAAGTTCTTTTTCTGCTGTTTCATTATTAGGGTATAGAAGTGCAATAAATTTCTGCATAGTGATTTTGTATGCTGTGAGTTTACTGAATTAATTTATTAGTTCTAGCAGTTTTCTTGGTGGAATCTTTAGGTTTTCTATTTAGAGTATCATGTCATCTACATGTCATTTACTTCTTCTTTTCCAATTTTGATGCCTTTTATTTCTTTTTGTTGTCTGATTGCTGTGGCTAGGTCTTCTAGTACTATGTTGAATAAAACTGGTGAGAATAGACATCCCTGTCTTGTTCCAGACCTTAGAGGGAAAACTCTCAGTTTTTCCCCATTGAGTATGATATTTGCTGTGGGTTTTTCATATATGACCTTTATTATGTTGAGGTATGATCCCTCTAAACCTACTTTGTTGAGGGCTTTTGTCATGAATAGATGTTGTACTTTGTCAAATGCTTTTTCCTCATCTATTGAAAGGATCATATGGTTTCTTTATCCTTTCTCTTACTGATGTCATGTATCGTGTTAACTGATTTGCAAATATTAAACCACCCATGCAACCCAGGAATAAATCCCACTTGATTGTAGTGAATGATTTTTTTTAAGGTATTGTTGCATTTGGTTTGCTAGTATTTTGTTGAGGATTTTTGCTTCTGTGTTCATCAAAGATACTGGCCTGTAGTTCTCTTTTTTAGTGGTGTCTTTATCTAGTTTTGGTGTTAGGGTAATACTGGCATCATAGAATGGATTTGGAGGTTTTACTTCCTTTTTTAATTTTTTGGAATAGTTTGAGAAGAGTATGTATTAACTCTAAATGTTTGGTAGGATTCACCTATGAAGTTGTCTGGTCCTGGACTTTTGTTCTTTGGGAGTTTTGATTACTGATTCAATCTCCTTGCTGGTAATTGGTCTATTCAAATTTTCTATTTCTTCCTGCTTCAATTTTGGTAGTTTATATGTTTTTAGGAATTTATCCATTTCTTCTAGGTTGCCCAATTTGTTGGCATATAGTTTTTCATAATATTCTCTTACAGTTGTTGGTGTTTCTGTGGTGTTGGTTGTTATTTGTCCTCTTTCATTTGTAATTTTGTTTGGGTCCTTTCTCTTTGTTTTTTGATGGGTCTGGCTAGAGACTCACAAATTTTATTTTTTCAAAAACCAGCTCCTCTTGGTTTTATTTACCTGTTTTTTGTTTGGTTTTGGTTTTTTAGATTCTCTATCCTTTTTTTTTTTTTTCCCAAGAGGCAGTGGGAGGATATTACTGAACTACATGACACCCAACTTCCCCAGGCCCCTTGAGTGTTGGGAGTCCACTTCAGCCATGGGGCCCCAGCAGTGTCCCTTGCTCCTACACTCACTCAGGACTCTAGCCAGTAGGGAGGGCTGGACTGACAGTGTCATGGGTGGGAGAGCAGGGTTCAAGGTGAGACTCAGAGTTGGGCACAGGATCCTGATAGGGTAGGGACGAGATCCATGGTCAAGGCTGGCCACAAGTCAGGATTGGCCTTGTGACGAGGCTTAGGGTCAGAAGATATGACAGAATTAGAAGTGAGGGTAGATTCAGAGCCAGAAACAGCTTTGGAGTGGGATTAGGGAGGGAGCCCTGCACAGAGTTAGGGTCAGGACCAAGGCCAGAGCTGGGTTCAGGGCTAAGGCCCAGGACAGAGGCAGGAAGAGAGAGCATCAGGACCCAGGAGGGAGACCTGCTCTGGCCTCAACACTGAAGCAGGGTTGAGGCCCTGGCCTGTGGTGGCAGCTGCAGCTGCACCCTCATACACCCACTTGTGCGTGGTGAGGCTGGAGGCTTGTTAGAAAGCCTTGCCACGGAGCTGACAGCGGTAGGGGGCACACCCCGGAATGCATATGCAGGTGCTGCAGCAGGGAAGAGCTCTCCCACCAAAGGCCTTGGAGAGTGGGGACAGGCATAGGACCGTTTGGTGGTGTGGATTCGCAAGTGATGCAGCAGGTTGGAGCTCTGGCCGAAGGCCTTGTGGCAGTGGGGACAGCGGTAGGGGCGCTCTGCCGTGTGTCCGTGTGTGTCCGTGTGTGTGTGTGTGTGTGTGTGTGTGCACGTGCGCGCACGCGCCCGCGCTCGCGCGCGCCCCCAAGCACTAGTGTTGCCAAGGTGCTCAGCTCTGACCAAAGGCCTTGCCGCATTGCAGGCATGGGAATGGCCGCTCGCCGGTGTGCACTCGCAGGTGCTTCAACAGCGCTGAGCCCTGCCTGAGCCCTTGGTGCACACTGGGCACTTGCACGCCCGAAGGCTGCTGTGCATGCGCAGGTGCTGCGCTAGCAGCAAGCCGCGCCGAACGCCTTGACACACACGGGGCAGTGCTGCGGCTTCTTGGGGCTGTGGCCGCCGCACTGCTTCAGCCGTGTGGAGTGCCAACTGAAGGCTTTGCTGCAGATGGTGTTCGGGTCGGGCCACCAGCCGGTGTGGATGCCGCGGTGCTGTGCCAGCGCGGCGCCATGGCCGGACGACTTACTGCAAGTCAGGCAGCAGTCTGGCTTCTTGCCGCTGTGGGTGTGGCAGTGCTGGCTCAGTCCAGAGCAGTGGCAGAAGGCTCGACCATAATCCGGTCAGGAGAAGGGTTGGAGAGGGCTGGCAGGTGCAGGGAGCACCGTGGGGCTAGTGCCAGGACCTTGGGTGTAGCAGTGAGCCTGAATGAGAGGGGGTGAGGTGTGGGGCTTTGGTGGGGCCGAGGTGCACACTGAGTCAAGAACCGGGGAACAGGGCGCCTGATTGGCTCAATTGGTTAAGCATCTGACCTTGGCTTAGATCATAATTTCAGGGTCCTGGGATCAGCCCCGCTGGGGCTCCATGCATAGCAGGGGAGTCAGCTCTCCTCTCCCTCTCCCTGAATCCCTCCCCCTGCTCCTGCTTTCTCTGTCTTTCAAATAATTAAAATCTTAAAAAAAAAAAAAAAAAGAACCAGAGGGACAGGGTTAATGATGTCTGGATCAAGGTGGAAACTTGAAGATATGGGGTCCAAATCTTGGAGATCCCAGTCACAGTCCTGAGATGGAGCGAGCTTCAGCATCAGGGTCTAGATCCTCAGAGAGAGACTCAAGTTTTGGAATCATTTAGTTCTGCTCTAATTTTTATTATTTCCTTCCTTCTGCTGATTTTGGGTTTTGTTGTTCTTTTTCTAGCTCCTGTAGATGTAAGGTTAGGTTGTTTATTTGAGATTTTTTTGTTGTTGTTGAGGTTGGCCTTTATAAACTTGCCTCTTAGAACTGTTTCCACAGTATCCCGAAGGCTTTGGACATGGTGCCTGCAAGTTCTTTTGTTCCTGGAGGGGTCTCTCTGTGAACACTGCCTGTCCGGGACATGGTGGGAGATGAGCATATAACCTCCCCGCTCTGTGCTCCAGGCACCCTTCAGATCACTGTTTCCATGCTGTATGTTCACAGGCTGTTTACCCTGCCTTTGCTCCAAGAGTAACCCCAGTGCCCTCCAGGGTCTCTCCCAGCCAAACCCATTGATCTTTAAAATTCCAGGCTTCAAGCCCCACTGGTTGCAAGAATTCACGAAATTCAGCCCCTCTTGCTTTTCAAGGCAATTGCTATTGGGATTCATCTTCCATGTGAGCTCTAGTCTGTCTCTTGCCCTTCTCTATGGCTGCAGCTCCCTACCCACCACAGGGCCATAATCCGTTTTTCTCCCAAACCATATCTCCTTACTTCCTACCTTCTTCGATGTGGCCTCTGCTCTACATTTAGCTATAGTTTGTTCCACCAGTCTTCTGGTTGATTTCTGGGGTATTTAGGATGATTTGATTGTTATCTAGTTGTATTCATGGGACCAGGTGAGCCTAGGGTTCTCCTTCTCTGCCGTCATCTTCCAACCTCTCTAGCATCATTCTTAGGGGACCTAGGATTTTCAAAATGGTAAATGGGCATTGGCTTAGCTTGAAGTCACCATCTGCATTAGCCCCTAACAAGAGAATCAGCCTGTTTGAAGCTTTGAAGCCAGGCATTGATTCTCTTTAGCTATGAAAGTACTAGGTGCCATCTTCTTCCAATAAAAGACTGTTTTGCCTACATTGAAAATCTGTCATTTAGTGTAGCCACCTTAATTAATTATCCTAGCTAACTCTGGATAAGTTGTCGCAGCTTCTGCATGAGCACATGCTGCTCCACCCTGTGCTTTTATGTTATGCAGATGGCTTCTTTTCCTTAAATCTCATGAACCAACCTCTGTTAGTTCCAGACTTTTCTTCTGAAGCTTCCTTACCTTTCTCAGCATTCATAGAATTGAAGAGTTAGGGCTTTGCTCTGAATTATGCTTTGGCTTAAGTGAATAATATGGCTGGTTTGATCTATCCAGACCAGTAAACGTTTCTCTGGATCAGCAATAAAACTATTTTGCTTTCTTATCATTTGTGTATTCACTGGAGTACCACTTTTAATTTCCTTCAAGAACTTTTCCTTTGTATTAAGAACTTGGATAACTGGTACAAGAGGTCTAGCTTTCAGCCTATCTTGGTTTTTGATGTACTTTCCTCACTAACCTTAATCATTTCTAGTTTTTAATTTAAAGTAAGAGACATGAGACTTTTCCTTTAGCTTGAAGAGGCCATTATAAAGTTATTAACTGGCCTAATGTCAGTACTGTTGTGTCTCAGGGAATAGGAAGGCCCAAGGAGAGGGAAGGAGGTGGGGGACAGGCTAGTTGGAGCAGTCAGAACACACACAACAGCTATTGTTAAATTTGCTGCCATATATGAGCATGGTTTATGGTACTCCCAAACAATCCCAATGGGAACATCAAATATCAGTGATCACAGATAACCATAACAAATATAATAATAATGAAAACCTTAAAATATAGTGAGAAGTACCAAAATATGACACAGAGACACAAGGTGAACAGATGCTGTTAGAAAAATGGCATCGATAGACTTTCTGTAAGCAGAGTTGCCACAAACCGATTTGTAATAAATGCAGTCTTTCAAGTGCAATAAAGTGAAACACAATAAAATAATGTATGCCTGTACCTAGTAATTTTGTATTATGAATTAATGATTTATATGTAAGTCTTCCTGGAAAGACTATTTCCTCAAGTTCAGAACTAGTCACACACATCTACATATTTCCTATCACATATAAACAGTAAATAAATGTGTATAACTTTTTGAGTATCTGAATTAAATCAACTCATTTGTTCCCCTATTATTCTGTTATTGCCAACTATATCTGGTATAGTACCTTATCTAAGTAAAAATTTACATAGAGCCATTTTTTGCCTTAGACATATACTAAACCCATTTATTTTACAGTGTTAGAGTAATTGGGAGGGACTACTGTTTATTATGCAATTACTTTATTTATATCTCTGTCAATGACTAGATTTAAAGGAATAAAAGGAGGGGCGCTTGAGTTGGCTCCAGTAAGCACTACATAACTGGAACCTTAGTTTAGAGGCTCAGATAGAGTCACTTGAGTTATCTATTGTGAGGCACAAAATTAGTTTCAGACCATATATTAATAGTAATACCTGAAATTTAAGTGTCTGATGTGTACAGGTATTTTCCTTGCAACTTTACATGTATTGGATCTTTACCACTACTTTATGAGATATGTACTCTAATACCCGAATTTTAATAGATGAAGAAACTGTAAGTCAGAGGGGTTAAGTAACTTACCCCAAATCATAAGTTAGTAACTGCGTGAAACAAGTTTTGAGCCAAGCAGTTTGACTCTAGAACTTGTGTTCTTAACAATTACACTATTAAATCTCATGCTTCTACCCAATTTACTTTTGCTATTTTTGTTGTTAATATAGTTGGTATAACTAATTATATTCATGGAATATATAGCATTCATAGAATTACATAGTGTGAATTTTATACTTATTTGCTTGCAATTATACTAATTTACCTTAGTGTCTGAATAAAGGTTAAAGATTGTTAAGTTTTATTTTATAAACTACATATATCTAGAGCATATATTCTATTTCTTAACTCTTATTCTTTGATAATAAATAAATGTTGTACTTATTAAAATTTTAACAGGGATAGTGAAAATTTACCAGGAGCAGTACATAGTTACGAAGCTGTACAGCAGATAATCGAAGGTGATGATATTTTATACATGTTTAGCATTTATAGGGTTTTCTACATTACATTAACATTTTGAGACTTAGAGTTTAAAAATTTATAGCCATAAAATTATACAATAGCAAATTTAAAAAGATATTCAGTAGTGAGTTTAATATTTTCGGTAAAAGTTCTTATGTTTCAGAGTCTGGGAGTTGAACAAAACAAATAAGCCATGGTTGTTAGCCACCATAAAATACATAACTTAGTAAGGACACAAGCACATTATGCATCACTTTAATATATAGTGTAACACATGATAAAATTTATGTGTAATTTGCAGTGAGTCCACAGATAGCCGATTTGTTCAACCCAAGGAAGTTGGGAAGATTTTATGCAACCTTAAAGAATGAATAAAATTTAGTCAAGTGAAGAAGGGAGATATCTGCTATTTTACAAAGAGGATGTAGCATGGACAAACAGCATGAGTAGGAAATTACAAGTAGAATGGTATTAGAATGTGCAGCAGTAAGTAGGGATATGGTAAGAAAGGGCCAATCAGAGGGATTGGATGGTGTGCAAAGGAATTTTGTTTTCATATATAATAGGGAATCACTGAAGACTTTTTGTAGGGAAGTGGCATTGGATTCAATTGTAGACAGATTATTCTGGCCATTTGTAGAAGCTACATTTGGAGATTAGGAATAGGAAAGGGAAGTTATTGCTCTGTTTTAGGTGTGTGGTAAGTGCTTACATTAGAGCACAAATAAGAAGAAAAGGGACAGATTTGAGAAAATTTACTGGTAAAATGGGCAAAACTTGGTGACTGGATATGAAAGGAAGGGAGATTAAATCATGGTAATGTTAAGAGACTAGAAGAGGAAAATAAGTGTTGTTGAGAAAATGATGAGTTCATATCACTTAGTTGATACACATTCATTCAGATATTACCATGTGTTGCCTGACTGGGGGGATCTCCAGTGTTGACGGCTCTGTTGTTTTTCTTAGAGTTTTCTTTCTCTTTAATGTTATTTAAAAAAAAACTATGAAATTTAAATTCAATACATATAATTGATATTTCAAACATATGACAAACTTACTATTATTTCAGAATTCATAAAAACCCACTCAACTGAAGAATTTATAGATGTTTCTGCAACTGATCCACGTAAGTTTCTACTTGTTTAAGCATTATTGTGTTAATAACATGCCAAATGCATTAATTTTTATAATTTTCTATAATTTAAAGTTATTATGGCAATAACATAGATTCCTTGGGGTTTGGAGTCATACAGTTGAGCAGGCTATCAAGCAAGGATTGAAATTCCTAGTTAAGGCTACATGCTACAAAAAATAGATTAATTTTTGAGGAATACCTTGCTATCAGTTGGATTGAAGGATTTTTAGTTTTGATTGGAATATGCTACTGAAATGTTTCAGGAGTGCTAGGACTTTGAGATGAACAGTGATAAATTTAAGAGGTCATTTGTAGATTTTTTTTTCTATGACTTATAGATCATCTCATATGCACTAATGCCTTGACAACAGCTGAGTGCCTGTCAGTTCATTAATATAAAGAGCTGCTAGAACTAGTATGTTAAACTTCTGACTACTTATCAACAGAAGGGAGAAACTACCTTGCTTATGTCTTAGTACTGGAAAGAATTTTGAAGCAATCATGTAATGTATGTTATAGAATACAATTTAGAAGTGGAAAATAAGATTTGGTTGGAAAAGGGTGATGGGAATCCTGTCCTCTTTCAACTTCAGCTTTAAACCCTAATGTTGCCATATTTAAGCCAAGGGCAGCTTGATGCTACAGCACTCCCAAGTTCTGTAGATACCTTTGACCCAAGAGAGTCCTGAATGACTAGATGGAGAGAAAGTTATCTAGAGCTTTGGAGTGGAGAGTGAAAACTTCTTTCTACCTCAGAGGAAACCCTCTGCACATCTACGGAGCTCTCTCTCTATCTGTGCACCTGCCTTCTCTCTAATGCTGTGCCCTTTGAATTCTAGCTTCTTTGGGCTTCCAAACCTCTAAACCTTGTCTCTGAACTCCAGGAGAACAATAGACTCTGTTTGGGTCCCCCTTCCTTTTGCTGTGGCCTGGAAACTTCAGGAAGTAAGATGGGGTCATCAGAGGGCTCTGTTTCTTTGTTTTCCTTCTGTCAGAGATTAGTATCTTGCGCCTTTTGTTTTCCAATGTCTGAATATTGCTTTTTCACATATTTTCATCCAGATTTTAATTGGTTTAAAGTGAAAGGATAATTCTAGTCCCTGATGCTCTATCATGGACAAAACCAGAAGTCTTTATGCCCACATATGGGCTGATGGAACATATCCTCCAACCAAGCCAAAAGAATAAAATATGATAGTAGAAATGTTAGTGATGATTTCAAAATATTCTCTTTCTTTTTGTCTGTCTGTTACTTTCTGTCTCTTTCTTCATTCATTTATTTGAGGTTTAATTGACATACAACATGACATTAATTTCAAGTGTATGATATTTGTATATATTGCAAAATGATCATCACAGTAAGTCTAGTTAACATCTATCACCACACCGTACAAGAATTTTTTTCTTGTGATGAGAACTTTTAAGGTCTACCCTCTTAGCAACTTTCAAATATGCAATATGGCATTACTAACTATAGATGCCATCCTGTATGTACATTCCATTCCATGACTTACTTATTTTATAACTGGGAGTTTGTATCTTTTGACCTCAGTCACCCATTTTGCCCACCCCACCTCCGCCCCCTACATGTGGGAGCCACCAATCTATTCTCTGTATCCATGAACTATCTTTTTCCATGGCAGCTGCCTCAGTCCCTGGACTCTTTTGGTATAGATCTACTGTCTCAATATTGTTCAGTTTTACTTGTATACACTCTTTTTCTGTTAAAAGTACCCTTTTTTTTTTAATCTTATCCAGACAAACTTTATTCTCTTCTCTTCCCATTCTCTAAATTCTGATAGCATAGCCTAATCAACAAGACAAAAGCTACCTTTGTATTCCACTCTGTTTTTATACCACCATTTAATTTTGATGTTGCTTCATTTCATAATTAGTGGAATTAACTTTTCTTTTAAAAAATTACTTATTTGTCAGAGAGAGAACGAGAGCGCACATGCAGGGGGAGCGGCAGGCAGGGGGAGAAGCAGGCTCCCCACTGAGCAGGGAGCCTGATGTGGGGCTCGATCCCAGGACCCTGGGATCATGACCTGAGCCAAAAGCAGATGCTTAACTGACTGAGCCACCCATGGAATTAATTTTTTTTACAGCAGTTTTAGGTTTATAGAAAAATTGAGCAGGAAGTACAGAGTTCCCATATATCCATTCTCTGCCTCCTACTCCCTGCACAAAGTTTTAACATTTTGCATTAATGTGCTACCTATGTTAAAATTGATGAACCAATATTGATATCTTATTACCTAAACTCCATAGTTTACATAGGGTTCAATCTTTGTGCAACAGAGTTCTATAGGTTTTGAGAAATGTAAAATGTCATGTATCCACCATTATAGTATCATGCAGAAGAGTTTCACTGTTTTGAATCCCATGTTCTACCTATTCATTTGTCCCTCCATCCATCTGAGTCCTTGGCAATTATTGATCTTTTTGATATCTCTGTAGTATTGCCCTTCCAAGAATGTTATGTATTTGGATTCATACAGTCTTTCTTTTACTTAACAATATGCATTTAAGTTTCCTGCTTAATGATTTTTGGGTTTTATAGCTAATTTCTTTTTATTACTAAATAATAATCCATTGTGTGGATGCATCATAGTTTGTTTAATCAATTTATTTATTGAAAGACATCTTGGTTGCTTCTAATTTTTTGCAATTACAGAAAAGCTGCTGCAAACTTAAGTTTTTCGTGTAGACATGTTTTTCAACTGATTTGGGTAAATACCAAGGAATGCAATTGCTGGGTCATATAGTAAATGTATGTTTAGTTTTGTAAGAAACTGCCAAACTGTTTTGCAAAGGGGCTGCATCATTTCGTTTTCTTACCAACAATGAGAATGAGAATCCCTGTTGCTCTATACCTTTGTTAACATTTGGTGGTGTCAGAATTTTGGATTTTAGCCATTCTAAGAGTTGTTTAGTGGTATCTCATTGTTTTAATTTGTAATATCTGATGTTGAGAATTTTTTCATATTTTTTTTTGCCATCTTTGGTGAGGTATTTGCTCAGATATTTTACCCATTTTTAATTGGGTTATTTGCTTTATTATTGTTGAGTTTTAAGTGTTCTTTGTATATTGTAGACATAAGCCCTTTGCCAGATAATTACAAAGATTTTCTCTCAGTCTGTGGATTCTGTTTTCATTCTCCTAATGGCACCTTTTGTAGAATGGAAGTTTCTAATTTAATTTAATTTAATTTAATTTAATTTAATTTTTTAAAGATTTTATTTATTTATTTAACACAGAGAGAGAGACAATGAGAGAGGGAACACAAGAAGGGGGAGTGGGAGAGGGAGAAGCAGGCTTCCTGCTGAGCAGGGAGCCCGATGTGGGGCTCGATCCCAGGATCCTGGGATCATGACCTGAGCCGAAGGCAGACGCTTAACAACTGAGCCACCCAGGCGCCCCAGGAAGTTTTTAATTTTAATGAAATTGAAATTATTCATTTTTTCTTTCATAGATTGTGCTTTTGTTGTATCTAAAAGTCATCTTCAAACCTAATGTAATCTAGATTTTCTCCTATTTTATCTTCTAGAAGTTTTATATTTTTGCATTTTACATTTAAATCTATGATCTATTTTGAGTTAATTTTACCCATCCCCACATCCACCTCCCCTCTGGTAACAGTTTGTTCTGTATAGTTAAGAGTCTGTTTCTTGGTTTTCTCCCTCCCCCCACGCATGATTGTTTTGTTTGTTGATATCATATTTCTCTGACAGACTTATTTTGCTTAGCATAATAGTGTCTAGCTCCATCCATGTCATTGTACGTGGCAAGATTTCATTCTTTTTCATGGCTGAGAAATATCCCATTGTATATATTTCTATCTATCTATCATCTATCAATTATCTATCATCTATCATCTATCTATTGATCATTCTCTATCAGTCTGTCATCCATCTCCTCTACTACATCTTCTTTGTCCATTCATCAGTCAATCAACATTTAGGCTTTTTCCATAATTTGGCTATTTGTTGATAATCAGAGTGCATGTATCCCTTTGAATTAGTATTTTTGTATTCTTTGGGTAAATACCTAGTAGTGCAATTGCTGGATCATAAGGTATTTCTATTTTTAACTTTTTCAGAAACCTCCATACTGTTTTCCAGAGTGGCTGCACCAGTTTGCATTCCCACCAACAGTGCAAGAGGGTTCCTTGCCAACACTTTTTGTTTCCTGTGGTGTTAATTTTAGCTGTCCTGGCAGGTGTGAGGTGATATCTCATTGTAGTTTTGATTTGCATTTCCCTGATGATGAGTGGTGTTGAGCATGTTTTTATGTGTCTTTGGAAAAATATGTATTCATGTCTTTTGCCCATTTGTTAACTGGATTATTTGTCTTTTTGGGTGTTGAGTCTTATAAGTTCTTTATATATTTTGGATACTAACCCTTTATCTGATATGTCATTTGCAAATATTCTCTCCCATTCCAAAGGTTACCTTCTAGTTTTGTTGATTGTTTCCTTCACTATGCAGAAGCTTTTTATTTTGATGAAGTCCCCATAGTTTATTTTTGCTTTTGTTTCCCTTCCCTCAGGAGACATATCTAGTAAGAAGTTGCTACAGCTGATGTCATAGAGGTTACTCCCTGTGTTCTCCTCTAGGATTTTAATGGTTTCCTGTCTCACATTTAGAATTGGAAGAACAAATATTGTTAAAATGTCTATATTACTCAAAGCAATCTACAGATTTAATGCAATTCCTATCAAAATACCCATAGCATTTTTCACAGAGCTAGAACAAACAATCCTAAAATTTGTTTGGAACCATGAAAGACCCCAAATAGCAAAAGCAACCTTGAAAGAGAAGCAAAGCTGGAGAGATCACAATTCCTGACTTCAAGTTATATTACAAAGCCGTAGTGATCAAGACAGTCTGTTACTGGCACAAAAATAGACATATAGTTTAATGGAACAGAATAGAAAACCCAGAAATGAACCCACAGCTATGTGGTCAATTAATCTTCAGCAAAGCAGGAAAGAATATCCAATGGAAAAAAGACAGTCTTCTCAACAAATGTGTTGGGAAAACTGGGCAGCCACATGCAGAAGAATGAAACTGGACCACTTTCTTAAGCCATACACAAAAATAAACTCAAAATCAAACATTTAGTTTCTTGATGATGTTTTCATTACATGAAAATAGTTTATATCACCATTTTTAAGTCTTTATTAATTTGTTTTTGTAGTTTTTAGAAAAAAGTTCTTGTAAGGTTTCATTAAATTTATCTGTAGGAAGTGCATCTTTTTGGATACTAGTGAAAATAAAATTTGAAAAAAAAAATTTCCAAGATGGAAGGCTTATTATAAAGCTGTAATAGTTAAGAGAGGGTAAAGATAGACAAGGAGGCCAACTGAATAGCATCGAAGCCCCAAATCAGACCTATGCACTTAGGTACATGATACATGACAGAAGTGGCACTATAGATAAGTTGAGAAAACAGCACATTTTCAATAAGTGGTATTGTGATAATTGATACTTATATGAGAAAAATAAAATTGGAGCACTGCCTCATAACATATTCAAAAATGAACTCCATGTCATTGAACACCTACATATGAAAGGCAAAAGTATAAGTATTTTCTTGTAGGGTACCTGGGTGGCTCAGTCTGTTGGGTGAATGCCTTGGCTCTGGTCATGATCCTGGAGTCCCAGGATCGAGTCCCGAATGAGGCTCCCTGCTCAACAGGGAGTCTGCATCTCCCTCTGCCCTTCACCCTGTTTGTGCTCTCTCTCTAAAATAAAAAAATAAAATAAAATAAATAAATGGTGAGGCTTGGATGGCTATGTATTTCCCCCTTAGGACGCCTTTGCAATATCCCATAGGTTTTGGACCAATGTGTTTTCGTTCTCATTGGTTTCCATGAATTGTTTAAGTTCTTCTTTGATTTCCTGGTTGACCCAAACATTCTTGAGCAGAGTGGTCTTTAGCTTCCAAGTGTTTGAATTTCTGCCAAATTTTTTCTTGTGATTGAGTTCCAGTTTTAAAGCATTATGGTCTGAGAAGATGCAGGGAATAATCTCAGTCTTTCAGTATTGGTTGAGACCTGATTTGTGACCAGTATGTGGTCTATTCTGGAGAAAGTTCCATGCGCGCTCAAGAAGAATGAGTATTCTGTTGTTTTAGGGTGGAATGTTCTGTATAAATCTATGAGGTCCATCTGGTCCGGTGTGTCATTCAAAGCTCTTGTTTCTTTGTTGATTTTCTGCTTAGATGATCTGTCTATTGCTGAGAGTGGAGTATTGTGGTCTCTTACAATTAACATATTGTTATCAATATGACTTTCTTTTTTGGTTAACTGTTGGCTTATGTAGTTGGCTATTCCCAACTTGGGGGCATAGATATTTACAATAGTTAGATCTTCTTGTTGGATAGACCCTTTAAGAATGATATAGTGTCCGTCTGTGTCTCTAACTACAGTCTTTAGCTTAAAATCTAATTTGTCTGATATAAGAATTGCTACCCCAGCTTTCTTTTGTTGTCCATTGGCATGGAAGATGGATCTCCATCCCTTCACTTTCAGTCCTAGTGTATCTTTAGGTTCAAAGTGATTCTCTTGTAGACTGCATATGGATGGGTCCTGTCTTTTTATCCAGTCTACAACCCTGTGCCATTTCATGGGAGCATTTAGGCTGTTCACATTGAAAGTGATTATTGAAAGACATGAATTTATTGTCATCATGTTGCCTGTGAAGTCCTTGTTTCTATAGATTATCTCTGTAAATTTATGTTCTATATCACTCTTGGGGTCTTTCTCCTTTTATAGAATCCCCCCTTAATATTTCTTGCAGGGCCGGCTTACTGGTCACATATTCTTTCAGTTTCTGCCGGTCTTGGAAGCTCTGCATCTCTCCATCCATTCTAAATGACAGTCTTGCTGGATAAAGTATTCTTGGCTGCATGTTCTTCTCATTTAGTACCCTGAATATGTCTTGCCAGGCCTTTCTGGCTTGCCAGGTCTCTGTGGATAAGTCTGACATTATTCTGATGTTCCTCCCTCTGTACGTAAGGAATCTCTTCCCCCTAACTGCCCTTAGGGTGGTTTCCTTGGTTCTAAGATTTGCGAGTTTTACTATTATATGCAGTGGAAAAAAGACAGTCTCTTCAATAAATGGTGCTGGGAAAATTGGACAGCTTTATACAGAAGAATGAAACTTGACCATTCTCTAACACCATACACAAAGATAGACTCAAAATGGATGAAAGACCTCAATGTGAGACAGGAATCCATCAAAATCCTAGAGGAGAACATAGGCAGTAACCTCTTTGACATCGGCCACAGCAACTTCTTTCAAGATACATCTCCAAAGGCTAGTGAAACAAAAGCAAAAATGAACTTTTGAGACTTCATCAAGATAAAAAGCTTCTGCACAGCCAAGGAAACAGTCAGCAAAACAAAGAGGCAACCCACAGAATGGGAGAAAATATTTGCAAATGACACTACAGACAAAGGGCTGATTTCCAAGATCTATAAAGAACTTCTGAAACTCAACACCCAAAAAACAAATAATCAAGTCCATTATTGGGAGAAGATATGAACAGACACTTCTCCAAAGAAGACATACAAATGGCTAACAGACACATGAAAAAATGTTCATCATCATTAGCCATCAGGGAAATTCAAGTCAAAACCACAATGAGATACCACCTTACACCAGTTAGAATGGCAAAAATTGACAAGGCAAGAAACAACAAATGTTGGAGAGGTTGTGGGGAAAGGGGAACCTTCTTACACTGTTGGTAGAAATGCAAGTTGGTACAGCCACTTTGGAAAACAGTGTGGAAGTTCCTCAAAAAATTAAAAATAGAGCTATCCTATGGCCCAACAATTGCACTCCTGGGTATTTACCCCAAAGACACAGATGTAGTGAAAAGAAGGGCCATATGCACCCCAGTGTTCATAGCAGCAATGTCCGCAATAGTCAAACTGTGGAAAGAGCCGAGATGCCCTTCAACAGATGAATGGATAAAGAAGATGTGGTCCATATATACAATGGAATATTCCTCAGCCATCAGAAAGGATGAATACCCAACTTTTACATCGACATGGATGGGACTGGAGGAGATTATGCTAAGTGAAATAAGTCAAGCAGAAAAAGTAAATTATCATATGGTTTCACTTATTTGTGGAACATAAGCAATGGAATGGAGGACATTAGGAGCAGGAAGGGAAAATGAAGGGGGGGAAATTGGAGGGGGAGATGACCCATGAGAGACCGTGGACTCAGAGAAACAAACTGAGGATTTTAGAGGGGAGGGGTTGGGGGGAGGGGTTAGCCTGGTGATGGGTATTAAGGAGGGCATGTATTGCATGGAGCACTGGGTGTTATTTGAAAACAGTGAATCATAGAACACTGCATCAAAAACTATGATGTACTGTATGGGGACTAACGTAACATAATAAAATAAAATTAAATTAAAAAAATTGTGACAATATTAAGTGTTAACAAGGGCATATACCAAGAGGAAATCCTCATATATACACCGAGTGAGGTATACATTGGCACAATCACTTTGTTTTTTTTTAATTAAATAATTATTTTATTTTTGTGGGGGCAGGGGAGAGAGATTGCACAAGTAGGGGGAGGAGCAGAGGGAGAAGGAGACTCTCCGGCTGAGCAGGGAGCCTGATGTGGGTCTCAATCCCAGGATCCTGGTATCATGACCTGAGCCCAATGCAGATGTTTAACTGACTGAGCCACCCAGGTGCCTGGCACAATCACTTTGAAAAATTGCTTTTCTTTAAGTTATGGATGTATATACCCTTAAACTCTTTTTTCACAGCTTTGTTGATATATAATTGACGTATATAAGTTTAAGGTGGTCAAAATTATCTGATATGTATATATTGCAAAATGCCTACTACAATAAGGGTAGTTTATTCATCTTGTATCTCACATAATTCCATTTTGTTTTTGGTGTTGTTATGGTGAAAACATTAAAGCTCCACTCTCATAGCAGCTTTCAAGTATACAATACAGTACTAACCATAGTCACCATGTTGTACATTTGATTCCCAGAACTTATATTATAATTGAAAATGTGTACCCTTTGACCAATATCTCCCCAATTCCTCCTTGCCACAGCTCCTGGAAACCACCATCCTACTCCCTGTTTCTTTTTCAATATTTTTATTTTTATTTTTTAAAATTATGTTATGTTATGTTAATCACCATACATTACATCATTAGTTTTTGATGTAGTGTTCCATGATTCATTGTTTGCATATAACACCCAGTGCTCCATTCAGCATGTGCCCTCCTTAATACCCATCACCAGGCTAACCCATCCCCCTACCCCCCTCCCCTCTAGAACCCTCAGTTTGATTCTCAGAGTCCATAGTCTCTCATGGTTCATCTCCCCCTCCAATTTCCCCCCTTCATTTTTCCCTTCCTGCTATCTTCTTCTTCACTTCTTTTTTTTTTTTTTAAACATATAATGTATTATTTGTTTCAGAGGTACGGGTCTGCAATTCATCAGTCTTACACAACTCACAGCGTTCACCATAGCACATACCCTCTCCAATGTCTATCACCCAGCCACCCCATCTCTGTGACCTGCTCCACAGATGACCTCAGCAGCTTCCATCACTGAAGAAACCAATGGCCAGCACAGCCACTGAGAACACCCTGTAGATTTCACTGGGTGAAATTACCCCCTACCACTCCAGCATTAGATTCCACATGTGAGATCATATAGTATTTGTTCTTCTTTTTCTGGCTTATTTCACTTAGCACTATGTACTCAATGTCCATCTGTGTTGTCACAAATGGCAGGATTTCCTTTTTTATGGGCAAGTCCTGTATCTTTATTTCTTTGGGACCAGTTACTGGAGATTTATTGTATTCCTTTCGTGGAGTCAGGTTTCCCTGATTCTCTGTGATCCCTGTATCACTGCATAGTTGTCTGTACATTTGCAAAGGGAGTTGCCTCTTTTAGACTTTATAGACTGACTTCAGTAAGGAAAGATCTTCAACTGCAGGTGGGGGGATGCTGGAGTATGACATGACCCTATGGTCTGGTGCCAAGTATGGGGTGTGTGTGGCAGAACTAGTCTGGAGGTATTGTGAGTTGTTGGCTCAGGCTATTGCAGTCCACTGCATCAACAACTGCATGGTCCTTGGCAAATATTTTAGGAGTCTGCAGAGACTTCAGAGGCTGTTGAGGTCTTCAGCATTGTTTCTAGGTTCTAGCCACAAGGGACCAGGGCAAACAGTGGTGTGGCCAGAGCTGGTGTACACACTTGGCTGAAGGCCAGCAGCAGGTGTGTGTGTAGTGGCAGTGGCCAGTTGTAAACACATATGTAGCGGTGGGGTCCAGGGAAGACATCAACTGCTGAGGCCAGTTGTGGGCACACAGAGAGCTTGGGGAACCTGGCTGTCTGGGTGCATTGCTGTGGCGTCTGGGTTTTGCTACAGGCACACAGCAGTGGAGTCTGGTAATGGGCTAGGGGTATGCAGGTGCACAGTTGGAAGGGCTAGCAACAGGTGAGTGCAGTGGTGCAGGACGGTGACAGAAGACAGGGGCCTCTCTGGGCCTGCAAACAGCTGCAGGGATCTGGCTGTTGGCAGTGCTCTTCTATGACTACCTAGTCTCCCTCTGGGCATGCACATGGCAGTAGAAGCTGGTGATGGGTTGAGCTGGAAGCATGCAGGTATACAACTGGAGGGGTTAGCCCTGAGTGACCACATGGCGGTGAGTGTTAGCTATGGGGATCTAGGCTGGTGTTTTTTACTTGCACAACCATAGAGTCTTGGGCTGGCTGCTGGTTTGGTTCTTGGGTTCCAGTGGTGGTGGTGGTAGTGTGTGTGTGTGTGTGTGTGTGTGTGTGTGTGTGTGTGGCGGGGGGGGGAGTGGGAATTGGGAAGGGATTCAGGCAGCTGGCATCAGCCAATGCAAATACCTGTGGGACAAAACCCAGTGAAATCTGCAGGGTGTTCTCAGTGGCTGTGCTGGCCATTGGTTTCTTCAGTGATGGAAGCTGCTGAGGGCATCTGTGGAGCAGGTCACAGGGAACCATAGTGACTCAGGCTCTGTGGCTGATATTGGTAGCACCTGTGCTTCTTCCTTTTTCCTAGCTGTATTTATAGGTGTCAGCTTTACCTGTCTCTGGGTGGGGTGAAACCTAAGTAGATTCTTTATAGAGTGGAGGAAAGGCTGGGTGAGCTGGTTGCTGACCCTACTCTTTTTTTTTCTTTTTTTTCTACCAGCCAGGGGAACTCTTTCTAGCTGGGGAGTTCCCATTTGGTGCTAAGTAATGATGGCTTGGGGAATAGGATAGTGCAGGCACAAAGAAGGTTTTCTTCCTTTCATTTTTATGCAGTTATTCTTAAGTTTTTTACTTCAGTGTGTGGCTGCAGTTTTTAAGTAGAATCTGGAGCCCTACCTGAGTTGTTTTCATTCATGGACAGCTGTTTAGTGGTTGATCTTTGTGGAGAGATGGAAGCTTGGGTCTCCTACTCTGCCATTTTGGTGATGTCCTTAAACTCTTGTCCATATGCTCTGGGATACATGTACAAGCATTTTCATACCAAGTTTTTGTTGTTGTTGTTTTTTGTAATAGCCCCAAAATTGAAGATTCCAAATATTTGTAGAGTGGAGTAGATAAACAAATTGTGTCCTGTTCATGCAATGGAAAATCATACCCTAATGAAAATGAAATGGCTACTCATAACACCATTAATTTTTCAAATGTAATATTGATTGAAAGAAGCAAGTCATAAATACAGGGAGTATTTTCATTTGTAAAAAACTAAAAGCTGGGAAAATTTAAACTATGTTGATTAAGGATATTAACAAAGATGGAAAAGATATAAAGATGAGGAAAAAATGGGATAATAGGCTGAAGGAACGGGTTGTGAATGGGGAGGGACACACAAAGAGCTTCTGGGATATTGGCAATCCCAGGCACCCAGTTGTTGACCTTGAGTGGTGGTTGTGTGGATACTTGCTTTGTAATTATTCATTAAACGGTAAATATATTTTTATGTGTGACTCAGTAAATATGCCAAAGTTCATGATTATAAAATATAAAATAAAACTAAGGGGGTTAATTTATCTTGAGACTTTTAAAGAATGAAGTAAAGCCCAGAAACTATAAAAGAAAAAATCAATAGATTTGACTAAGTATAAAAATTCTGTACATTTGAAATAATCCATAAATATTAGTAAGTAAATAATTAATAGCAGACGAGAAGATATTTGTTACACATTATATAGTAGTATTAATTGGCCCCTACAAATGAATAATAAAAAGTCAAACAATTCAGGAGAAAAATGAACAGACATATGAACAGGCATTTCACAGAAGCAGAAATAAAAATGTCCCAAAACAAATGAAATGAAGCTTGACTTGATTAGGGATCATGGAGATGAAAATTAAAATTATGGGAAAAATATTTTATTTATGAGACAGTATTGAAGTTAAACATTAATAACAACTAATATTGGTGACCATATGGAGAAAAACTCTGTCATACTTCATTGGTTTGAATGAAAATTGTTCTCAAATTTATGGAACTCACTGTAGTATTATCTATAAAAATAGAAATGTGCATACCTTAACAATGAACACCTTTATTTTTAGGAATTTGTCTCAACAGAGATACTGGCATGATGTATTAGCAGTTTTAATGGACATATAGTATTCTATTTTATGGTTATGTCATAATTTATAATTCTCCCAGAGATGCTCATATAGATAATTTTTATATTTCTGTTTCTACAAGCAGTAATACTCTTAGTATATTTGTATAAGCAAAACCATGGAAACAACATGCATTTTAGGACTGACTAAATGAATTATGGTCAATTCATAGCAATGGAATGTTGTGTAGCTTTTAAAAAGAATAACTTTACATAAACTGCTTAGAAACATTTTCCTTGACATTTAAGGGGATAAAGCAAGATAAAAGCATTTTATATACATTTTTGTCCCATTTTTATAATCCATCTATGTGCATGAATCCTACATGTTAGCTGTTTCTCAGACCTCTTCCAAAGAGGGAAAAGAAAACCCGTCAACTGATAAGTAATATGCATTAATTATTAATAATTTGTATCAATTAATAAAATACTGCAGCTTCTATAAAAGAGATAAAAGAGGTCCACATTCCCCCACAATATGCAGCTAAATCTCCCTTTCCCATTTTAGCTACTTCAAAATTACTTCATAGGCCACTTTGGTAACCAGGGGTACTCTTCTCTGGAAGAGGATCTTCACCAGAACATTTCAGTAAGAATAAGAAATGGGGGCACCTGGTTGGCTCAGTCAGTAGCATGTGACTCTTGATTTCAGGGTTGTGAGTTTGAGCCCTACATTGGGTGTAGAGATTACTTAAAAATAAAAAAATCTTAAAAAATGGAAGGGGGGAAATTGGAGGGGGAGACAAACCATGAGAGACTACAGACTCTGAGAAACAAACTGAGGGTTCTAGAGGGGAGGGGGGTGGGGGGATGGGTTAGCCTGGTGATGGGTATTAAAGAGGGCACGTACTGCATGGAGCACTGGGTATTACACGCAAACAATGAATCATGGAACACTACATCAAAAACTAATGATGTAATGTATGGTGATTAACATAACATAATAAAAGAAAAAAAATAAATGGGTTTCCTGATCTCTTTTATTTTTTGGTTTTCAAATTATTCATAATGAGAATTTGAGGAAGAACAATTGGTTGATTCCTCAAACTATTCCACCTGGTAATGGAAGTATAATGTTTCCATCTATACATTCTATGATACTGAGTTGAAATTCCTAAATTAGTGGCATCACAGATGGAGGCCTGTGTTAGTCAGTTTAGGCTGCTATAACAAAATACCACAGATTGGGTGACATACACAACAGAAATTTATTTCTAATGATTCTGAAGGCTGAGCAGTCTGAGATCAGGGTTCCAGCATGGTCAGTTCTTCTGAGAGCCTTCTTCCTGGTTTGCAAATTATCCTCAAATGATGGAAAATAGAGAAAGGAAGTAGTCTCTCTCCTGTCTCTTGTATCTCATGTGCCTAATGATTTAATTACCTCTCAAGGGCCCGTCTCCAAGTACCATCATACTGGAGATTAGGGTTTCAACAGATGAATATTGGTCCATAGCAGGGCCTTTTCTCCCTTCTGTGAACTGTACTTTCAAATTGTGACAGAAATAACAGTTGATGTTCTTTGTAATCCTTTACCAAATCCAGGGCATAATTTTAAATGATGCCCTATGCTATTATCAAATTAATCTTAATTTGATATGGTATAATATTTTATTTATTTATTTATTTATTTATTATTTATAAGACTAATTATTTGAGAGAGAGTGTGAACGAGGGGTGGGAGGGCAGAGGGAGAGGGAGAAACAGACTTCCCCTTGAGCAGGGACCCTGATGCAAGGGCTTGATCCCAGGATCCCAAGATCATGACCTGAGCTGAAGGCAGACACTTAACTGACTGAACCACCCAGGTGCCTCATATTTTATGCATTTTAAGTATTCTCTCTTGCCTATAAAAAATTCTAAATTTGATTTTTCTAAAGATGACTCCTTTTAATACACATTTTGAATGTTTAAGGAGTATTCACTCTCCTAAAGCGAAGCCTCTAGTTTACTTCATTTCTTTATATACTTATTTTATTTTTAAAAGATTTTATTTATTAATTTGAGAGAGAGAGAGAAAGCATGAGTGAGGGGAGGGGGCAGAGGGAGAGAGAGAATCTCAAGCAGACTCCCTGCTGCCCAGGGAGCCCGACTTGGGGCTTGATCTCATGAACCATGAAATCATGTTTACTTATTTGGTTCCCTTGATATATGTTGCACATTTCTACTTTTCCTATCTTTATTTATGATTTTGCTGTTTTTTCTAATAAAACTCTGTCCATTCTTTAAGGCTCAGCTGATTTCTATCCTCTTCCTTTCTCTTCTCGGTGCCTAAACATTTATCATATTTCTCTATATCACTATTTTGACATGTGGAATAGAAAAAAATATAATTGATATTTAGGAACTGTGGACTACTTCCATGTTATTTAACATTACCTTTGTACATTTCATGTTTGGTTTATCTAGCATCAAACTTAATGAAGTTTGTCTTCTGTCATATACTTTTTGTGTTACGAGATTGAAGAATCTTGTGTTATTACCCTGAGACTTCATTGATTACAATGGATTCTCATTATGTTGTTTTCCTTTTTTTTTTTTTAAGATTTTATTTATTTATTTGCCAGAGAGAGAGAGAGAGAGCACAAGCAGTGGGGAGTGGTAGGAAGAGGGAGAAGCAGGCTCCCTGCTGAGCAAGGAGCCCAATGCAGGACTCGATCCTAGGATCCTGGGATCATGACCTGAGCTGAAGGCAGTCGCTTAACCAACTGAGCCACCCAGGCACCCCTATGTTGCTTTCCTTTTAAGTAGCATTTTAGTTAACCTTTTGGTTATTTGATTCAGGTGGAAAACTTAATCGATTGTTGGATCTTCACATAGACTTTAATGACTTAGCAGCAGCAGCCAAAGCAGTTTTCTCTTAGCATCTTAGAGTCCTCTTATATGCAATGTTATAAGGAGGTCACACATACTGACATCAATCCAGTTTTGTCACTTACTAGATGCGTAGTTTTGATCAAGTTATAGAACCTTTCTAAGACTCAATTTATTTATTTGAAAATGGTGACAATATCTTTTTTGGGGGGTTATTTTGAGGATTAAGAGAATGGTAAAGTAGCATAGTGACATAACGGGACTTTAATAAAATGGTAACTATATTTATCATAAGCATTTGTTCCTTGAGTACTGTCTCCTCGTTATGTTCACTAGTTCTCACACATATAGCAGTGAGTTATATCAGCATAGAGGTATAGTTTTAGCCATTTGTAATACCTTTGCATTTTTTCCTTTTTCTTCATGATAGAAACTGCTTACTCCCTGAGGAAGCGATTAGGTGTCATGTTGAAAATATTTGAAAAACAGTCAAATATGTTGGAGAGGTAAGCTTTGAAAATAACTCCTTTTCTTAATTATGAAAATGAGTAGACATGTATTTTAGAAAAATTGGAAACATAAATAAGGCCACTGTTAAAAAACTTTAGTGTTCTTATGTCAATTTTTGTGACATTGTAATTTTAAAATTATAATCATGCAGAATATAAAGTTGTATAGCCACAATGGAAAACAGTATGTCAGTTTCTCAGAAAATTAAAAATGTAATTACCATATGATCCAGTAATTTCATTTCTGGTTAGATACCCTGCAAAATTGAAATCAGGGTCTCAAAGACACTCATGTTTACTGTAGCCTTATTTACAATAGCAAAGGGTGGAAGCAACCCAACTGTCCAAAAACAGATAAATAGATAAAGAAAATGTGATACATACATACAATGGAATATTATTTAGTATTAAAAAGGAAGGAAATTCTGACATATGGTACAACATGAATGAACTTTGAAGATATTATGCTAAGTAAAATAAGGCAGTCACAAGAAGACAAAGTTATATGATTTCATTTATATGAGGTACCTAGAATAGTCACTGTGAATTACCCACAGTTCTTTCAGGTGACTAAGATTAAATTAGTAAAAAACTTGCATGTTGAAAAAGCATGTCTTGTAGAATGAAATCACAAATCAACTTTTATTTGGACACTTTTGGTTCATTTATATTTGCTAATTGAAGCTTATTTTCCCCCTGCTCCTGGATAAAAACTAGGGTAAATCATGACTTTTTTGATTACTCTCAGATAATAATTAATTTAAATTTAATTTAGAAGCACTGTCCTAATTGGGAAATTAAAATTCCTTGTCAAATATTACAGTCAATATTTTAATTTTTATTCTAAGTTAAAATGTCCTTTTCCTCCTACCTAGTATACCAGCTGAAAACTGCTAGGGGTTATGATTGGGTTTTCTCTTTCATTACCTCCTTTCCAACTAACTAGTTGTAGTTTCTGTTCTCCATGTGTTTGGGAAGAGAGGGAATAAAGGTATAAGGTATACAGGAAAAGTCTTACTTGACTGTCACTGGCTTCCTTCTCCATAACTACAGATAACACCAAATTTTCTAAGTATTCTCCTTAAAGTGCCTCTCACTAGGCTTGAGATCAGGGCAAGCATATCCTTCTCTCCCTTAAGGGTTTGTATATGGCTCAAGGCACCCAATAGCTCTCTGCAGAGAAATACTCTTTCTAAATCTTCTTTCCTGACCCTTTTTATACTGTCCATATCAATGAAAGGTTTTAGTGCTCTTTCTTGGCTGCCTCCTTTTTTTTTTTTTAAGTGCTAATGGTCATCTGCCTCACCCATTACTTTGGCATGTGATACTGGGAACTTAGGGTCTCCATTGATGCCTCCTTATACAACTTGTTACAGTTACATCCTTGAAAATTCTGTTAAAATAAAGATAGGGTGTGACAAAAGGCTTAGTGCAGTTTTAAGTTTTAATAACCTCAGAAGTAGGAGGGAGGGAAGATGGTGGAAGAGTAGGGCACCCGCATTTCATCTGGTATCTTGAATTAGCTAGATAGCTATCAAATCATTCTGAGCACCTGTGAATTCAACCTGAGATGTAAGAAAAGGATTGCTGCAATTCTACAAATAGAAAAGTGACCACTTTTTGCAAGGTAGGAGGTGTGGAGATGTGAATCTGAGGGGATATATTGGAAGATAAATCATGGGGGGAGAGAGCCTCTGTCAGCAGGCTACCAGAAAGTGATATAGCAGTGGAGCACAAAATCAGAACTTTTAGAAGTCTGCCCCTGTGAGGAATGACCCTGCCTGAAATGTGTTCAGGTGGTGAAGTGGGGTGGAATCCTAGGTGGGACAGTGTGGTCTCAGGATCCCCAGGGTCTCATAAAGAAAGGGGGGGCCTAAATGTGGCAGAGTTTCCAAGCATTGGAGCAGGGAAGCCGGCTACAATTAGTGAGCCCCCGAGTGGCCTCTCAGCTAGATGTTGCCATAAACTGCGAACCACAGCACTGTTGGGGACTGCTGTCAGAATAGGGGCCCAGCAAGCGACAACCACTGTGAAATCCAGCTCTTTCCCCCCTGGAGGAGCAGTGGGAGTGCATGCACAATTGGGCAAATGCTCCCTGAGAAGGGGCCCAGCAAGCAGCAGGGTGTTGGTGAGACACCCCTGCCTCCCCTGGGAGGATTGGTGTGGGTGCGCACCACAGGAGTCTGGGGAGTTTGGCCCACATGAAAGGGATTGACTGCCTTTCCCCGAGGGTGCACTGAGGAGTGGGGGCCAGGACCTTTCAGCTCCAGGACTGGAGATTGGGGCACCACCATTTTTTACTTTTTTTTTCATCCTCTAAAGTAGTACAAAAAGCCTTCAGGGAACAAAAGCCACATAGTGCAACCCAAAGCAGCATACACTGAGCCCAGGCCCCTGGCAAGAGGCAGTGCAACTCTGCCCAGGCAAAGACACCTGAGAATCAGTGCAACAGGCCCCTCCCCCAGAAGACCAGCAGGATCCTCAGGCAAATACCAAGTTTAAAATTCCTGTGATGGGCGCCTGGGTGGCTCAGTCGTTAAGCATCTGACTTCGGCTCAGGTCATGATCCCAGGGTCCTGGGATCGAGTCCCACATCGGGCTCCTTGCTCGGCAGGAAGCCTGCTTCTCCCTCTCCCACTCCCCCTGCTTGTGTTCCTGCTCTTGCTATCTCTCTCTCTGTCAAATAAATAAATAAAAATCTTTATAAAAAAAATAAAATAAAAAAAATAAAATTCCTGTGCTAGGGGAAAATAGTATAAAGAATTGGAGATTTTTTCACATGAGTCTTTAGTCTTTCGGTTTAAAATTTTCTTTTTCTTTTCCTTTTCAACTAGTTTCTTATTTTATCAACTCTTTGTTTTTAAGTCTTTTTTTAATTTTCATTTTTACATTTACATTTTATAGATATATTCTTCATTTTTGGCTTCTGTTCACTGTATTCAATTTTATTTTTGTATATATATATAAATTTTGCTTTCTTTACAATTTTGGGATTTAGTGTCTTCTAACAGACCAAAATACACCCAGGACCAAGTGGATTACCCAGTTTTGTCCACCTGTGAGATTATATTCTTTCTTTTCTCCCTTTTTTTTCTTTTCTTTTTTGGTTTCTGATCTCTTGGATTTGTCTAGTGTGTACTTCTCTTGGGTCGTGGTTGATATTTTTGATTTTGTTCTCTCGTTCATCTATTTCTGCTCTGGGCAAAATGACTAGAAGGAGGAATTCATAACAAAACAAAGAACCAGAGGTAAAACTCTCTGCCACAAATCTAATCGATATGGATATAAGTAAACTGTCAGAGCCGGAATTCAGGATAATGATTATAAAGTTACTACCTGGGCTTGAAAAAAGCATAAAAGACACCAGAGAATCTCTTAGTGCAGATATAAAATCTAATCAGGCTGAAATTTAAAATGGCTTAACTGATATGCAGTCTAAAATGGATGTTCTAACAGCTAGGGTAAATGAAGCAGAAGAGTCAGTAACATAGAAGACAAGTTGATGGAAAGGAAGGAAGCTGAGGAAAAGAGAGAAGAACAACTAATAGACCATGAGGGGAGGCTTCGAGAAATCAGCAATACCATAAAGCAAAATAATTATTGGGGTCCCAGAGGAAGAAGAAAGAGAGAGAGAAGGTATATTTGAGCAAATCATAGCTGAGAACTTCCCTAATTTGGGGAAGGAAACAGGTATTCAAGTCCAGGAGGTAGAGAGAACCCCCTCAAAATGAATAAAAATAGTTTAAGACCCCGACATAAAATAGTGAAGCTTGCACATTTCGGAGATAAAGAGAAAATCCTGAAAGCAGCTCAAGACAAGAACTCTTTAACCTATAGGGGTAGGAACTGGCAGCAGACCTATCTACAGAGACCTGGCAGGCCAGAAAGGGCTGGCATGATATATTCAGGGTACTAAATGAGAAAAACATACAGACAAGAATACTTTATCCAGTGTCTATCATTCAGAATGGAAGGAGAGATAAAGAGCTTCCAGGACAAACAGAAACTAAAAGAATCTGTGATCACTAAAACCAGCCCTGTGAGAAATATTAAGGGAGGTCCTGTAAGTGAAGAGAGAGTCTGAGAGTAACAGTAACCAGAAAGAAACAGAGATAATCTATAGAAACAGGGACTTTACAGGTAATACAATAGCACTAAATTCATATCCTTCAATAGTTACTCTGAACGTAAATGGGCTAAATGCTCCAAACAAAAGACACGGTATCAGTTTGGATAAGCAAGACCTACCTATATGCTGTCCACAAGAGACTCATTTTAGACCTAAAGACACATCCAGATTGAAAGTGAGGGGGTGGAAAAACCATTTATCATGCTAAAGGGCATCAAAAGAAAGTTGGGGTGGCAATCCTTATATCAGACAAATTAGATTTTAAACCAAAGACTGTAATAAGAGATGACACAATGACACTATGGTATAGTGTCATAATTAAAGGGTCTATCCTACAAGAATCTAACAATTATAAATATTTATGCTCTTTAACTTGGGAGCAGCCAATTATATAAACCAATTAATAATAAAATTAAAGAAAAACATAAATAATAATACAATAATACAAGGGGACTTCACCCCACTCACAGCAACAAGGGCTTTGAATGACACCCTGGAAGAACAACAAGGAAACAAGGGCTTTGAATGACACCCTGGACCAGATGGACTTCACAGATATATAGAGAGCATTCCATCCTAAAACAACAGAATTCACATTCTTCTTGAGTGGACATTGAACATTCTCCAGAATAGATCACATCCTAGGTCACAAATCAGGTCTTAGCTGATACCAAAACACTGGGATTATTCCCTGCATATTTTCAGATCACAAATGCATTGAAACTTGAACTCAATCACAAGAGAAAATTTAGAAGGAACTCAAACTTTGGAGAATAAAGAGCATCCTACTAATGAATGAATGGGTCAATGAGGAAATTAAAGAAGAATTACAAAAATTCAAGGAAAGAAATGAAAATGAAAACACAACTGTTCAAACCTTTGGGATACAGCAAAGGCGGTCCTAAGAGGGAAGTACATAGCAATACAAGCCTTTCTCAAAGAATTGGAAAACACTTAAATGCACAAGCTAAACTTACACCTAAAGGAGCTGGAGAAAGAACAGCAAATAGAGCCTAAACCAAGCAGATGGAGAGAAATAATAAAGATTAGAACTTCGAAATCAATGAAATAGAAACCAAAAGAACAGAACAGATCAATGAAACTAGAAGCTGGTTCTTTGAAAGAATTAATAAGATCAATAAACCTCTATCCATACCTACCAAAAGGAAAAGAGAAAGGACCCAAATAAATAAAATTATGAATGAAAGAGGAGAGATCATGACCAACACCAAAACTGAAAAAGGAAGAAATAGAAAATCTGAAAAGACCCATAACCAGCAAGGAAATTGAAGCAGTAATAAAAAACCTCCCAATAAACAAGAGTCCAGGCCTGGATGGCTTTCCAGGGGAATTCTACCAAACATTCAAGAAAGAACTAAGACTTTTTCTTTTTTTAATTTTTAAAATTTTTTGTTTAAATTAAATTTTATTTTATTATGTTATGTTAGTCCCCATACAGTACATCATTAGTTTTTGATGTAGTGTTCCATGATTCATTGTTTTCGAATAACACCCAGTGCTTCATGCAGTACATGCCCTCCTTAATACCCATCACCGGGCTAACCCATCCCCCCAACCTCTCCCCTCTAAAATCCTCAGTTTGTTTCTCAGAGTCCATAGTCTCTAGTGGTTCATCTCCCCCTCCGATCCCCCCCCTTTGTTTTTCCCTTCCTTCTCCTAATGTCCTCCATGCTATTGCCTATGTTACACGAATAAGTGAAACCCTATGATAATTGACTCTCTCTGTTTCACTTATTTCACTTAGCATAATCACTTCCAGTCCCATCCATGTTGATGTAAAAGTTGGGTATTCATCCTTTCTGATGGTTGAGTAGTATCTCATTGTATATATGGACCACATCTTCTTTATCCATCCAGCTGTTGAAGGCCATCTCAGCTCTTTCCACAGTTTGGCTATTGCGGACATTGCTGCTATGAACACTGGGGTGCATATGGCCCTTCTTTTCACTACATCTGTGTCTTTGGGGTAAATACCCAGGAGTGCAATTGTTGGGCCATAGGGTAGCTCTATTTTTAATTTTTTGAGGAACTTCCACACTGTTTTCCAAAGCGGCTGTACCAACTTGCATTTCTACCAACAGTGTAAGAGGGTTCCCCTTTCTCCAAAACCTCTCCAACATTTGTTGTTTCTTGCCTTGTCAATTTTTGCCATTCTTACTGCTGTAAGGTGGTATCTCAATGTGGTTTTGACTTGAATTTCCCTGATGGCTAATGATGATGAACATTTTTTCATGTGTCTGTTAGCCATTTGTATGTCTTCTTTTTAAAAGTGTTCATGTCTTCTGCCCATTTTTGGACTTGATTATTTGTTTTTTGGGTGTTGAGTTTCAGAAGTTCTTTATAGATCTTGGAAATCAGCCCTTTGTCTGTAGTGTCATTTGCAAATATCTTCTCCCATTCTGTGGGTTGCCTCTTTGTTTTGTTGACTGTTTCCTTGGCTGTGCAGAAGCTTTTTATCTTGATGAAGTCCCAAAAGTTCATTTTTGCTTTTGTTTCACTAGCTTTTGGAGATGTATCTTGAAAGAAGTTGCTGTGGCCAATGTCAAAGAGGTTACTGCCTATGTTCTCCTCTAGGATTTTGATGGATTCCTGTCTCACATTGAGGTCTTTCATCCACTTTGAGTTTATCTTTGTGAATGGTGTTAGAGAATGGTCGAGTTTCATTCTTCTATAAAGCTGTCCAATTTTCCCAGCACCATTTATTGAAGAGACTGTCTTTTTTCCATTGCATGTTTTTGCCTGCTTTGTCGAAGATTATTTGACCATAGAGTTGAGGGTCCATATCTGGGCTCTCTATTCTGTTCCATTGGTCTGTATGTCTGTTTTTGTGCCAGTACCATGCTGTCTTGGTGATCACTGCTTTGTAATAGAGCTTGAAATCGGGCAACATGATGCCCCCAACTTTGTTTTTCTTTTTCAACATTTCCTTGGCAATTCTGGATCTTTTCTGATTCCATACAAATTTTAGGATTGTTTTTTCCAGCACTTTGAAAAATGTCCTGGGAATTTTGATTGGGATGGCATTGAAGGTATAGATTGCTCTGGGTAGCATAGACATTTTAACAATGTTTATTCTTCTGATCCATGAGCATGGAAAAATATTCCATATTCTTTTTGTGTCTTCTTCAATTTCTTTCATGAGTGTTCTGTAGTTCCTAGAGTATAAATCCTTTACATCTTTGGTTAGGTTTATTCCGAGGTATCATGTGGTTTTTGGTGCTATTGTAAATGGAATCATTTCTCTAATTTTTCTACAGTTGCGTTGTTAGTGTATAAGAAAGCAACTGATTTCTGTGCATTGATTTTGTATCCTGCCACATTACTGAATTGCTGGATGAGTTCTAGTAATTTGGGGGTGGAGTCTTTTGGATTTTCCACATAAAGTATCATGTCATTTGCAAAGAGAGAAAGTTTGACTTCTTCTTTGCCAATTTGAATACCTTTTATTTCTTTTTGTTGTCTGATTGCTGTTGCTAGGACTTCTAGTACAATGTTGAACAGTAGTGACCAGAGTGGGCATCCTTGTTGTGTTTCTGATCTTAAGGGAAAGGCTCTCAGCTTTTCCCCATTGAGGATGATATTCAATGTGGGTTTTTCATTGATGGTTTTTATGAACTTGAGGAATGTTCCCTCTATCCCTATACTCTGAAGAGTTTTAATCAGGAATGGATGCTGTATTTTGTCAAATGTTTTTTTTTTTTTTTTTTGCATCAATTGAGAGGAACATATGGTTCTTCTCTCTCCTCTTATTAATGTGTTCTATCACAATGAGTGATTTGTGAATGTTGAACCACCCTTGAATCCCGGGTATAAATCCCACTTGGCCGTGGTGGATGATTCTTTTAATGTATTGTTGGGTCCTATTAGCTAGGATTTTGTTGAGGGTTTTGGAATCCATATTCATCAGGGATATTGGTCTGAAATTCTCCTTTTTGATGGGGTCTTTGCCTGGTTTGGGGGTTAAGGTAATGCTGGCCTCATACAATGAGTCTGGAAGCTTTCCTTCTGTTTCTATTTTTTTGAAACAGCTTCAGGAGAATAGGTATTATTTCTTCTTTGTTTGGTAGAATTCCCTGGGGAATCCATCAGGCCCTGGACTCTTGTTTTTTGGGGAGGTTTTTGATCACTGCTTTAATCTCGTTATTCATGTTGTGAATTTCTTCCTGTTTCAGTCTTGGTAGTTTATAGGTGTCCAGGAAGGCATCCATTCCTTCCAGGTTGCTCAATTTATTGGCATATAGTTGTTGATAATAATTTCTAATAATTGTTTCTATTTCCTCGGTGTTAGTCATGATCTCTCCCCTTTCATTCATAATTTTATTAATTTGGGTCCTTTCCCTTTTCTTTTGGATAAATCTGGCCAGTGGTTTATCGATATTATTAATTCTTTCAAAGAACCAGCTTCTGGTTTTGTTGATCTGATCTACTGTGTTTCTGGTTTCTAATTCATTGATATCTGCTCTAATCTTAATTATGTCTCTTCTAATGCATGGCTTAGGCATCGTTTGTTGCTTTTTCTCTAATTCTTTATGGTGTAGAGTTAGTTGGTGAATTGGGGATTTTTTTTTTTTGAGTTAGGCTTGGATGGCTGTGTATTTCCCCCCTAGGACGCCTTTGTAGTATCCCATAGGTTTTGGACCGATGTGTTTTTGTTCTCATTGGTTTCCATGAATTGTTTAAGTTCTTCTTTGATTTCCTGGTTGACCCAAACATTCTTGAGCAGAGTGGTCTTTAGCTTCCAAGTGTTTGAATTTCTGCCAAATTTTTTCTTGTGATTGAGTTCCAATTTGAAAGCATTATGGTCTGAGAATATGCAGGGAATAATCTCAATCTTTCGGTATTGGTTGAGACCTGATTTGTGACCCAGTATGTGGTCTATTCTGGAGAAAATTCCATGTGCACTCGAGAAGAATGAGTATTCTGTTTTTTTAGGGTGGAATGTTCTGTATAAATCTATGAGGTCCATCTGGTCCAGTGTGTCATTCAAAGCTCGTTTTTTTGTTGATGTTCTGCTTAGATGATCTGTCTATTGCTGAGAGTGGAGTATTGACGTCTCCTACAATTAACATATTGTTATCAATATGACTCTTTATTTTGGTTATCAATATAACTATTTTGACTCTATATTGTTCAACATAGTACTAGAATTCCTAGAGAGAAGGGGACCGGTTAGAATAGGTTTCCCTACCTCTCCGCCGTCTTTTTTCTCCTTAATACCTATTCCTCTGAACGTGTTCTCAGATTGACCACAACCCAAGCTTATGTGTTTGCCTGCTCCCATGTTGGGGGCATTGATATTTACAATTGTTGGATCTTCTGGTTGGATAGACCCTTTAAGAATGATATAGTGTTGTCTGTATCTCTAACTACAGTCTTTAGCTTAAAATCTAATTTGTCTGATGCAAGAATTGCTACCCCAGCTTTCTTTTGAGGTCTGTTGGCATGGAAGATGGATCTCCATCCTTTCACTTTCAGTCTGGGTGTATCTTTAGGTTCAAAATAAGTCTCTTGTAGGCAGCATATGGAAGGGTCCTGTCTTTTTATCCAACGTGCAACCCTGTGCTGTTTTATGGGAGCATTTAGGCTGTTCAGGTTGAGAGTGATTATTGAAAGATATGAATTTATTGTCATCATGTTGCCTGTGAAGTCCTTGTTTCTATAGATTATCTCTGTAAATTTATGTTCTATATCACTCTTGGGGTCTTTCTCCTTTTATAGAACCCCCCTTAATATTTCTTGCAGGGCCGGCTTAGTGGTCACATATTCTTTCAGTTTCTGCCAGTCTTGGAAGCTCTGCATCTCTCCATCCATTCTAAATGACAGTCTTGCTGGATAAAGTATTCTTGGCTGCATGTTCTTCTCATTTAGTACCCTGAATATGTCTTGCCAGGCCTTTCTGGCTTGCCAGGTCTCTGTGGATAAGTCTGACATTATTCTGATGTTCCTCCCTCTGTACGTAAGGAATCTCTTCCCCCTAACTGCCCTTAAGATGGTTTCCTTGGTTCTAAGATTTGCAAGTTTTACTATTACATGCCGCGGCATTGGTCTGTTTTCCTTGATCTTGGGAGGGGTCCTCTCTGCCTCTTGGACGCGAATGTTTGTTTCATTCCCCAGATTAGGGAAGTTCTCAGCTATGATTTGCTCTAATATATATTCTAGGCCTCTCTCTCTCTCTCCATCCCCTCAGGGGGAGACGAACCATGAGAGACTGTAGAGTCTGAGAAACAAACTGAGGGTTCTAGAGGGGAGGGGGTTGGGGAGATGGGTTAGCCCGGTGATGGGTATTAAAGAGGGCATGTAATGAATGGAGCACTGGGTGTTATACGGAAACAATCATGGAACACTACATCAAAAACTAATGATGTAATGTATGGTGATTAGCATAACATAATAAAATAAAATAAAAAGAAAGTGTTCATATTGGAAAGGAACAAGTAAAACTACCTCTTTTTGTAGATGTCATGATCTTGTATACAGAAAATCTTAAGGGATCCACTAAAATATATATGAAGAAATAAATAAATTCACCTTTTGCTGCATACAATATTTATAAATAAAAATCAGTTGTATTTCTATACACTAATTGTTACAGGTTGAATTGTGTTCCCCAAAGAGTTATGTTGAAGCTCTAACTCCTAGTATCTCATAATGAACTTATTTTCAAATAGGGTCATTGTAGAGGTAATTCGTTTAGATGAGGTCATACTGGGATAGGATTGGTCCTTATTCCAATATGACTGGTATCCTTGTAATAATTGGAGTAGACAGTATACAAAGAGGGAAGAAGTAACGGAGGCAGAGATTGGATTTAAGCTACTACAATCCAAAAGATACAAGGGACTACTAGAAGCTAGAAGATGCAAACAGGGATTCTCCTTTAGAAGTTTCAGAGGGAGCATGGCTCTAACAACTTAATTTTAGATTTATAGTCTCCAGAACTGTAAGAGCATAAATTTTTGTTTTAAGTTACCCAGATTGTGATATTTTTTTTTTACAGCAGCCTTAAGAAACTAGTACACTGTGATGAACATTCCACAAATGAAATAAAGAAAACAATTCCATTTAAAATAACATCACAGACAACAAGAAAGAATTTAACAAAAATAGTATAAGACCTGTGCACTGAAAACTGCAAAACATTGAAAGAACTTAAAGAAGACCTAATTAATGGATAGATATTCCATTTTCATGGGCTGTTAGATTTAATAATCTTGAGATGGCAATGCTCCTCAAATTGATCTACAGATTCAATGCAATCTGTCAAAATCTCAACTTTCTTTTTGATGAACTGACAAGCTGATTTGAAAATTCATGTACAAATGCAAGGAATCCAGAATAGCCAAAGAAATCTCAAGAAGAACAAAGTTGGAGGACTCACATTTAATTAATTATTTTTTTATTATGATTTTTTACATTTAACTAATTTTAAAACTTTATACAAGGCTGTAGTAATCAAGACAATGTGGTACTGGCATAAGGTTAGACCTATATACATCAGTGGAATAAAGTAGAATATCCAGAAATAAACCCTTAAATTTATGGTCAATTGATTTTTAACAGGGAGGCCAACATAATTCAGTGGAGAAAAGAATCGTCTTTTTTAAAAAAAAAATTTTATTTTTTATTCAAGTATAATTAAAAGAGTCTCACATTAGTTTCAGAGGTGTATAAGATGATTCAACAATTCTATACATTACTTGGTGTATTCTTAAACCCCTTTATCTATTTCATCCATCCACCCACCCACCTCTCCTCTGGTAACCACCAGTTTGTTCTCTATATTTAGGAGTCTGTTTCTTGGGTTGTCTCTCTCCCTTTTTTCCTTTGTTCTTTTGTTTTCTTAAACTCCACATATGGGGGCGCCTGGGTGGCTCAGTCGTTAAGTGTCTGCCTTCAGCTCAGGTCATGATCCCAGGGTCCTGGGATCGAGCCCCACATCGGGCTCCCTGCTCGGCGGGAAGCCTGCTTCTCCCTCTCCCACTCCCCCTTCTTGTGTTCCTGCTCTTGCTATCTCTCTCTGTGTCAAATAAATAAATAAAATCTTAAAAAAAAAAGAAAACAAGAAACTCCACATATGAGTGAAATCATATGATATCCGTCTTTCTCTGACATATTTCAGTTAGCATTGTACCCTCTAGATCCATGTTGTTGCAAATAGCAACATTTCATTCTTCATATGGCTGAATAAATACTCCATTGAATGTGTGTGTATATCCATCTATATCTATATCATCTATATCTGTATTTCTTCTTTATCAATTCTTCTATTGATGGACACTTTGGCTGCTTCCATAGTTTGGCTATTGTAAATAGTGCTGCAATAAACGTAGGGGTGCATCTATCCTTTCGAATTAGTGTTCTTGTATTCTTTGGTTAAATTCCCAGTAGTGTGATTACTGGATTTGTAAGGTAGTGCTATTGTTTATTTTTTTTTAAGGAACCTCCATACTGTTTTCCACAGTGGCTGCAACACTTTGTATTCCCACCAAAAGTTCACAAGGGTTTCTTTTTCTCCATATCCTTACCAATGCTTATTTCTTGTGTTTTTGATTTTAGCCATTATAGAGGGTGGGAGGTGATATCTTATCATGGTTTTGATTTGCATCTCCCCAATGATTAGTGATGTTGAGTATCTTTTCATTTGTCTGTTTGCTGTGTGTATGTCTTTGGAAAAATGTCGATTCATGCCCATTTAAAAATCAGATTGTGGGTTTTTTTGGTGTTGACTTCAGTAAATTCTTTATATATTTTGGATATTAACCTTTTATTGGATATATCATGTGTGGAAAGAATAGTCTTTTTAATAACTGATATTTCGACAACTGGATGTCCATATGGGAAAGAATGAAGTTGCATCCTTTCTTCGTGCTATCCACTAGAACTAACTCAAAAATTACCAAAGACCTAAATTTAAGAGCTAGAACTATAAACCTTTTAGAAGAATCATAGGAATAAATCTTTGTGGCCTTGAGTAAGGTAATGTCTTCTTAAATAGGACACCAAAAGCACAACCAACAAAAGAAAAGAAAATAGATAAGCTGACTTTCATAAAATTAAAAACTTTTGTACTGCAAATGATAAATCAAGAGTGTGAAAAGGTAACTCAGAATGCAAGAACTATTCACAAATCATGTATTTGATAAGGGACTTGTATCTAGAATATATAAAGAACTCTTATGCCTCAATAATAAAAAGATAAATAACCCAAATTAAAAATGGGCAAATAATCTGAAATAGACATTTTCTGAAGCAAGGTATACCAATGGTCAATAAGCACATGAAATGATATTCAATATCATTGTCATTAGGGAATTTCAAATCAAAACTGCAGTGATATACCACTTCACACCCATTAGGATGGCTGTAAGAAAAAAAAGATGACAATAACAATTGTTGGCAAGGATGCAGAGGAATTGGGACCCTCATACATTGCTGGTGGAATTGAAGTGGTGTGTCTGCTATGGAAACGAGTTTGTCAGTTCTTCAAAATGTTAAATACAAAGTCAACATATGACCCAGAAATTCTGTTCCTAGGTTTATACCTGAGTGATCGAAAACATATATAAGCAAAAACTTGTACATGGATATTCATAGTAGCATTATTCATAATAGCCCCAATTGGAAACAATATAAATGCCCGTAAACTGATGAATGGATAAATAAAATGTGTACACCTGTACAATGGAATAATATTTGGCAGTTAAAAGGAACACAGCACTGATATATGCCACAACATGGATGAACCTTGAAAACATTATGCTAAAGAGCTTTCAATAATAAAATAAAATAAATATATTTTTATTTAAATGAAATATCCAGAATAGGCAAATCTCTAGAGACAAAAAGTAGATTAGTGTCTGCCAGTGTTGAGGCAGTGCTGGGAAGAATGGGGAGTGACTGTTAATGGGTACAGGGTTTCTTTTTGTGGTAATTAAAATGTTCTAAAATTTAATAGCTAAAATAGATGCTCAAGTTGGCAAATATATTAAAACCCATTGAATTGTACACTTTAAGTAAATGAATTGGATGGTATGTTAATTATATCTTAAAGCTTAAAAAATTTGGATTATAATAAATAACTCATTTATCAAAAATATAGTTTACTCATACCTTGGAGCAGTGTTCAGCAAACTGCAGCCCCTGAGTCAAATCTAGCCAGACCCATTCATTTACCTATCATCTATAGCTGCTTTTGCAGAGCTGGGGTAGTGACCGATCGATCATCTGACCTGCAAAGTCTAAAATATTTCCTATCTGGCTCTTAATAGAAAAAGTTTGCCAAATCCTGCTATGGAACAAGAAGTGGTACTTAAAAGGAGTGAAATATATCTGTATTTATTAATATAAGTAGATCTCAGATATTGGGTTAAGTGAAAATAATAAGTTTAGGACGATATATACATTGATGCCATTTATGTGAAAAAGAAAACAAAACAGTCATCTAACCCACTAGCAAAAATTATAGAATCGAATAGGTACATGTAGCGTTTTATGAATGCATCAAGCAAGTTCTGAAAAGATACACAACAATCTAATAATATCTCTAGAGAGAGAATTGGATTTTTGGAATGGTAGTCAAAGTGTACTTCAACCTTGTTTGTATTCTTAATCTTTTTCAAAGAAAATATGTAAGTATGTTATATAAGTAAAAATAAAAATGTAAAAGGATAATACATTATAGATATTTTTGGTTTGTTTTTCAGAGCTGTGAGTGATCAAGGTTTGTTAGAGGCTGTAAGTATAGCACTCTCAGTTTGAAATTGCACTTTGCCCTTGATAATGTTAGATTCTAGAAATTGTCAGGATGAATAATCTTAAAGATTCAATACTTCCTCAGTTTATTCAAGAAATTTCTATGCATATGTGTGCTGGGAAGCTTTGTCTTTTTTGACTTTACTAGACCTTATTATCACTCAAAAACCGTTCACTTCTGAAATATTGAACTATAATACCATATATTCTTCTAAATTTCTATTCATTGTACTTATAGTTTGTTTGCCTCTTTCAGCCCCAATTATCATTCATTATGCAGATTAATACCAATGGTTCATATTTTCATGAGTTAATGAAGAATTTCTTACTTTAATAATTAAGTGCCCAAATAATTTCTCTATATTGAAATGTATGATTTTCATTATTACTAAAATTATAATATTTGTTTTTAGAAATTCAAACAAATGGAAAGTGATTTTCAAGTGTTATTAGAGGAGAAATTGGGACTGGAAAATGAATTACAAAAGCTGAAGAATACTGAGGTTAGTTCAATTTTAGTGTCTGAAAATGGTAGAATACCTAAAAAACCTTATTATTGTAAGATAGAAATTAAAGATATTTTAAATGTTTTATAATACATTTTTGATATTAATAATAGTTAACAGCTGTGCTTTAAAAAATAAAATAATGCTATTTTCTAAATTACCATATTAGCTATTAAAACCAAAAAAATGCTATGAAAAACGGACATAAAATTTAAACATTCCAAAAGACATTTCTAGGCCAAATATTTATTTATTAAAATTTCAATTAATTAAAAAAATGTCCAATTAATTAGAGTTTTCAAATATATTTTCTTTTTAAGTCTTAAAAAAATTCCAGTTAACATACAGTGTATTAATATTAGCTTCAAGTGTACAATTTACTGATTTAACCCTTACATACAACACCCAGTGCTCATCATAATAAGTGCACTCCTTAATCCCCATCACCTGCTTAACCCATTCCCCCACCCACCTCCTTACTGGTAACCCTCAATTTGTTCTCTACAGCTGAGTCTGTTTCTTGGTTTTCCTCTTTTTTCCCCCTATGATCATTTGTTTTGTTTCCTAAATTCCACATATGAGTGAAATCATATGTTATTTGTCTTTCTCTTATTTTTTTTTAAAGATTTTATTTATTTATTTGAGAGAGAGAGTGAGAGAGCACAAGCAGAGGGAGCAGCAGAGGGAGAGGGAGAAACAGGCTCGATGTGGGGTTAACTATGTGGGGCTCAATCCCAGGACCCGGGGATCATGACCTGAGCTGAAGGCATATGTTTAACCGACTGAGCCATCCAGGTGCCCCTCTCTGACTTATTTTGCTTAGCATAATATTCTCTAGTTCCATCCATGTCATTGCAAATGGCAGGAATTCATTCTTTTTCATGGCTGAGTAATATTCCATCATGTGTATGTGTGTATGTCCATATGTATGTATGTTTGTATGTTTGTGTGTGTGTGTGTGTATACACATCACGTCTTTTTTATCCATTCAACAGTCAATGGACATTTGGGCTCTTTTCATAATTTGGCTGTTGGTTGATAATCTGGGGACATGTATCCCTTTGAATTATTATTTTTGTATTTTGGGGGTAAATGCCTAGTGGTGTAATTGCTGGATAGTAGGGTATTCTATTTTTAACTTTCTAAGGAACCTCCATACTGTTTTCCAGAGTGGCTATACCAATTTGTATTCCTACCAACAGTGCAAAAGCGTTTCCCTTTCTCCATATCCTGCCAACACCTGTTGTTTCCTCGGTTGTTAATTTTAGCTATTCTGACACATGCGTGAAGATACCGCATTGTAGTTTTGATTTGCATTTCCCTGATGATGAGTGATGTTGAGCATGTTTTTATGTGTCTGTTGGCCATCTGGATATCTTCTTTGGAAAAATATCTATTCATGTCTTCTGCCCATTTGTTAACTGGATTATTTGTTTTTGGGGTTTTGAGTTTTATATTTTCTTTCTATTTTTTTGGATACTAAACCCCTCATCAGATATGTCATTTGAAAATATCTTCTCCCATTCCAAAGATTACCTTTTAGTTTTGTTGATTGTTTCCTTCTCTGTGCAGAGGCTTTTTATTTTGATGTCCCAATAGTTTATTTTTGCTTTTGTTTCTCTTGCTTCAGGAGATATACCTAGTAAGAAGTTGCTACAGCTGATGTCAAAGAAGTTATTGCCTGTGTTGTCCTCTAGGATTTTGATGGTTTCCTGTCTCACATTCAGGTCTTTAATCCTAATCCTTTAGTCCTTTTATGTATGGTATAAGAAAGTACTCCAGTTTCATTCTTTTGTATGTTGCTGTCCAGTTTTCCCAACACCATTTGTTGAGAAGACTGTCTTTTTTCCATTGGATATTCTTTCCTGCTTTGTTGAAGATTAATTGAATGTGTGTAGTTTTGGGTTCATCTCTGGGTTTTCTATTCCGTGCCATTGATCTATTTGCCTGTTTTTGAGCCAGTACCATACTGTCTTGATCACTACAGCTTTGTAATATAACTTGAAGTATGGAATTGTGATGTCTCCAGCTTTACTTTTCTTTTTCAAGGTCGCTTTGGCTATTTGGAGTCTTTTTTGGGTCCATACAAATTTTAGGATTGTTTGTTCTAGCTCTGTGAAAAATACTATTGGTATTTTGATAGGAATTGCATTAAATGTGTAGAATTTGGGTAATATAGACATTTTAACAATGTTTGTTCTTCCTATCCATGAGCATGGCATGTCTTTCCATTTCTTTGTGTCACATCCAATTTCTTTTATCAGTGTTTTATAGTTTTTGGAGTATAGATCTCTTACCTCTTTGGTTAGGTTTATTCCTAGGTATCTTATGATTTTTGGTGCAGTTGCAAATGGGATTGGTTCCTTGATTCTCTTTCTGCTGCTTCATTACTGGCGTGTAGAAATGCAACAGATTTCTGTATGTTGATTTTGTATCCTGAAACTTTACTGAATTTGTGTATCAGTTCTAGCAATTTTTTTGGTGTAGTCTTCAGATTTTCTATATAGAGTATCATGTCATCTCCCAATAGTGAAATGTGATTTCTTCCTTGCTGATTTGGATACTTTTATTTCTTTTTGTTGTCTGATTGCTGTAGCTAGGATTTCCAGTACTATGTTAAATAACAGTGGTGAGAGTGGACATCCCTGTCTTGTTCCTGACTGTAGGAGAAAAGCTCTCATTTTTTCCTGATTAAGGATGATATTAGCTGTGGGTTTTTCATATATGGCTTTTATGATGTTGAGGTATGTTCCCTCTATCCCTACTTTGTTGAGGGTTTTTACAATGGATGTTGTACTTTGTCAAATGCTTTTTCTGCATTTATTGAAAGGATCACCCTTTCTTTTGTTAATGTGCTGTATCACATTGATTCATTTGTGAATATTGAACCACCCTTGCAGCCTAGGAATAAATCCCACTTGATTTTGGTGAATGATTTTTTAATGTGCTGTTGGATTTTGTCTGTTAGTATTTTATTGAGAATTTTTGTATCCTTGTTCATCAGGGATATTGGCCTGCAGTTTTCTTTGTTATTGGAGTCTTTATCTAGTTTTGGTACCAGGGTAATGCTGGCCTCGTAGAATGAATTCGGAATTTTTCCTTCCTTTTCTATTTTTTGGAATAATTTGAGAAGAATAGGTATTAACTCTTCTTTAAATGTTTGGTAGAATTTGCATTTGAAGCCATCTGGCCCTGGACTTTTGTTTCTTAGGAGATTTTTTTATTACTGATTCAATTTCTTTGCTGGTCATTGGTTTGTTCAATCTTAGATTTCTTCCTGTTTCAATTTTGGTAGTTTGTATGTTTATACGTTTCTAGGAATTTATCCATTTCTTCCAGGCTTATTGGTATACAATTTTTCATAATATTCCCTTATAATTGTTTGTATTTTTGTGGTGGTGGTGATTATTTCTCCTCTCATTTGTGATTTTATTTACTTGGGTCCTTTCTCTTTTCTTTTTGATAAGTTTGGCTAGGGGTTTATCAATTTTATTAAATTTTTCAAAGAACCAGCTCCTGGTTTCAATGATCTGTTCTATTGTTTTTTTTTTTTTTTTTTTAGTTTCTATAGCATTTGTTTCTGCTCTAATCTTTATTATTTCCCTCCTTCTGCTGACTTTAGGCTTCATTTGTTGTTCTTTTTCTAGCTTGTTTAGATGTAAGGTTAGTTTGTTTATTTGAGATTTTTCTTGCTTCTTGAAGTAGGCCTGTATTATTATATACTTCTTTCTTAAGACCACTTTGGCTGCATCCCAAATGTTTTGGACCATTGTGTTTTCATTTTCATTGGTTTCCACAATTTTTTTTTATATCTTCTTGATTTCCTGGTTGACCCATTCGTCGTTTAGTAGCATATTGTTTAACCTCCATGTATTTGTGGTCTTTCCAAATTTTTTCTTGTTGTTGACTTCAAGTTTTATAGCATTGTAGTTGGAAGATATGCATGGTATGATCTCAATCTTTTTGTACTTGTTGAGGCCTGATTTGTGACTTAGTATGTGATCTATTCTGGAGAATGTCCCATGTACACTCAAAAAGAATGTATACTTTACTGCTTTTGGATGGAATGTTCTGAATATAACTTAAGTCCATCTGGTCTAATATGTCATTCAAAGCCATTGTTTCCTTGTTGATTTTCTGCTTAGATGATCTGTCCATTGATGTAAATGGGGTGTTAAAGTTCCCTATTATTATTGTATTATTATCAATTAGTTCCTTTATGTTTGTTATTAATTGTTTTATATATTTGGGTGCTCCCATCTTGGCGGCATAAATATTTGCAATTGTTAGATCTTCTTGTCAGATAGTCCCCTTTATTATTTCCTTCTTCATCTCTTGTAACAGTCTTTGGTTTAAAATCTAATTTGTCTCATAAATATTGCTACTCCAGCTTTCTTTCGACCTCCATTTGCATGGTAAATATTTCTCCATCTCCTCACTTTCAATCTGCAGGTGTCTTTAGTTCTAAAATGAGTCTCTTGTAGGCAGCATATAGATGAGTCTTGTTTTTATATCCATTCTGACACCCTTTGTCTTTTGATTGGAGTGTTTAGTCTATGTATATTCAGAGTAATTGTTGATAGATATGAATTTAGTGTTATTGTATTACCTGTAAAGTGAGTGTTTCTGGAGATTTCTCCACTCAAAGAGTCCCCTATAATATTTCTTGAAGGGCTGGTTTAGTGGTTATGAGCTCCTTTGGTTTTTGTTTCTCTGGGAAACTCTATCTCTCCTTCTATTTTGAATGATAACCTTGCTGGATAGAATATTCTGGCTGCAGACTTTTCCCATTCAGTACTTAGAGTATATCATGCCACTCTCTTCTGGCTTGCCAAGTTTCTTTTGAAAAATATCCTGCTTGCTCTATGGGTCTTCCCTGGTAAGTTAGGGACTTTGGTCTTGCTGCCTTTTTTTTTTTTTTAAGATTTATTTATTTATTTATTTGACAGAGAGAGAGACAGCGAGAGAAGGAACACAAGCAGAGGGAGTGGGAGAGGGAGAAGCAGGCTTCCCACTGAGCAGAGAGCCTGATGCGGGGATCGATCCCAGGACCCTGGGATCATGACCCAAGCCAAAGGCAGACACCTAATGACTGAGCCACCCAGGCACCCCTGTCTTGCTGCTTTTTAAAGGTTGTTTTTCTTTATCGCTATATTTTGCCAATTTAATTACAGTATGTCTTGGTGTTTTTGGCCTGCTTTTGTTGATTTTGATGGGAGTTCTCTGTGCCTCATGGATCTGGATTTGTGTTTCCTTCCCCAGATTAGGGATATTTTCAGCTATTATTTCCTCAAATATATTTTCTGCCTTCTTTTTTCTCTCTTATTCTTCTGGGACTCCCATAATATGAATGTTATTATGTTTGGTGGAGTCACTGAGTTCCCTAAGTCTGTTCTCATGTTCCATAATTCTTCTTTCTCTCTTTTGTCAGCTTCATTATTTTCCATTATTTTATCTTCTGTATCACTTATTTGTTCTTCTGCTTCTTCGAGCCTTGTATTCATTACATCCAGTCTATTTCTAATCTTGGTTATTGCATTTTTCATTTCTGAATGATTTCTTTTTAACTCTTATCTCTGGGTTAAGGGCCTCCCTGAATTCTTCCATTCTTATCTCAAGCCCAGTGAGTATCCTTGATTGTTGTTTTAAATTCTCCATCAGGCATGTTACATATATCTGTTTCACTTAGATCTCTGGCCATGACCTTATCTTGTTCTTTCACTTGGGATGAATTCCTCTGTCTTGGTATTTTGTTTAAGTCTCTGCCTTCTCTGTGTTAGAAAAGCCAGTTATGTTTCCTGCTCCTGAGAGATAATGGCTTTATGAAGAAGAGATCTTATAGTGCCCAGGGCCTGGCACTTCCAGGGAGTGTCTCTGAGGTGTGCTGCTTGCACTTTTCTGCTGTATTTTGGCTGCTCTATCCTTCAGGCCAGTCATCTGAAGAGGCTGTCCTCACCTGCAGTTGGCGGTGTTTGGTCCTTGGCCAGAATGTGGTGAATTTTAACAAGGCTTGCTCTGGTCTGTTTGTTAAATGACACCTGATACTACCACTAGAACTTATACCCTGCCAAACTCTCTTGTTGGGAGATGTGCTGTGGGCAAGGGTTTCTGCTGGTCTTCTGGGGGAGTGGCCTGCTCTGCTGGGAGTGAGGCAGGCTTGATGGAGAAGGGCAGTACTGCCAGAGTGCATGGGTATAGTACTTGGTGTAAGCAGGTTAGGCAGCTAGTGTTGGTGCTGTGCTGCTTACCTCAGGTGGCTCTGTGTTTATGCTGAGGGGTGGGGGAGAGAAATGGTACCAGCCAGCTCCTTTGTCCCCAGAGAGGCATCACTGTAAATGCTGTCCCCAGGCATTTTTCAGATTGCTGTCTCCACACCATCTGTCCCTGGGTCATTTACTTGCCTTTTCTCCAGGAGTAGGGCAATGCCCTCTGGGGTGTATACCAGCCATTCCTGGTGACTTTTCAAACTCCAGTCTTTAAGCCCTATCTGTTGCAAGAGCTCATGAAAATCCACCCCTCTTGTTTTCCCAGCCAATGGCTTTGGGGAAATGTTTTCCTTGTGCATTATCCTGTGTGCTTCTCTCTTACTTGCCTTTCTCTATGACCACAGCTCCCTCTCCTCCACAGCACCAAACGTCTGTTTGGATCTAGGAAAGACTTTAGGGTTTGAGGCTGGTCAAGAAAGAATTCTTGAGATATCTTTGGTGCAAAAAAGGTGATTTCATTAAAGCATGGGAACAGGACCCATGGGCAGAAAGAGCTGCGGTGGGGTTGTGAGGGGTGGTGATTATATACTATGGGGTGGGGGAAGGTAAGGAAAAGGGAGGTTTTGAAAGAACTTTCATGTATTAAAGGAGACACACAGGATACTGGAGGTTTTGCTATTTGTCAAGTTAAGGTTGTTTTTCTTTCTAGTAAGGCATTAACAGTAAGATAGTTGGGAGCTTCCTGGAGGAATGTTATATTCCTCCTATCACACATCCTTATCAATGGGCTGTAGGTTTAAAAGAAATTGAATTTTATTTACATTTCCTTCTGCTTCAGCCTCCCTCGATTTTATGGAGGGGAGGGTGATGTTAGGGCTTCAGGAAACTGAGTTATGGGTCTCTGGAAGTTCGGCTATTGGTAAGAAGGCTTCTTCCTTGTAAATCACTAGGACATTTGTAAACTGAGGGAGACTCCTATCCTGCAGGACTGTGATCTCTATTATTTAACTATTTGTTTTTCCTTTCCTTAACTTTAGGGCAGACAGGAGTGCCTGAGGAATGTCACACATATCACATGGGAGGGGGGGTGCCGCCATGTAGGGTGCCTGCTTCTGCTTTGTCCTCAGCTGGCCTTCTGCTCACTCATCATATTTCTCCCCCAAACCATGTCTCCCTACTTCATAACTTCTTTGATGTGGCTTCTTTCTCCTATTGTGGAGTTTGTTCTGTTAGTCTTCAGGATAATTTCTGCAGTATTTAGAATGATTTGATAGTTATCTAGTAGTGTTTGTGGGATGAGACGAGTCTGGGGTCCTCCTACTCTTCTGCCATCTTCTCTCCCACCTCCTCAAGTATATTTTAAAAACATTTTATTGTATTTGCAGTTATGTAATGCATGTGTACAGGTTCACAGTACCAGGCAGAGTGAATAGAAATACTAAGGATAAAATTTGTCTGTTTTTTTTTTCCTTTGCTATTTTTAAATAGCTTACAAAAGTCAAAGTATAGACAACATCAAATGGTTTAGAAACAAATTTTTATTAACCTTTTAAATTTATAAACTGTGTTTCAATGTAAGGTCAACATAAAATAAAGGAAAGTACTCTTGAATTAATTAATGTTGATTTCTTGATATTTCTTCCTTAGTAGAGGAGGAAGCAGAAGGAGGCCCAGTAAATTTGCTACTTAATCAGTTAGAGAAGCAGTGATCCTACACAAGTGTTCAATATAAGATCAAGGCTGTTACATATGTTCAGTTAGGAATAATTTCATTTAGGTATAGTTCCAAGTAGGAATAGAAAATTTAAAAAAATAAGTAAATAAATAGATATAAAGTAGTAAATTATCATATTAAATAATTGAATAGTCTGACCAAGTGTAGGAATTTTGCAACACTTTAATCGTGTGTTAGATCCACATTCAAAAAACTTGGGAGTTTTTTAGATGACTTGAGGATGTTGCCACAGTTTCTGATTTTGCTTTCTTGTGTTATATCTTTAGGTTTTATGTCTCTAAACTACAATTATTCTTCTCTGTAGAACAATGATTTTTGTATGGGCCTCTTTTATGTATCGTCTGTGATACAACACGGTTTTCCTGTTTGATTTATAGAAACTTTGGTGCTTGTTGATAGATTATACCTCTTATTCATTTTTGTCTCCATTCCTGCACATCATTACTGCTTCATTCTTCAACTGGGTTAAATGGATGATGGGTGTTAAGTAGGGCACTTGTCATGATGAACACTAGGTATTGTATGTAAGTGATAAATCACTAAATTCTACACCTGGAACTAATATTACATTGTATGTTAACTAACTGAAATTTAAATGAAAACTTGAAAATAAAATATATTAAAGTTCAGTGGTTACATTTCCAATACTTTACTATGTGAGATGTAATCAGTGAATGACTGCTCTTAACTTCTTTCATTGGAAATTACTTGTAGCATTTCTGATCATTGTGTGGAAATGTGAAGGAGAAATGTGGAAGGAGCATTACTACATGTATAGTAGTAATATTATATCCACACAAAGTAGTGATGAAGAGATCTTGAGAGAGAGTATTTTTTCAGAGAAGAGTGTTGGTGTAATAGGATGGTAAGAAGAGAATAATGGCTATAGAATTATGTCAAGCTCAAGATTTTGAATAACAAATATATCAGTTTTCTCCCAAAGGAGGCTTACTTTCCTAACTTAATTATCTCTCTTAATAACTTAATTTTTGTAGACAACCAACTTTTTAAATTGAAGTATAGTTGATACACAATGTTACATTAGTTTCAGTTGCACAACATAGTGATTCAACAACTTTATATGTTATACTGTGGTCACCACAAGTGTAGTTACCATCTGTCACCATACAACACAGTATAATAATATTGACTATATTCCCTAGGTTGTACCTTTTATTCCTGTGACTTGTTCGTTCCTTAACTGGAAACCTGTACCTCCCATTCACCTTTACCCATTTTGCCCATCCTCCTACCTCTCTCCCATCTGGCAACCACCAGTTTGTTCTCTGTATTAGTGGTTTGTTTCAGTTTTTCTTGTTGTTTGTTTTGTTCTTTAAACTCTACATATAAGTGAAAACATTTGGTATTTGCCTTTGACTTATTTCACTTAACGTAATACCCTCTAGATCCATCCTTGTTGTTGTAAATGGCCAGACTTCATTCTTTTTTATGGCTGAATAATATTCCATTGTATATGTATACTGTATCTTCCTTATCCTTTCATCTCCTGATGGACACTTGGGCTGCTTCCATAGTTTGGCTATTGTAAATAATGCTGCAATAAACCTAGGGGTGCATCCAGTCTTTCGAATTAGAGTTTTTCTAGTCTTTGGTTAAATACTCAGTAGTGCGATTACTGGATTATAAGGTAGTTCTATTTTTAAATTTTTAAGGAACCTCCATACTGTTTTCCACAGTGGCTGCACCAGTTTGCTTTCCCCCAACAGTGCACAAGGATACATTTTTCTCTACATCCTCACCAACACTTGTTATTGTGTTTTTTATTTTAGCCAATCTTACATGTGTGAGGTGATATCTCATTGTGGTTTTGATTTGCATTTCCCTGATGATGAGTGAATATAAGTATCTTTTCATGTGTCTATTGGCCATCTGTGTGTCTTCTTTGGAAAATTGTCTATTTATGTGTATTCAACAAATTTTAATTAAAGCTACATTTGATTACTATCCTTGTGTGCCAAATCTTAATCAGTAGTTTCCCAGATGTCACTTAAAGGTTTTATTTACTTTTTTTGCAAGCAGGAGAAACTGAACCTATATAAAGCAAGAGATTTATTGGATGTGTATTAGGATAATTCAAAGAATTGAAGGGAAATTGAACAATATATTTGGTGAGGGATAGAACCAGGACAACTCTTGGAGTCAAAATAATAGGAGCTCATGGACAGCCGCTACTTCTGTCCTTTCAGAGAATTTTTAGAGAGGGAGTTTATGGCTATTCCTCCACCCTCCCATCTCTTTGGATACTGACTCTGGAATTACTCAGCTCCAACTGCTTCCTTTCCATAATAGTCATTTTTTAGGTGATTGGATCTGATTGACTTTGCTTAGGTCAAATGTCACCAGGACAGTTTGAGATGGGGGAGGTGCAGAACCCACCTTAAAATGTGGTGCTGTTTCTTAACAAAAGTAAAAAGGATACTGGGCACAAATATCCTGTGTCTGCTATAACTTGGTAGTGTTTCCCTAATTACTAAATTAACCATTTTGTTATTCCAGATATCAGCAAACATTTACTGTAATGGGCTAGATAAGTATTTTAGGTTTTGTAGACCATACAGCCTATGTTGCAACTTAAGTCGCTTCTATGGTATGAAAATAGTTATAAATGAATGAGCATGGCTATGTTGCAATAAAACTTAATTATTTACAAAAAAGGCCACAAGGCGCATTTAGCCTACAGTTTGCTGTCTCCTTATTTATTTCATTTCTGCTAACACATGGCTCTCTATTATAGCTTCCTAAATGGGATCTTCTAGGTGTGTATGTTTTGGTATGCTGTTTCTGGAAAATGTCACTGCTTAAAGAAGATTTGTTTCTGCTTTCTATTCTATTCCATTGGTCTTGTCTAGTTCTATGCTATTGCCTGGGATCCTTAATGACTAGAGATTTAGAACAGGTCCTGATATTTTGTAGGACAAGTCAACCCACCTTGTTATTTATAAGAATTTATTTGATTTTTGGTCTTTGCACTTCCATATAAATTTTAGGGTTAACGTGTCAAATTCTACAATTGCATTGAATCTGTACATCAGGTTGTAGAGATTTACATGTAGGCTATCAAGATATACCTATTTTTTTAATAAACAAAATATCTCCATTTTGAAGGGTTTTTTTAATGCTTACAATGTTGTGATTTTCGTCATAAAGCTCATTCATTTTGTTAATCTTAAATGTTTCATATTTTTATGCTATTTTAATTGCTGTCTTTTTAAAGATATTTTTAAACTGTCGTTAGAGAAGTGTAATAAATTTTTGTGTATTGAATTTTGCATCCCAAAACCTACCTACATTGTCAGAATGATTACCTTTTTATTTCCTACTTGCAAAGTCAAAGTATGTGTGAATAATAATAGCCTAAATTTTCTTGCTTTCCAATTTGTAATGCTATTTTTCTTTTTTGTCTTGCTGCACTGGAATGATACTGACCTCTAGAATGATACTGAGTAGACATGATGAGAGTGGGTATTTTTCATTTGTTCCTGATTTTAAAGGGAATGTTTACTTGTTTCTGTGGTCAGTCAGCACGCCTGTGCCTGCCTCTTTTTCTCTCTCAATATCATTTATCAGGTTAAAGTATTTTTCTTCTTTTCATAATTTTCTAAATATTTTTTTTCATGCTCCATAAAATTCTTTCAGTTTCCGCCTACTGCCCAATTCTGAAGCCACTTCTACATTTTTAGTTATATGTTACAATAGCACCCTACTTCCAGGTAACAAAATCTTTATTACTTTTGTATTTGCTGCTCAGTTGATTGCTTTATTGGTTGCTTTACAGCAAAGTGCTTACAGTCTGGTTTTAAGTTATTGCAGTCTATATTCAAGTAATATGAAATCACTTAAGAACTGGGGCGCCTGCGTGGCTCAGTCAGTTAAGTGTCCGACTCTTGATTTTGGCTTCCATCATGATCTCAGGGGTTGTGAAATCGAGCCCCTCCTTGGACTCTGTGGTCAGCATAGAGTCTGCTTGAGATCTCTCTCTCTCTCTCTCCCTCTCCCTCTCCCTCTGCCCCTACACAGGCTCTCTATCTCTGTCTAAAATAAATATGCAGTATGAAAATAATAGCACAAAGGCTGGAAAAGGACAAATAAAAGTATATTATCTTAAGGTTCTTAAGTGATTTCATTTTTTTTAGGTTTTATTTTTCATACATTTTACAACCTATGATATAAACTGCACAACACATTGCTATTAGTTTAGCTGTAAACTATTACCTTTTAAAGAGATTTAAATAATAAGAAAAAGAGTCATATTTTATATTTATTTACTCATTTAATTATTATTTCTGTTGGTCTTTAATTTGTATATTTTCTTTTTTCTGTCTAGTATCATTTTTCTTATGCTTGAAGGATTCTTCATAATTTTTTTTTGTTCAGGTCAGCAGCTGATGTATTTTTCAGCTCTTTGATTTCTGACAAAAATTTTTTTCTTTTGCCTTCAGTTTGGAAAGATGTTTTCTCTGAATAAAGAATTCTAGGTTTGACTGTTTCTTTTCTTCTAGTATTTAAAGGTATTTTTCCTTTGTCTCTGAAAAGAAGTCTGCTGTCCATTTTATCCTTGTATATAATCTACTTTCCTCCTCTGTCTGCTTTTAAGATTTTATCCTTATCACTGCTTTTAATAATTTTGTTATGATATGTCTTGGAGGTAGTTTTCCTTTTATTATTGTGGGTTTGTGGCTATGAAGTTCTTGTCAAATTTGAAAATAAAATTTGGCCATTGTTCAGAAGACATGAACAGACATTTTTCCAAAGAAGACATCCAAATGGCCAACAGACACATGAAAAAGTGCTCAACATTGCTCGGCATCAGGGAAATCCGAATCAAAACCTCAATGAGATACCACCTCACACCAGTCAGAATGGCTAAAATTAACAAGTCAGGAAATGACAGATGTTGGTGGGGATGCAGAGAAAGGGGAACCCTGCTACACTGTTGGTGGGAATGCAAGCTGGTGCAGCCACTCTGGAAAACAGTATGGAGGTTCCTCAAAAAATTGAAAATAGAGCTACCATATGATCCAGCAATTGAACTACTGGGTATTTACCCCAAAGATACAAATGTAGGGATCTGAAGGGGTACGTGCACCCCAATGTTTATAGCAGCGATGTACACAATAGCCAAACTGTGGAAAGAGCCAAGATGTCCATTGAGAGATGAATGGATAAAGAAGGTGTGGTACATATATACAGTGGAATATTATGCAGCCATCAAAAGGAATGTGATCTTGCCATTTGCAGCGATGTGGATGGAACTGGAAGGTATTATACTGAGTGAAATAAGTCAATCAGAGAAAGACATTTATCATATGACCTCACTGATATGAGGAATTCTTAATCTCAGGAAACAAACTGAGGGTTGCTGGAGTGGTGGGGGTGGGAGAGATGGGGTGGCTGGGTGATAGACAATGGGGAGGGTATGTGCTATGGTGAGCGCTGTGAATTGTGCAAGACTGTTGAATCACAGATCTGTACCTCTGAAACAAATAATGCAATATATGTTAAGAAAAAAAAAAGAAGAAGATAGCAGGAGGGGAAGAATGAAGGGGGGGAAATCGGAGGGGGAGATGAACCATGAGAGTGGATGGACTCTGAAAAACAAACTGAGGGTTCTAGAGGGGAGGGGGTGGGGGGATGGGTTAGCCTGGCGATGGGTATTAAAGAGGGCATGCTCTGCATGGAGCACTGGGTGTTATGCACAAGCAATGAATCATAGAACACTACATCAAAAACTAATGATGTAATGTATGGTGATTAACATAACAATAAAAATTTTTAAAAAATTACTCCAAAAAAAAAATTTGGCCATTGTTTCTTCAAATACATATTTTCTTTCCGTACTTCTTCTCTCCATCATGTACTGCGATTATAAGCATATTAGTCTCTTTAAGTTCTCTCAAAACTCACAGATAATCTGTTGATCATTTTTTTTGAGCACTATTTTTTAGTCTTTTTCCTTTTCATTTTTAAAGTATTTTTTGATTGTCAATGTATATTAGATTTTTCCGTATACGGAATGTATCCCAAAACTCATATTTAAACTAGAAAGTTATTTGGGGACCGTAACAATTCTCATTAAAAATTATACTTATTTTTCATATTTTATGAGGTATTATTACACTTTTTGTTTAACTTGTGAGAACTTTGCCACTACTGAATTTGTGTCTATTGGGAGTTTTGGTATAAAACAGGAAATAAACACCTAATGTGTGCCTTAATATGTCTCTATTATTAAGGCCATCTAAAAATTTAAATAATCTAATTGTTAAGTTTTTTCTCAATTTCTTATATAAAATAATCTGGTACTACACAGTAGTTCAAAAATACTTTAAAGTATGTGGTTAGTTCTCCTGTATTTGCTTTGAAATGCAAATTTGAACACAATCAATTTGAACCAAATATGAATTTTACATGTTTATGTACAATTTCATCTGCAAAAAGTACAAGGTGAAAGCAGAAAATTTACTCTATACACTATCTCGGTTCACCATGTTTTTAGTATACCACACGAGTCCACATCTGTTACAACTTTTTGTCCGATTTTAGATAAGCCTTCTTCCAAAAGCACAATAACAAGTTGCAACCTATTCAATGCTCATTTCCACAAACAAGTTTCAAGTCTTCCTCAAGATAAAGAGCTAGCTATATTTCTCATACTAAGTATTTCTTAAATCATTTAACTGTGTAAAACAGAACTGTTTTTATTAGGTTTCTATTTTTTAAAAATGTATCATTGACAGTGTTTTTTGCATGCTGGGTACCTTACCTCATTTCTCTCATATATCCTGAAGTTCTTAGTGCATGATTTTTCATAGTGAGATGATTTTCAGAAAGGCATATGTTATATTATAGAAGAATTGATTGCAATTTGCCAGGGGAACTTAATTTTTTTATATATAGAGTAAATTGCCATAAGAAACATTCCGACTGTATCCTTAATTTTGTTTTGCTTCCGTTTAGATAATTTTCCTTGAAACATAGCATAGTGATTCTCAAAGTAAAATTGAAATCTTGGTAATGTTTATTATCTTTTATTTCCGTCTAATTTATTACCTCATTAACTGTTTCTGGCTTATATAAAATTACACAGAAAACAAAGTCAACGTACAATAGGACAAAGAAAACTATAAAAACTGAGAAGAAAAAAGACAAAGGAAAACCTGAGGATTCAGAAGAGTAAGACATAAAGCTACATGTTAATATTTTTCCTTGTTAATTTATATTTTCATTTTATACAATTTGAGGTCATATAAGCCTAACTTATTAACAGTTTCTAAAAGATATAACACTATGGAATACATAGTTTTATAAGCAGACCAGGATATGATGGTGGGAGAGGACTGAGAAGGGAAGAAGAAAGAGCTAAAGGGGGGTTAGTGGAGAATGAAATACAAGATATTAAGGAATAAGTAAACAGAATTAAATCTGAAAATCATTTTAGGGACAAAAGGATTTACATTGTTTCCCTGATGGTTTGGTTAATGATTTGTGATTTGCACATTAACTCTTTAGTCTGGGCTGTTCTTTTTTTTACTCTACTTCTTGATTATACTTATTTTATAAAATCAATTATCTATTTTTTATGCATGTGGATTATTGTAAAGTGGCCTTATTAAGTGAATATTTTCTTTAGTAATATAAAATATTTTTTTGCATTTTGAATTTGCTTTAGTCAAATCCTAATATAAAATTATTTTTAAAAGAAACTGTGAATTTAATCTTTATAGAGTTTTACAAATTCTGAAAAGAAATTCGATGGACAAACAGCCTTGACCTCTGTCTCAGAAAAGATGACCACTCTCTTTCCTTTTTTCTTTTGCTTATTTGTTTTGTTTCTTAAATTCCACATATGGTATTTGTCTTTCTCTGACTAACTTACTTCCCTTAGCATAATATTCTCTAGCTCCATCCACATCGTTGCATATGGCAAGATTTCATTCTTTTTAATGTCTGAGTAATATTCCAGTGTGTGTTCCTGTGTGTGTGTGTGTGTAATAACATTTTTCAAGCTGATTTCTCATTGATATGACTAAAATATGGAAGTGAGATAAGGCAAGGATTTTCAAAGTACATTGATCATTTTTTCCTCTCTGGTCATCTTTTCTTAAGTTTTTATTTAAATTCCAGTTATTTGATATATAGTGCAATATTAGTTTCAGGTCTACAATACAGTGATTTTTTTTAAAAGATTTTATTTATTTATTTGAGAGAGAGAGAATGAGAGAGAGCACATGAGAGGGGGGAGGGTCAGAGGGAGAAGCAGACTCCCTGCCGAGCAGGGAGCCCGATGCGGGACTCGATCCAGGGACTCCAGGATCATGACCTGAGCCGAAGGCAGTCGCTTAACCAACTGAGCCACCCAGGCGCCTCAATACAGTGATTAAACACTTCCAAACATCCCACTGCTCATCACAAGTGCACTTGTATATCTATATACACATATCACATCTTCTTTATCCATTCATCAGTCAATGGACACTTGGGCTGTTTCCATAATTTGGCCTTTGTAGATAATGCTGCTATAAACATCGGGGTGCATATATCTTGTTGAACTAGTATTTTTGTATTCTTTGGGTCAATATCTAGTAGTGCAATTGCTGAATCGTAGGAGAGTTCTATTTTTAACTTTTTGAGGAAGCTCCATATTGTTTTCCAGAGTGGCTGCCCAGTTTGCATTCCCACCAATAATGTAAGAGTGTTCCTCTGTCTCCATATCCTTGCCAACACCTACCGTTTCTTGTGTTGTTGGCAAACCAAGAAACAGACTCTTAACTATAGAAAACAAACTGACAGTTACCAGAGGGGAAGTAGGTAAGGGGGTGGGCTAAATAGGTGATGGGGATTAAGGAGTGCACTGTGATGAGCACTGGGTGTTGTATGGAAGTGTTGAATCACTGCATTGTACACCTGAAACTAATATTACACTGTATATTAACTAACTGGAATTTAAATGAAAACTTAAGAAAAGATGACCAGAGAGGAAAAAATGATCAATGTACTTTGAAAATCCTTGCCTTATCTCACTTCCATATTTTAGTCATATCAATGAGAAATTAGCTTGAGGGCACCTGGGTGGCTCAGTTGGTTAAGCAACTGCCTTCGGCTCAGGTCATGATCCTGGAGTCCTGGGATCGAGTCCCACATCGGGCTCCCGGCTCAGCGGGGAGCCTGCTTCTCCCTCTGACCCTCTCCTCTCTCATGCTGTTTCTCTGTCTCTCTCTCTCTTTCTCTCAAATAAATAAATAAATAAAATCTTAAAAAAAAAAGAAATTAGCTTGAGAAATGTTATTCAATTATTTATCACTTATATGGATTATGATTCTTAAAAATATGAATTTCTTTTGAGAAATTTTGTTTAAAAATGGTTTAAGTACTACTCAAGAAAGCAGTCATGCAATTTAAAATATCATGATATATTTAAAAACTTTTTTAATAACAGGAAGAAATCTCTAGTCAAAGACCTTAAAATAAAAGGAGATTTGCTTCAAGTCCAGGTAAGAACACATACTCTCTCTATGCATCTAAATTTAATTAGTATATTCTCTGATAATTATATGTGTAGACAACATTAGTATGCATGTGAACATAGGGATGTGTATGTGTATGTGTGTATATTTGTATGTGTGTATTAAAGTTCTTTCTAAGATATTTCTTCCTTGTTGGTTGACTTTTCTCAATAAGTTTCAGAAAATAAAATGGTAAATCCAAGCATGTTTATTGTCAAGGTTATGAAGATTACCATGGTTTACTCAACTACAGGTAATATCATGGAGGAAATAAGATCATATTGGGAGTTAAAACAGGGTCTTACTAAGTTCTGTGACACTGGACAAGTCCCTTTAAACTACTTGAGCTTTATATTTTGGGTCAGTAAAATGGGTAAAACAATATCTTCTCTATCTCAAAAAGGTGATATAAGAGTTACAAAAATCAAATAAGAAAAAGCCCTTCAGTAATTGTGAACTATAGAGCCCACTCTTTTTTATGTGATCCAATGAAAGGTAAGTAACCTTTTATTTCATCTTGACTTTGGAATACTTTTTTTTTTTTTTTGGTACAAGTTAAACTTTTTTAAATAACAGCCAGAGCATCATACCACTCATTTCAGTGAGTGGCTGGAGTTAAGGGTCCCACAAGCATGCACCTGAATGCTTTAAGAATCAGGTAACGTAAATTTGGGAAGAAAATGAGAGTACCACTTGAGATATTGAATATAAAATATTCAGCTTTATGGTCTTAATTTTCTATTTCTGCATAACAAGTTACCATAAATTTTTCAGTTATTAAAACAACTTATATCATCTCACGGTTTGAGTGGGTTAGGAGGCTGAGCAGGCTTAGCTATGTCCTAGCTTGGTCCTATGCTCACTAAAGGCAATTAAGGTGTTAGGTAGGCTCTATTCCATTCTATTAGTTAGGGTACTCTTCTAAGCTCAAGTGGATGTGTCAAACTTCAGTTCCTTCCTAGGACTGAGGCATTTGGCCATGGGACCTTTTCCACAGGCAGTTTACATCACAGCAGCTTGCTTCTTCCTCAAGGCCAGCCCAAGATTTCTCTTTTTGGCTAAGACAGAGCCTTAAATAATGTAACATGATCATGAGAATGATACCTTGTCACTTTAGCTATATACTACAATCTAATAAAGTAAGTGGCATTTCATCACTTTGTTATCTTCTATTGGCTAGAAGCAAATCACAGGTCCCACTGATACTCAAAGGGAGTGGAATATTCAGAGCATAACCACAGGGATGGAGATCATGCTGGCCATATTAGAATTCTGCCTACCACATTTACCATTTTATTTTATATAGAACAGTATTTTGTATATTAATCAAATTATTGTAATCCCATTATATAATTAATATTAGAAGTTAGTGTTTTAGTTCATTTGGACTGTGTTTTAGTTCATTCAGAGTGTTTTAAAAAAATATCAGTGACTGGTTAGTTTATAAACAACAGAAATTTGGGACGCCTGGGTGGCTCAGTTGGTTGAGCATCTGACTCTTGATTTCAGCTCAGGTCATGATCTCAGGGTTGTGGGATCGAGTCCTGTGTGGGGCTCCATGCTCAGCATGGAGTCTACTTGAAATTCCCTCTCTCCTTCTGCCCCTCCCTTTTCATGTCTGTGCACACCTTCTCTCTCCCTCTCTAAATAAATGAATAAATAAAATCTTTTAAAAAAATAAAATGAAATTTAAAAACCCCAGAAATTTATTTCTCACAGTTCTGGGGTCTGGAAGGTCAGGATCAGAGTGTCAATATGGTGGGGTGAGGGCCCTCTTCTGGATTGCAGACTTCTTATTCTTTCTCACATGGCAGAAAAGTCAAGGGCATTCTCTCAGGCCTCTTTTATAAGGACATTAATCTCATTCACAAGGGCTCTGCCCTCACGACCTAATCACTTCTCAAAGGCCCCACAACCTAATACCAACACACTGGGCACTGGATTTCAACATATGAATTTGCGGGGGAGGGGAGGAGAGACACAAAAATTCAGACCACAGTAGGATTCTATGATAAAGAATGGGTGACTTAAATAACATTTGTTTCTTACAGTTCTGGAGGCTGGGAAGTCTAAGATCAGGCACCAGCAGATTTGGTGTCTGGCGAGAGCCAAATTCCTGGTTTATAGAAGGCCATCTTCTTTCTGTGTTTTCACATGGCAGAAAGGGCAAGGGAGATCTCTGGAGCCTCTTTTATAAAGGCATTAAACCATTCATGAGTGTACTACCTTCATGACCTAATCACCTCCCAAGGGTGATTCCAAATACCATCACATGGGGATTAGGTTACAGTATATGAATATTGGGAGGGGGGCATAAACATTCAGTCTGTGGCAGCTAATGTCATTTAAAATTTCTTTTTTGTCTGAATTTAAAGTCAAAATTTTTTGTGTAAGTATAGTTTTTTCTGGAGAAGGTCTATGGATTTAATGAGAATTTTAAAGTAATTTATTTTCCTCTTCCAAACTCTATTCTGAACTATCATTGATCTAGGCTATTTTGCAGAGATCAGTAGAAGCTAAAAAGTGACTTGCTTGAGGTTAGAGAATAAATTGGTAGTGAAATCTGAACTGCAAATAAGGTTCTCTGAACCCTACTCAGCATTTGCAGTTAGCGAAAATATATTTGGTTTTGCTTCCTCAGGCAGCATGGATAATAGAATCAGTTGGTATTATTATCTATTTGTTCAAGTAATTATAATGCTTTTAAAATGTTTTAATAAGTCCTATAAAACTTTATTTTAGTTTTTAAATGAACTAGTTTTTTGTTGCTGTTGGTTGTGTACCTTTTAGAGGATCATTATTCCAGTAATTATTCTAACATTCTTTTCAAGGATGTAGATTAAATAATCCATTTGGACCCAAGGCTGCCCTTACTTTGTACAATTGTGCAGGGAGTGGGTTAAGGGAAAAGCAAATGCTGAAATCTAGCCCATGGTTTGCCAACTGTGTACCCTGGCATAGGGCTGCATTTGCCTGAACAAAGGGTCTTTTTTCATCAAAGACATCATATGGACTAGCAGGATTGTACTTAACAAAATCATGCTTAGATAAAATGTTATAAAATGTTTTGTTATTCTATTAACTTGCTTTTCAGATTATTTGTTAGAAAAATAGAGTGCATTTACTTTAGGCAACTATCCACTAGGTGGGTTAATTGGCAGCTTAATCATATGGATGAGGACATATTTTTTTGTAACCTAAAATTTTAGAATATAGAAATATTTTACATATTTGACTGTTTTCTGAGTCAAATCACATATACCATATTTTAGTAGGCTTAGCAGTAATTACTATCATAGTTGTCCTCCCTTATCCATAGGGATACATTCCAAGACCCTCAGGGGATGCCTGAAACTGTGGATAGTTCCAAACCCTGTATATTCTGTGCTTTTTCTTATACATACATAGATACATACATACCTATGCTAGAATTTAATTTATTAATTAGACACAGTAAGAGATTAACAACAATAATAAAAATAGAACAATTACAACAATATACTGCAATAAAAGTTATATGAATGTGATTTCTCTCAAAATCTCATTGTACAGTATTCCTCCTCCTTGTGATGACATGAGATGATAAAATGTACACATGATGAGATAAAGTGAGGTGAAATTACATAGGCATTGTGCCATAGCATTAAGCTACTATTGATCTCTGACTATAGTCAACTGCTTTCAGACTGGGGTTGAGCATAGGTAATTGAAACTGCAGAAAGCAAAACCGTGGATAAGGGGACACTATTGTATTCCATTTTTAGAAGAGGAAACTCAGAGATATTAAATAACTTGACCAGATTTGAAGAGTTATAAGATATACCCTGGTTGGACTGGATAGCCCAGGATCCTCTCTATTTTTTGGTGGGCTAAAATGACTAAGAGCGTACTTGCAAATGTGATCTCCCCATTTATTGTTTCTTTTCAAGGATCATCAATTTTTAAAGTTTATAGAAACTTAACTTGTCTTTTCTATGCATAGTGCCAAGAACTCTTTCTGTTAAAAGTACTTACTCTTTAAGTATTAAGGATATTAAATATATAAACAGTAACTATAATTGCATTCTATATGTATGTGAATAAATTGAATAAATTTGTTGCATATATCATAATATAATGTAATATAGAAGGTGCAGACTTGATAAAAATACTGAATTTTGTAATCTAAGGCTTCTAAAGAATTTATTTTAAAAAATGAGATATAATTGACTATATTAATTTCAAAGCTGAATATGTTAGCACATAGTTGATACATAATATCCCTAATTCCAACATAATAAATGCAATATAAAAAGGGAATTCTGACATAGCAATTGAGAATATGGTGTTAGAAAACAGGAAGGATTTCTATTTAGAAATAGTATGTATAAAGACAAAGACCCGAGGGAACAGAGGCTCTTCAGAGAAATTCAAGTGCTTGAGTATGATAGGATTTTTGGATTAAGGAGAAGAGTAGTAGGAATCCTGAGAGAGGCCAAGTATGGATGGCATTAATAGTTTGTATTTTGAGTAAGAAATGGGGATTTATTGAAGAATATTAAGAATGATCCATTTGGTATTTTTTATTAAGATTACTGTGCCAGCTTTATGAAAGATGAATTTTGGAGTACAGATTGGATTTTGCAGTCAGGAAGAACAATTAGAGGGTTTTTGGAATAATTTAACTCAGTGATAAAGTAGTTAATTATAAGTTATATGAATTTATTAAGATGGAATTGTAAGTAGTACTTCTTATAATCTAAATTTTAGTGTTGCCAAATGGGAAAATTTAATGTTATAAAAATATTGATCTTTTCAAATTAATATAACAAATGTAATACATTTAGTCAGAATTTAAAAAGGACTTTTTTTTAATGAGGGAGACATAATTTGAAGATTATATAGAAATCATTTAGGAGCCTTTTTTAAAAGAAATGATAGCTCTTTGACCACTTGTCCCAATTCCTTTTGAGATTATTGGTGCATTTATTTTAATATAGATTCGTCCATTTTTAATGGTTTTTTCAAAGCCATTGGTTAGAAGTTTACATTATGCTATTTTAGGATTTATTTTGTTTTCTTTTTCCTGTATCTCTTTTTCCATTTATTTTTCATTTGTAGAAGTATTTGTTTTTTGTTTGTTTTCCTCTCAATCAGGTTTGTCAGGCGACTGTGTATTACCGGTGCTTTCAACTAACTGATTTTAGGTTTCATTTAACTGTTCTGTTTTATTTCTTGTTGCTGTTACTGTTTTCTATTTAATTACTTTAATCTTCATCTTTATTAATTTCTTCTCCCCCTTTTTCTTCATTTTTAATTCCTCAGATGTCTGGTGGTTGGAGGAATGGTTAAGGACTGAATCTTTCTCATGTCATTCCTCATCATTTAATAGTCAAGCCCAAGCATCCTTCCATGGCAGCTTGAATCTAATAGGTCAAAAGTAGAAGCTGCAAGATCTCTTATGATCTGAGCTCAGAAGCCTGAGAACATAATTTCCATTACATTTTATTGGTTAGGAGCCAGCCCAGACTCACAGTGAGGGAAAAGAGTCTTGATGAGAGAAGTAGAATATATATATATGTATGTATGAGTGGGACAAATTATAGATGGCCATTTTTGGAAATAGTCTGTGATAATCTTTCCTCTGGCCACATGTTAATGTTTCTTCCACAGGCAAAATGTGCTCACCCCTTCCTTCTAAAATCTCATTACACTCTAGTTTTATCTTAAAGTCTAGGGTCTTATCATCTGCACCAGGTCTAGATACGGGTTCTTGGCAGAGCTCTTCTTGATCTGGAGATCTGCTATCTAAAGAGGGAAGTTACCCTACCCTATCCCTCCCAACACATACTTAACACATACTATTGAGAAAAGGATAGGATAATTGCAATAGACACTGTTACTCAAATAGGGGGAAAACAGAAGGCAATCCTGAAATCTAACTAGACACAAGTCACCAGTTCTCCTGACTTTCAGGGTGGGGTATGTACTTTGATTGAGGTCTAGTTTTGCTCCCTGGGAATGATTTCCTAATCCAAAATAAAGTGGTTCTTATTTTGCAGTGTGGTACATATATTCTACTCTCTGAATCATCATTCCTTTACCATAAGAAATTGCCCACATTTGCAGCTGAATAGCTCACTCAGCCTGCTTCCTATTCATCTATTATTGGGGACCTAGAGATCTCTTTTCATTTTGAAACGTCACTGTCTTTTTTAGTCTAATATGATGGTGTTTCTCTTAAAAATTTGTTTTCTATGTATGTTACTGTTCATTCTTATACCCCAAAGCTACAACCATAATTCTTTCTGAGATAGACTTCTTTTTACTTTAAGTATGTCAGGACAATACCTTCAAGATTATTCACGTTCTTTTGTCTTTGGAGGATCCACAAAGAATATTTAAGTGTTTCTGAGGTCTTAACAGGGAGTCTTGTAGTTACACCCTTGATTTGACTTTGACTCTGTGGCTACATTTTACTGTCAGTACTATGACTTTGATCTTTGCCCTAAAGTAATTTCTTACTTTGAGAATTTCTTTTGTGGGCTGGAGATACTGTCCTGGATTCTCTATATGTCTTCTAATATCTGCTTTAAAATTGAACAGTTCTTTCTTTAGTTTATTTCTCTTGCAATAACTTTATTGTATTTCAGTAATATAAGCCAAATAGTATTTTTAGAATTCTGGCTGGAAATTTCCTTAGCCAGATCCACAAGTTTATTAGGTATGTTTTTAACCCTGCAAGTTACTCTAGGCCTCAGTTTTGTTAATTGTTCTATAATTACATAACAGAGTCCCTACCCTGTTTTTCAGCTTCCAATATCAATTTTCCACACTGGCAAAAGCAAAACCTGTAAAGCTTGTTAGAGACTGTCGGATTGAAAGTTTTCCACCACATTCTTTAAGGAAGTCATAAAGTTAGCCAAAATTCACAAGAGTGGCATAGAATGGGAAAAATTGTGGAAATAATCCAACCCAGTATTCAATTTTTGTAAATCTTCTAATGACATAAAACAATACACATTTTCTATTGCTAAGTATACCAGTTATGTTTTCTTAAATAACAAAGTATTCCAAACCTTGGTGATTTGAAACCACAGATATTCATTATTTCTCTTAGTGACTGGTTAAGTGTTCTCTCTGGGAAGGCTTGGCTTGGTTTGGATGATCTTAGATAGCTTTATTCATATATATGAAGTCCCAGCTGGGACATCTATGACAGATGGGACCTCTTTCTAGTCTCTTATCCTCTAGGAGGCTAGCCCAGGGTATCTTACAGAAGGATTCCCAGCAGCAAGAGCAAAACAAACCTGGAAGACGTCTTGAGGCCTAATAAGCTCAGACCTCAGATAGTGCCAATTTCATTGTATCCTATTGGCCAAAGCTAGTCACAGGGCAGTCCAGTTTTGAGGAGTTGAAGAAATGGACTCCACATTTGAGGGGAGCTACTATAAAGAATTTATGGCCATTTTAGTCTACCATAAGTGAGGACTTCCCTTTCTTTCTCTCCCTTCCCTTTCTCTCTTTATATAAAATTCAATTAAATCTAGATTTGCTTTATTTAACGCTATTTTTATTAGTAAATAGGCTAGGCTGCTATATAGAGAGCCCCTGTACAATTCAATAGCTTAAACATGACAATATTATTTTTCTCTCCTGGAAAATTTGGGTAGAGAGTTTCAGGTAGGTATAGTAGTTTGATGTTATTTGGGACCCAGTCTTCTTACTTCTTATCTTTATTTCTCATTGAAGTATAGAAATTTTACCAGATCTTAATTTTTTTTATTTAATCAACTAAGTTTTATTTTCCTACTTATTTTATTATTATCTTTTTTCTTTTACCCTTATGAAACTAATATTTGAATATTATGATTCCTAGATCTAATTTTTAAGTTTTCTGTATTTTGGTCTTGTTTTCTATTTATGTGTTTGCTCTGTACTATGAAATATTTATTCCATTTACTTGACAATAGTTCTAAATCTATTCTCAAAAGTAGCCTTTCTCCTTTCCACTTCCTCTTGACTTTTTTAAATTGTTTTTTATTTTAATTCTAATATAGTTATTATACAGCCACGTATTAGTTTCACAATATAGTGATTCAACAATTCTATATATTATTCAGTGCTCATCATGATAAGTGTACTCTTTAAAATCCCATCATCTATTTCACCCATCCCCTCACACACCTCCCCTCTGGTAACCATCTGTTGGTTCTCTATAGTTATGAGTCTGTTTCTTGGTTTGCCTCTCTCTCTCTTTTTGCCTTTGTTCATTTGTTCTCTTAAATTCTACATATGAGTGAAATCATATGGTATTTGTCATTTTCTGACTGACTTATGCTTAGCGTTATAAGTATATATATATATATATATATATATATATATATATATATATATATAT
>NC_058407.1:108255860-108455677 GCF_002201575.2 Neomonachus schauinslandi | reverse complement strand
ATATATATATATATATATATATATATATATATATATATATATATATACACACACACCACATCTTCTATACCCATTCACCTACTGATGGACACTTGAATTGCTTCAGTATTTAGGCTATTGTAAATAATGCTGAAATAAACATAGAGGTGCATGTAATCCCTTTGAATTAGTGTTTTTGTATTTTTTTTGGTAAATACCTAGTATTGGGATTTACTGGATCCAAAGGTAGTTCTGTTTTTAACTTTTTGAGGAAGCTCCATACTGTTTTCCACTGTGGCTGCTGCAGCTTGCATTCCCACCAACACTGCACCAGGGTTCCTTTTCTTCCCCATCCTCACCAACACCTGTTGTTTCTTGTATTTTGATTTTAGTCATTCTGACAGGTATGAGGGTAATATCTCAGTGTAGTTTTGATTTGCATTTTCCTGATGATGAGTGATGTTGGCATCTTCTCATTTTTCAGTTGGTCATCTTGATGTCTTCTTTGGAGAAATATCTGTTCATATCTTCTGCTCATTTTTTAATTGGATTATTTGTTTTTTAGGTGTTGAGTTCTATCAGGTCTCTATTTATTTAGATACTAACCCTTTATCAGATATGTCATTTGCAAATATCTCCCATTCCATAGGTTGCCTTTTGGTTTTATTGATTATTTCCTTCACTGTGCAGAAAAATTTTACTGTGATCTAGTCCTGACAGTTTATTTGTGTTTTCATTTCCCTTGCCTCAGGAGACCTATCTAGAAACATTTTGCTGTGGTCAATGTCAGAGAAATTAAAGCTTGAGTTCTCTTCTAGGATTTTTAAGGTCTCACATTTAAGTCTTTAAACCATTTTGAGTTTATTTTTGTGTATGCTGTGAGAAAGTGGTCCAATTCCATTCTTTTGCATGTTGCTGTCCAGTTTTCCCAACACCATTTGTTGGAGAGAATGTCTTTTTCCCATTGCATATTATTTCCTGCTTTGTTGAAGATTAATTGAGCTTATAATCATGGAGCCTATTTCTGTGTTTTATATTCTGTTCCATTGATCTATGTGTCTATTTTTGTGCCAGTACCATACTGTTTTGATTACTATGTCTTTGTAATAGAACTTGAAATCTGGAATTGTGATACCTCCAGCTTTGCTTTCCAATTTCAAGATTGCTTTGGCTATTTGAGGTCTTTTGTGGTTCCATATAAATTTTAGGATTGTTCTAGTTCTGTGAAAAATACTATTGGTGTTTTGATAGGGATTGCATTAAATCTGTAGATTGCTTTGGATGGTATAGACATTTTATTTTATTTTACTATTATTTTTATTTATTATTATTTTTAAAAGATTTTATTTATTTATTTGTCAAAGAGAGAGCACAAGCAGGGGGAGTGGCAGGCAGAGGGAGAAACAGGCTCCCCACTGAGCAGGGAGCCTGATGTGGGACCCAATCCCCGGACCCTGGGATCATGACCTGAGCCGAAGGCAGATGCTTAACCAACTGAGCCACCCAGCCATCCCAGTATAGACATTTTAACACTATTTATTCTTCCAGTCCATAAGCATGGAATGTCTTTCCATTTCTGTGTGCCATTGTCAATTTCTTTCATCAATGTTTTATACTTTTCAGAGTATAGGTCTTTCACTTCTTTGGTTAAATTGATCCCTGGGTATCTTGTTTTTGGTGTAATTGTAAATGGGATTATTTTCTTAATTTCTCTTTCTACTGCTTCATTATTAGTGTATAGAAATTCAACAGATTTTTGTACATTTATTTTGTACCCTACTAAATTCAATGATCAGTTCTAGTAGTTTTTTTTGTGGAATGTTTTGAGTTTTCTATATATGGTATCATGTCATCTGCAAATAGTGAAAATTTGTTCTTCTTTACCAGTTTGATGCATTTTATTTCTTTTTGTTGTCTGATTCCTTTAGCTAGAATTTCTAGTATAATGCTGAATAAAAGTGATGAAAGTGGACATCCATGTCTTGTTCCTGACCTTAGGGGAAAAGCTCTCAGTTATTCATAATTGAGTATGATGTTAGCTGTGGGTTTTTCATATAAGGCCTTTATTATGTGGAGGTATGTTCTTGTTAAACTACTTTGTTGAGGATTTTTATTATGAATGGATGTTATACCTTGTCAAATATTTTTTCTACATTTTTTGAAATGATCATATGGTTTTTATTGATGTCATGCATCATGAAATTATTGAACCAACCTTGCATTGCAGGAATACACTTTGTGGTGAATGATGTTTCTAATGTATTGTTGGATTTGGTTTACTAGTATTTTGTTGAGGATTTTTACATTTGTGTTCATCAGAGATATTGGGTGACAGTTCTCTTTTTTTGTGGTGTCTATCTGGTTTTAGTATCAGGGTAATGCTTGCCTAATAGAATGATTTTGGAAGCATTCTTTTGTCTTCTATTTTTGGGGGATAGTTTGGGAAAAATAGGTATTAACTCTTCTTTAAATGTTTGGCAGAATTTGCCTGTGAAGTCCTCTGGTCCTGGACTTTTCTTTTTTGGGATTTTTTTGATTACTGATTCAATTTCTTTGCTGGTAATTACTCTGTTCAAATTTTCTATTTCTTCCTGCTTCATTTTTGGTAGGTTATATGTTTCTAGGAATTTATCCATTTCTTCCAGGTTTTCCAATTTGTTGGTATATAATTTTGCATAATATTCTCTTACAATTTTTTGTATTACTGTGGTGTCATTTGTTATTTCTCCTCTTTCATTTGTGATTTTGTTTTATTAGAGTCCTCTTTTTTTAATGAGTCTGTTTAGAGGTTTACCAATTTTGTCCATCTCTTCAAAGAACCAGCTCCTGGTTTCATTGATCTGTTCTATTGTTGTTGTTTTTTTTTTTAATTCTGTATCATTTATTTCTGCTCTAATTTTTATTATTCCCTTCTTTTGGGTTTGGGTTTTGCTTTTTCTTTTTTTTCTATCTCCTTTAGGTGTAAGGTTAGGTTGCTTATTTGAGATTTTTCTTCCTTCTTGAGGTAGGCCTTATTGCTATAAGCTTTCCTGTTTGAATTGCCTTTGCTGCATCCCAAAGATTTTGGACTGTTCTGTTTTTGCTTCATATGTCTCCATGTAGTTTTTGATTTCTTCTTTGATTTCTTGATTGACCCATTCATTGTCTAGTAGCATGTTATTTAACTTCCATATATTAGTAGTCTTTCCAGGTTTTTCTTGTGGTAGATTTCTAGTTTCATAGCGCTGTGGTCAGAAAAGGTACAGGGTGCTACTTTGATCTTTTCGAATTTCTTGAAACTTGTTTGTAGTCTAATATATGGTCTATTCTGGAGAATGTTCCATATGTACTTGAAAAGAATGTGTATTCTGCTGTTTTAGAATGGAATTTTCTGAATATATCTGTTAAATCTATCTGGTCATTCATTCATGTGTCATTCATTCATTCACACATTCATGAATGTGTCATTCATTCAAAACCACTGTTTCCTTGTTGATTTTCTGTTTGGATGATCTGTCTATTGATGTTAAGTGGGGTGTTAAAATCCTCTTCTTACTATGGATTAGTTCCTTTATTTTTATTATTAACCATTTTATGTATTTTGGTGATCCCATGTTGGGTGTATAAAATTTACAATCATATCTTCTTGTTAGATTGCCCACTTTTATTATTATATAGTGTCCTTCTTTGTCTCTCATTACAGTCTTGTTAAAGTCTATTTTGTCTGACATAAGTATTGCTACTACAGTTTTCTTTTGACATCTATTTGCATGATGTTTCTCCATTCCCTCACTTTCAATCTGCAGGTCTCTTCAGGTCTGAAATAGATGAGTCTTGTTTTTTTATCCATTCTGTATCCCTATGTCCTTTGACTGAAGTGTTTAATCCATTTATACTCAGAGTAATTATTGATAGATATATATTTATTGCCATTTTGTTACATGTTTTCTGGTTGTTTCTATAGTTTTTCTCTGATCCCTTTAGCTCTTGCTATCTTTAATCATTTGCTGATTTTCTTTAGTGATATACTCGGATTTCTTTTTCTTATTCTTTGCATATCTATTACTGGATTTGGGTTTGGGGTTACCATTAGGTTTGTATAGAACATTGCATGTAACAATCTGTATGAAGTTGATGGTCACTTAAATTGGAACCCATTCCTTACTCTCTCACTCTCTCCCATTTTAGGTATGTGGTGTCATATTATAAATCCTTTTATTTTGTGAATCCCTTCACTGATATTTACAGATAGACTTATTTTTACTTTTGTTGTGTTTTGTACTTTCCATATTCTCACTTATGGTCTTTCCTTTCCACTCTAAGAGTCCCCGTTAATATTTCTTGTGGGGACGGTTTAGTGGTCGTGAGCTCCTTTAGTTTTTATTTGTCTGAGAAACTCTTTATCGCTGTCTCTATTCTGAATTATAGCCTTGCTGAATAGAGTATTATTGGCTGCAGATTTCTCCCTTTCAGCACTTTGAATTTATCATGGCACTCCTTTCTAGTCTGCAAAGTTTCTGCTGAAAACCAGCTGATATCCTTATGGGGTTTCCGTTGTATGTAATAGTTTTTTCTCTTGCTGCTTAAAAAATTTTCTCTTTATCACTACATTGTGATTAGCAGATGTCTTGGTGTGGACCTCCTTGGGTTGATTTTGTTGGGGGATCTCTGCTTTCTGGATCTGGATATCTGTTTCCTTTCCCAGATTAGGGATGTTTTCAGCTATTATTTCTTTAAATAAATTTTCTGCCCCCTTTGTCTCTCCTTCTTCTGGGATCCCTATACTGTGAATATTATTATGCTTGATGAAGTCACTGAGTTCCTTAAGTCTATTCTCATTTTGTATATATATATTTTTCTCTCACTTACTTTGCTTGAATACTTTCCATTATTCTGTCTTCCAGGTTATTAATTTGTTCTTCTGCTCCCTCTAGCCTGCTATTTATTCCATCATGTGTATTTTTAATTTCAATTGTCATATTCTTGATCTCTGTTGCCTTTTTAATCTCTTTGTTAAGGGTCTCATTGACGTCTTCTATTCTTTTCTCAAGTCCACTGAATATCATTATAATCATCACTTTAAATTATCAGGCATAACTTAGGTTATGAGTTACAACTGATTCACTTAGGTCTCTTGCTATGATTTTGTCTTGTTCTTTAATTTGGGACATTATTCCTCTGTTTCCTCATTTTGCCTAACTCTCTGTGTCTGTTTCTATGTATTAGGAAAGTCAGTTACATCTCTTGCCCTTGAAAGTAGTGGGGCATGCTCTTTTAATAAGGCTGTGTCTGTCTTCTTCCCACAGGGGTGTGTAGCCACTTCTGAGACTGAGCCAGCCACAGCTGCTCAGGGGAGTGCAGTCTTAATAATATGCACTTGTCCTCTGCAAGATTTCAGGAGATGCAGTGTTGGCATGGTTTGCACTGGTTTTCTGGGGAGGGGACCCACGGTTTTGGGACTGAGGAAGCCTCAGCTGGAGGGGGGAAGGGATGGTGTAGGGAAGTTAGGTAGTGAACGCCAGTGCCTGGCTGGTTCCCACATGTGGCTATGTGATTATGCTGTGGGATGGGGAAGGAAATGGCACCTGCTAGCTCCTTTTTTCCTGGAGAAGTTCCTCAGTGAACTCTGGGATTACTAACTAACTCTCCCTCCTATATGCCCAAATATTTTTGAAACTGCTGCTTCTAAGCTGTATCTTACTAGCAGTTGTGCTTTCTCTTTAAGGCTGAGGACTCAGCTTCCTAATACCCTTCAGGCTCTTTTAGAGTGGAGCCACTGATTTTTGAAAATTCTAGGGTTAAATCCTGCTGGTTGTAAGAACTCATGAAATCTGGCCCCCCTGATTTTCAGAGCCAAATGCTATGGGGATTCATCTTCCCTGTTCAGGGTCTCCAGTGTGATGGTCTATTTCTTAACCCTCTCTGTGCCAACAGACCGCTCCCTCCCATGGATGGCCCACTATCCATTTAGGTCCCTACAGTGTCTCCACCCTTCCTACCTTTTTTGATGTAGCCTTTTCTCTACATTTAGTTGTGGAGTTTGTTCTGCCAGTCTTTGTGTCTTTTTCTGGGTTATTTGCACTGATGTGTTATCTATTTGTTTCTATGGGATGAGGTGAAGTTAGGATCCTCCTACTCTGCCGTCTTTCCAGGAAGTCCAATAGTGTCTTCCCTCTTGACATTTTAAGTTCAAAACTATGTTTAAAAAATAATCTCAGTGGATCTTAATTTATGGCTATAAATGCATCCATCAGAGCTTTCTGAGTTCTGTTTTCTTGTAGTTATTTTCTGTCTGTCCCTTTAGATCTGCCTTAGTGGTGATACCTCTTTGTATCATTCAGATTGGTCTTCCTCTCTGAAGTTACTTAGTCCCAGTAAATGGCTTGTTATATTTCTGTGCCTATTTATGAATGTGAGTTTCCACAGTACATTATAGTCCTAGACAGAGATCTCTTTAACAGGAGCTAGAAGGCTTTTGTCCTCATTATTACCTTTTTCTGTTTTTATAGATGTTGTATTTGTATTCTTTCAAATTTCAATGAGAATAAAAATATAGATTTAAATCTTTCTTCTGTTTTTTAAGATAACACTTTCAGAAGAGAAACATTTACTCTACACTTTGAAGATGGTTTTCCATTTTCATTTAAAATTCATATTTTTCTGATGAGAAGCAGTCATTTAAATCAACATTTCTCTCATGTAATTTGGCATTCTCTTTGTCTACTTTTAAGATTTTCTCTTTTCACTTGGTTTTCAACATTTCACTCTGATGTGTGTAGGCATGATTTTCTTTATATACATCAACTTGGGGTTTGCTGGGCATCTTGAGTATGTAAATCTTACCAAATTTGAGAAATTTTCAGCTACTTTTTCAACCATTTTTTCTATCACTTTCTCTCTTTTCCTTATGAGAAAACAATTACATGTTAGATATTTGATAGTATTCCAAATGTTCCTCAGTCCCTCTTCATTTTTAAGATATTCTTATGTCTTTAGATAGGTGTTTTCTACTGATGTATCTTCAAATGGTCTGACTCTTTCCACTGTCCTATCCAATTTGCACCTATGCTCATCCTTTAAATTTTTAAAATTCAGGTACTGTATTTTTCTCTACTGTAATTTACATTGGCTCTTTTTTATAGGTCATAATAATCAGCTGAAATTTTTATTATTTCCTTCATTATGAACATATTTGCCCTTACTTTGGGTATTGTTATAATAGCTGCTTTAAAATTCTTGTACACTAATTTTAAAATCAAATCTATCTTGAGATCACTCTCTGTAGATTGTTTTTATCTTATGAGTAAGTGTCATTTTGCTGTTTCTTTAAATGTCAAGTAATTCTAAATTGTATTCTGAATATTGGGAATATCATATTCAAACTCTGGATTCTGCTATATTCTTCTGGTATGGCTTATTTTTGTTTGTTTTGCATTAATATACTTAACATTATTGGATGCAAAATGAAAATTCTGTGTTTAGGCAGCAGCTCAAATTGCATTTCAGTTCTTTTAGGTTTTGGTAGGCTGCTTGGTCTTCCCTATGCATATGTGGTTCAGGGCTTGGCGGGGGGAGGTTGGGAAGGGTTTATACAGAGTTTGGGTCTCCTTCTCTCATTGTCTCTTTTGTGTGACTTCCCCTAAGTTTTTCAGTGGTTATGATTGCCCTGATTTCCTTCCTCTGGTTTGTAAGGTGTAAAAACTCATTTTTTTTTTTTAAATCAGCTATTAGATGCCCTATCTGGCTCAGGTAGGGCTTGCCCTCAGACTAGAAGCCAGGAAACAAGAATCTTACCTAGGACTCTTTCTTCTTCCAAGCATCACCTTCTCTCAAGAATCCACCTATTCTTGGTTGCTATCCAGTGTTGATATTTATATTTTGTTCTGGGTTTGTAGTTTTTATGTGTGGCAGGGTCTGTCCTGTAGGAACTTGCCCTGCTATACCAGAAACAGAGCTGGGGATTTTAGATATGATTCCTCAAACTGTCTCTCATCTGATGGAGAATTGCTGAGACATTTCATGTGTAACAGAATCCATTCATTCTCATAGAGTCAAAACTATGCTTATTTTCTGCTAAGAGTAGAGTTGCTTCTTTTCATAAAATTTGAAATGTTTGTATTTAAATATTTCAGGCCTAGAGAAAAGGAAAAATGAAATATTTAACTTACTGTAGTAATAATTTATCAGATTCAAGTCAGTTTTCCTGTAGAAAATCAGTAGGAAGATACAGCTGCAGAAATTATCCGCCATTATTCCTGAGAAAAGTGCAAGTAATGTGTGTGCTCCAGTCATCATCTTGGCTATCTCTGTATTTTAGAAAGATAATAATTGTAACAATAAATTCATAGAAACAGAAATACTAAAATGAATGCATTTTCTCCCTCATATTACATCGTAGAAAGTAGCCCATGCTCTGGAAATTGAGAACAAAGTCCTTCAGGAACAACTGAAACAGGCTTTCCAGGTAAATTACATTATGTTCTTTTAAAATTGTTAACAAGTGAAAGAAATATCTGTAAACAACTTTTAAATGAATAATTTTGACCTTGAAAACTAATAGGTGTATTGTACTATTTTTCCAGATTTAAAGTACTTTCATTTTATGTACTAGGAATATATTAATAAAATTTAATATTCATTATTACTCAAAACAATAAAATAGAAAAGTAAACTTCCTTAATCAAATAAAATAAATCTATTTCAAACTGAGACACTGTTATGTGGACAATAATGCAGGCATTCCAGCTCAACTCAATTAAACTAGGATATTGGTTTTTACTACTCTTTATGAAATTCTTGTTAAATGATTAAAGAAATGAAAAAAGCTACAAACATTTTCATAAGTGGATAGACAAAAGTATAATTACTTTTATATTACTTTTCCTTTGAAAAAATGCAAGATAATACACAAATTTATTAATGATATAATTCCAAAATGTGGCTGAAGACAAAATAGATATAAAAAAGCAATGGAAGGAGGCTGGGAAAATGGCAGAATAGGAGGACCCTAAGCACAGCTCATCCTACAGATATAGCTAGATAACGCTCATATCAGCATAAATAACCCAGAAAACAACCTGAAGGCTGGCAGAACAAACTCCACAATTAAAGGTAGAGAAGAGGCCACATTGAAGAGGGTAGGCAGGGTGAGGACATGGTGGGGAGCTAAACATGCATGTGGGACTGTCCCCAGGAGGAAGGGACACTGTGAGTAAAAGAGGGAAGAGAAGCAGACCGTTACACTGGGGAGCCTGCATGGAGAAGATGAATCTCCGTAACATTTGACTTTGAAAACAAGAGGCTCCAAATTTTGTGAGTTCTTACAAGTAGCAGGACTTAAAGCCTGGAATTTTAATAATTAGCAGGTGGGCTCTGAGAGAGCCCCAAGGGTATTAGGAAGCTGAGTCCTGTCTTTAATGAGACAGCACAATAAACAACTTATGGAGGTACAGCATAGTAGCAGCAGTTTGAAAAATGCTTGGAATATATGGGAGGGAGAGTTATTTACTCATCTCAGAGTGGTGAGAATCAAAGGGAAACCGCTCCAGGACAAAGGAGGTGTTAGGTGCCCTTCACTCTTCCCCACCTTCCAGCATAAACATAAGGCCATCTCTAGGAACCAGCATGACACCAACATTCAGTACCTTACACTAAGCCCTACCCTCTCACCCTTCAGTAGACCCAAACTTCCCATTTGCCTCAGTCCCAGTGCTGTGGATCCCTTTCCCCAGAAGACCCATGCAAACTTCACCAGTACCTCCTTTTTTGTCTACTCATTTTGGTCCTCTTGGTCCTGGCAGTGGTGGCAGGCCCTATGGAAACCCAAGCAGCAACCTTGTTAAAATTGTGTGCCCTACCCATGCAGCACTGGTCGACTGCCACAGAAGCAGTGCCAGGTCTCATTTCACTAGCAGACTGGTGTGTACCTTGTAAAATGTGCTCCACCACAGCCAGGGACCAAACACTGTCAACACTAGGCAGAGAGTTCTGCAGATGACTGAAGAAAAAAGTGGCTAGGACACAACTGCAGGGCACACGCAACACTTGTAAGAGACACCCCATGAGCATCAGTTCCTTGGGACAGGGGATGTTGCACTGCAGCTACTATGGTACCTCTTCTTCATAAGGCCGCTTTTAAGAGCATGAGATATAGCTGACTTTCCTAAAACACAGGAACATGTCCCAAATTAAAGAATCGGACAAAACCATATCAAGAGACCTAAGTGAAACAGATATGTGTTATACCTGATGGAGAATTTAAAGTAATGATTATAATGATACTCGCTGGACTTGAGAAAAGAGTGGAAGACATCAATGAGACCCCTAAAAAAGAGATTAAAAAGAACCAAGCAGAGACCAAGAACATGATAATTGAAATTAAAAATACACATGATGGAATAAATAGCAGGCTAGAGGAATCAGAGGAACAAATAAATGACCTGGAAGACAATAATGGAAAGCAATCAAGCTGAGCAAGTTAGAGAAAAAAATTATGCAAAAGAGAACAGACTTAAGGAACTCAGTGACTTCATCAAGCATAATATTTTCAGTATAGGGATCCCAGAAGGAGGGACAAAAGGGGGCAGAAAACTTATTGAAGAAATAATAGCTGAAAACTTCCCTGATCTGGGAAAGGAAACAAATATCCAGATCCAGAAGGCACAGAGATCTTCCAACAAAATCAAGCCAAGGAGGTCCACACCAAGACACATGGTAATCAAATGGCAAAAAGTATTGATAAAGAAAAAAAATTTTAAATAGCAAGAGAGAAGACAGGAAGATGATGGCAGAATAGGAGGACCCTAGACTCACCTCATTCCATGAATATAACCTGGTAACTATCAAATCATCCTAAATACCACAGAAACCAACCTGAAGACTGACAACTACAGAAAGAGGCCACATCAAAGAAGATAGGACGTGCAGAGATGTGGTTTAGGGGAGAAACAGATCTTGGCTGTGGCCGAGGGGAAGCAGCTGTGGTCATCGAGAATGGCAAGACAGAGAAGAGCATGCAGTGGAATGTACAAGGGGAAGGTCTCCTCAAAGTCATTGGCTTGGAAGACAAAAGGGGCTGAACTTCATGAGTTCTTGCAACCAGCACAGCTTAAAGCCTGCAGTTTTAAAGGTCAAGAGGCTTGGCTGGGATAGAGCCCAGAGGGCAGTGTGTTGCTCTTGGAGGGAAGGCAGGCAAACAACTTGTGGACATACAACATGGAAACAGTTATCTGAAGAGTGCCTGGGGCACATAGTGGGGAGATTATTTGCTTTTCTCAGAGCATGTCCCTGAGAGGCAGCATTCACTGAGACACCTCTCTGGGAACAAAGCAGCTGGTCACTAGTTCCCTGCCCCACCCGTCAACATAAACACAGAACCACCTGCAGGAAGTAGTGCAATGTGGACACTGGTGGCCTAGCTTGTTTACACTAAGCGCCATTCCCCTGTACTCCAGTGGAACTGCCCTTCTCAGTAACACTTACCTCAGTGCTGGCACAGTTGGCTCATTCCCCAGAAGACCAGCACAAACCCCTGTCCACATCACATCTACCAATCAGAGAGTTTTGCAGGGCCTCAGTTCCAATGGAGGAGGTAACAGGTCTCATTTCACAAGCTGATCAGAGTACACCTAATTAAAACTAACCACATTCAGGCCAGGGACCAAACACTGCCAACAGCTGGCAAAGAAAGCCTCTGAAACAACTGACCTGGAGGATAGAGCAGCCAGAACATAAGAGCAGAAGACATACAACACACTGTAGGCACTCCCTGAACCTCTAGGCCCTGGGCACTACCTGACCTCTTCTTCATAAGGCCCTTACTTTTAGGAGAGGAGAGGGAAACATAACTGGCTTTTCTAGCACACAGGACAAGGCAGAGTCTTAGAAAAAATGAGAAGACAGAGGAATGTATCCCAAATGAAAGAAGAAGATAAGGTCATGGACAGAGATCTAAGTGAAGCAGATATAAATAATATGCCTGATGGAGAATTTAAAGCAATGATCATTAGGATATTCACTGGGATTGAGAAAAGAATGGAACACATCAGTGAGACCATTACCACAGAGATAAAAGAATTAAGAAAATATTAATCAGAGATGAAAAGTGCAATAAATGAGGTTAAAGATCCTTGATGCAATGAACAGCAGGCTGGAAGAAGCAGAGGAATAAATTAATGACCTAGAAGACAAAATAATGGAAAGCAATGATACTGAAAAAGAGAGAATTATACAACATGAGAATAGACTTAGGGAATTCAGTAACTCCATCAAAGGTTATAACATTTGTGTTATAGGAGTCCCAGAAGAAGAAGAAGAGAGAAAAGGGAGCAGAAAATTTATTTGAAGAAATAATCACTGAAAACTTCTCTAATCTAGGGAAGAAAACAGATACCCAGATCCAGGAGGCATAGAGAACGCCCATCAAAATCAACAAAAGCAGACTGACACCAAGACATATTGTAATTAAATTTACAAAATATGGGGATAAAAAAAATTTAAAAGCAGCAAGACAATGGACCCTCAACTCTATGGTCAACTAATCTTCAACAAAGCAGGAAAGAATATCCAATGGAAAAAAGACAGTCTCTTAAATAAATGGTGCTAGGACATTTGGACAGCCACATAAAGAAGAATGAAGCTGGGCCATTTTCTTACACCATACACAAAGATAAACTCAAAATGGATAAAAGGCTTCAATGTGAGACAGGAATCCATCAAAATCCTAGAGGAGAACATAGGTAGTAACCTCTCTGACATCAGCCACAGCAACTTCTTGCAAGACATGTCTCTAAAGGCAAGGAAAACAAAAGCAAAAATGAACTTTAGGGACTTCATCAAGATAAAAAGCTTCTGCACAGCCAAGGAAACAGTCAACCAAAGAGGCAACCCACAGAATGGGAGAAATTTGCAAATGACATTACAGATAAAAGGCTGGTATCCAGGATGTATAAAGAACTTCTCAAACTCAACACTCAAAGAACAAATAACCCAGTCAAAAAATGGGCAGAAGACATGAACAGACGCTTCTCCAAAGAAGACATACAAATGGATAACAGACATGAACAAATGTTCAAAAGCATCACTCAGCATCAGGGAAAACAAATCAAAACCACAATGAAATACCACTTCACACTAGTTAGATGACAAAAATTAACAAGACAGGAAACAACAAACGTTGACAAGGATGCAGAAAAAGGGGAACCTTCTTACACTGCTGGTGGGAATGACAAGCTAGTACAGGCACTCTGGAAAACAGTATGGAGGTTCCTCAAGAAGTTAAAATTAGAGGTACCCTATGACCTAGCAATTGCACTACTAGGTATTTACCCAAAGGATACAAACATAGTGATCTGAAGGGGCACCTGCACCCCAATGTTTATAGCAGCAATGTCCACAATAGCCAGACTGTGGAAGACACCGAGATGTCCTTCAGTGGATGAATGGATAAAGAAGATGTGGTTCATATATACAATGGAATATTACTCAGCCATTAGAAAGGATGAATATCTACCATTTACATCGACATGGATGGAACTAAGTGAAATAAGTCAATCAGAGAAACACAATTATCATATGGTTTCACCCGTATGTGGAACATAAGGAATAGTGCAGAGGCCCATAGTGGAAGGGAGGGAAAACTGAATGGGAAGAAATCAGAGAGGGAGATAAACCATATGAGACTCTTGACTCTCAGAAACAAACTGAGGATTGTGGAAAGGGAGGGGGTGGGGAGGATGGGGTAACTGGGTGATGAGAATTAAAGATGGCACATAATATGATGAGCAGTGGGTGTTATATTCAACTAATGAATCATTGAACATTATATAAAAAACTAATGATGTACTATACCTTGGCTAATTGAATTTAAATAAAAAAATAAAATAAAAATGGGCAGAAGACATCTAGATCACCAACAGACACATTAAAACATACTCAACATCACCCATCATCAGGGAAATGCAAATCAAAATCACAATGAGATATCATCTCACCCCATCAGAATGGCTAAAATTAAAACCTCAAGATACATCAAATGTGGATGAGGATGTGTAGAAAATGGAACCCTGGTGCACTCACTATTGGTGGGAATGCAAACTGGTGCTGCCACTGTGGAAGACGGTATGGCCATTCCTCAAAATATCAAAAACAGAACTACTGTATGATTCAGGAATCACACTACTGGATATATTACCCAAAGAAAACAAAAACATGAATTCAAAGGGATCTATGTTTATTGTAGCATTATTTACAATAGCCAAACTATGGAAGCACCCCAAATGTCCATTGATAGGTAAAGAAGATGTTATATATATATAACATATATGTTATATATATACATTATATGTGTTGTTGTGTTATGTGTCATATATGACTATATATATTATATATATATATAATGCAATATAATTCAGCAATAAAAAAGAACAAAATCTTTCCATTTGCAACAATATGGATACAGCTACAGAGTATAATGCCAAGCAAAGTAAGCCAGTCAGAGAAAGACAGTTACCATATGATTTCACTCATATGTGGAATTTAAGAAACAAAACAAACAGGGACATCTGGATGGCTCAGTCGGTTAAGCATTGGCCTTCGGCTCAGGTCATCATCCTGGGACCCTGGAATCAGCCCCATGTCGGGCTCCCTACTCAGCAGCAAGCCTGCTTCTCCTTCTGCCTCTCCCCTCTGCTCATGCTGTCTCTCTCAAATAAATCTTTAAAAAAAGAAAAAACAAACAAACAAAGGAAAAAGAAGAGAGACAAACCAAGAAACCGACTCTTAACTTCACAGAGCAAACAGATGGTTACCAGAGGGGAGGTGGGTGGGAAGTTGTGTGAAATAGTTGAAGGGGATTAAGAGTACACTTATCTTGATGAGCATTGAGTAATATTGGTAAATCACCATTTTGTACACCTGAAACTAATATAACACTGCACATTAACTACACAGGAGTTAAAATTTAAAGAAAGGAAAAGGAAAAAAAACAATAGGTTTCCTTTTTATCCAAAACAACCATTTAGAAACCTTAATGGAGATGATTCTATTTATTTACTTACTTATTTATTTATTTATTTTACTTATTTTATTTAAATTCATTTAGTTAACATATAGTGTACCATTAGTTTCAGATGTAGAGTTCAATTATTCATCTGTTGCATATAACACCCAGTGCTCATTACATCAGGTGCCCTCTTTAATGCCCATCACTGAGTTACCCCATCCCCCCACCCACCTCCTCTCCAGCAGCCCTCAGTTTTTTCCCCATAGTTAAGAGTCTCTTATGGTTTGTCTCTGTCTCTAATTTCATCTTATTTTATTTTTCCCTCCCTTCCTCTATGATCCTGTTTTGTTTCTTAAATTCCACATATGAGTGAAACCATATGATAATTGTCTTTCTCTGACTGACTTGTTTCACTTAGCATAATACCCTCCAGTTCCATCCATGTCATTGTAAATGGTATGATTTTATCCTTTTTGATGGCTGGGTAATATTCCATATAAACACCAGAGATTTGAGAGCCAGAAAAAAATAGGATTTCATAGACTAAAGATTTTTGCTATAAATTAACAAAATTAAATATAAATGCTAAACTATGGGGAAACATTTTCAAATTTATCTTTTTACTGAAGTACATTTGACACACAATGTTGTATTAGTTTCAGGTGTACAACATAGTGACTTGTTAAGTATGTATGTTATGCTTTGCTTGCTGCAAGTGTAGCTATTATCTGTGGGGGAAAATTCTTGAAAAAATGTATTTTTGTTTGTGTTGTGCAGTGGATTCAGAAGCTCTTTCTTGAACATTGAGATTTATTTTTTTTATTTTTATTTTTTTTAAAGATTTTATTTATTTATTCATGACAGACAGAGAGAGAGAGAGAGAGGCAGAGGGAGAAGCAGGCTCCCAAGGAGCAGGGAGCCTGATGTGGGACTCGATCCCAGGACTCTGGGATCATGACCTGAGCTGAAGGCAGACGCTTAACTATCTGAGCCACCCAGGTGCCCGAACCTTGAGATTTATTAATCTGTGCCTTAGAAGAAAAGAACAGTCTACACATAAGCAACTTTATTAACAAGTAATGGAAAAAGTTCAAGAAGTAAAGCAAAACTGTCAAGAATATAATTTTGCTTGTCTTTGTTCTAGCAGGATAGCTATTATCAGGTCCCTCATTTCTTTAATATTTTGTATTCTTTAGTGTCCTTCCTTCTTGTTTTCAGAATGAGAGTTTATGTGTATAAGAGATAGCATAGTAAAACTAGCAAATGGGAAATTAATAAAGTAAAATTAAAGGCCAATACTCTAGCTTTTGTAAGGAGACTATCATCACACAGTAATTTTATCCTTATTTTAATCATTTTGTAGATAATTTTTTAAGTTTTTATTTAAATTCCAGTTAGTTAACATACAGTGTAATGTTAATTTCAGGTGTACAATTTAGTGATTCATCTCTTACGTATAACATCTGCTGCTCATCACAAGTGCACTCCTTAATCCCCAACATCTATTTAATCCATTGTATATAATTTTAATTGCAAACTATGTCAGTTTCTTCTTGGAAAGATAAAAAATTGCTCTTAGTGAAAAAGAAATTATTAAGGTTATTAGGGTTTTTTTGTTTTTGTTTTTTGCCCTGAATTGCATACAAAAGCAAATTTTTTAGAAATGCATGTTTCTGTGAACTGGCTTAAAACAAAGATAAAGTGTGGCAACACAATTTAAAATGTGCTAGGCATTCTATATCCTCTATCATTATAAAATATGCTGGTGATTTTATGTATATGTGCTAGTCATTTACACAATAAGTAATAGATGCCAATCATTTACACAATAAGTAGTAAGATAGCTATAAGCACCCCCATTTTGAAGATGAAACTGGAGCCTAAAAACACTAACTATGCAACATCATAGTAATGTTGAATTAGACTTCAAACCTAGGTCTTTCTGGATTCAAAATCATGTCAGGATATCTTCTTTTCCTGTCTGTGTGGCTGCATTTGAACCCTCACTTTGTTAACTGGCTAGTGTTTTTTTTATTTCCCAGGATTTTCCCCATAACCAAAATAAAGGCTGTCATATATGACGAGTTAAATAGAAAATGTTAGATTAAAAAGTAAGATGATTTTGAAAGAGCAACTTCATTACCTGAAGCATTTTACCAGGTAACTTCATCACCTGCAACCTGGGCAGGTGGTTTTTATTTTTAGTGGTTTTCAATAGATTAACATGCACCTCTCTTATTAAATATTCAGTTTAACAATCCTTATAAAACACCTACTATATACTAGGTTCTTTGCATGGATGGTGTATATAATATCATTTATTGGGATTGGCCTGCTCTGGTAATAATGAAACAGGAATCATTACTGAGGATTTTGATGGATTAGAAGTTGTTCATACTCACTGTTTCCATGTTCTTATAGTAATTCTTCACTTAACTGTAACCTTTTTTCCCAACTACTATATTAAAACTATTTTTGCCAAGGTCACAACAAATTTACTTGATCCTATTCTGAAGGATGCTTTATAGTTTTATCTCACTTATCCTCTTAGCATTATTTGATCATGTTTGACCATTTCTTTCCTTCTTCTTCTTTTTTTTTTAAAGCTTTATTTATTTGAGAGAGTGAGAGAGAGAGAACAGAAGCAGGGGGAGGCGCAGGTGGAGAAGGAGAAGCAGACTCCTCGCTGAGCAGGGAGCCCGATGTGGGGCTTTATCCCAGGACTCTGGGATCATGACCTGAGCCAAAGGCAGATGCTTAACCCACTGAGCTACCCAGGCGCCCCCTGACCATTTATTTTTAAAGAAGTCTGCGTTTTGTTTTAGAGACAGAATAATTATTTGGTTTTCTTTATATTTCTGTGTTTTGGTCTCCTCTTGTGCTGCCCATTTTTTAACTGTTGGTGTTTCTCTGAGTTTTCTCTCCTGGGTTCTCTTTTTATTCCACATATTCTTTCTGAGCATGCTTATATACCTTTATGGCTTCAAATGCCAAATAAATCTTGTGTCAAACCCAAATATCGCTTAATTTCCAGACCTATTATCTATCAGCTTACTGAATTTACCTACTGAAATGGTCCACAGCATCTAGAATTCATTATGTCCTAAAAGGAACTAATTGCTTTCTTCTTAGACTGCTTCTTCTCCCACTAGTCACAATTTCCTGGCATCCTCATACACCTAATTGCTGAAACTAGAATCTTGGGAATCAATTTTGTCTCTTCTTTTTTTTTAATCAATCCAATTATTAGCCATAAAATTTTGCCCTTTTTTTCCAGTTTCACTGGCAATTCCCAGGATGCTACCAGGATTCTAATTGCTGTCCTTTTGTCCAGAATTTATTGTCTTTAGTCCAGTCTCCATGTTGATGTCTAGTCATCTTTCAAATTGAAATCTGTTCACGTTAACCTTCTTGCCTAAAATCTTTAATGGTTCCCATTATTCTTTGGTTGAAGTACAAATTCCTAATTATGGGTTAAGGTGTCAGATCTGGTCCTTTCTTGAGATGCCAGCCTCATTTTTAATTAGCCCTCACCCCCCCACCCATTCACTGCACATGACTTCATAAGCATGAGTGTGCACACACATGTACAAACATATATTTATGCTTTAGCTACACTGAACTTCCTTAAGTTCATGGAACACACTATGTTTTCTGTCACCTTCATGATTTTGCATAATTAGCTCTCTTTGTTTTCAACACTGTTTCTCCCTCCCTTGTTTCTTAAAATTCATCTGGTTAAAAAATGAATGAAGAACAAAAAGGACTATGTTATCTTTTGGTACGTAATAAATTACTCCAAAACTTAGTAGCTTAGACAACAAACATGTATTATTTCATAGTATCTGTGAGTCAGAAATCCAGAAAGAAGGCTTAGCTAGATCCTCTAGTTCATGGTCTCTCACAAAGATGCAATCAAAGAAAAATCAGAGCTGGGCAGTCAAGTGGTAAAAACAGATTTTGTTCAAAGCCATTGCAATAGGAAAAAAAAGACCTCAGTATAGAACTGTATTCAATTCCTAATACACCATGGGGAAGTAGAAATTTATAGCCAAAGAGTAGGTTGGTGGTCCGTGGAAAATTACTAAGAGGAAACATTGGGGGTGTAATGGAGATTCTGGCTGAACTGACCTAACAGGATCTTTGCCAAAGATAGGCAAGAGTGATCAGTTATAGGAGTGCCTCGGTGGCTCAGTTGGTTAAGCAACTGCCTTTGGCTTAGGTCGTGATCCCAGGGTTCTGGGATCAAGCCCCACGTCTGGCTCCCTGCTCACCAGGGAACCTGCTTCTCCCTCTCCCGCTTCCCCTGCTTGTGCTCTCTCTCTGTGTCAAATAAATAAATAAAATCCTTACTTTATTTTTTAAAAATTTAATTTTATTATATTATGTTAGTCACCATACAGTACATTGTTAGTTTTTGATGTACTGTTCAAAAAAGTGTGATCAGCTATCACCTGGGGGGATAGTGAAGGATAAGGAACCTGCTTAAGTATTGAGGGAGATCAATTATGGAGAATGGGGCACTGTTGCTAAATTGACTTATTAGGATTCTTATTAAATTGGATTTTAAAAGGAAGTGCACAACCCCCCAAAGTTCGTTGTTTCTTGCCTTGTCAATTTTTGCCATTCTAACTGGTGTAAGGTGGTATCTTAATGTGGTTTTGACTTGAAATTTCCCTGATGGCTAATGATGATGAACATTTTTTCATGTGTCTGTTACCCATTTATATGTCTTCTTTGGAGATGTGTCTGTTCATGTCTTCTGCCCATTTTTGGACTTGATTATTTGTTTTTTGGGTGTTGAGTTTCAGAAGTTCTTTATAGATCTTGGATACCAGCCCTTTGGCTGTAGTGTCATTTGCAAATATCTTCTCCCCTTCTGTGGGTTGCCTCTTTGTTTTGTTGACTGTTTCCTTGGCTGTGCAGAAGCTTTTTATCTTGATGAAGTCCCAAAAGTTCATTTTTGCTTTTGATTCACTTGCCTTTGGAGATGTATCTTGGAAGAAGTTGCTGTGGCTGATCTGAAAGAGGTTACTGCCTATGTTCTCCTCTAGGATTTTGATGGATTCCTGTCTCACATTGAGGTCTTTCATCCATTTTGAGTTTATCTTTGTGTATGGTGTTAGAGAATGGCCAAGTTTCATTCTTCTGTATATAGCTGTCCAATTTTCCCAGCACCATTTATTGAAGAGACTGTCTTTTTTCCATTGCATATTTTTCCCTGCTTTGTCGAAGATTATTTGACCATAGAGTTGAGGGTCCATATCTGGGCTCTCTATTCTGTTCCATTGGTCTATATGTCTGTTTTTGTGCCAGTACCATGCTGTCTTGGTGATCACAGCTTTGTAATAGAGCTTGAAGTCTGGCATTGTGATGCCACCAGCTTTGGTTTTCTTTTTCAACATTCCTCTGGCTATTCGGGGTCTTTTCTGGTTTCATACAAATTTTAGGATTGTTTGTTCCAGCTCTGTGAAAAATGCTGGTGGTATTTTGATAGGGATTACATTGAATATATAGATTGCTTTCGGTAGCATACACATTTTTTAAAAAAATTTTATTATGTTATGTTAGTCACCATACAATACATCATTAGTTTTTGATGTAGTGATCCATGATTCATTGTTTTTGTATAGTAGACATTTTAACAATATTTGTTCTTCCATTCCATAAGCATGGAATGTTTTTCCATTTGTTTGTATCTTCCTCAATTTCTTTTATAAGTGTTCTATAGTTTTCAGAATACAGATCTTTGACCTCTTTTGTTAGGTTTATTCCTAGGTATCTTATGGTTTTTGGTGCAATTGTAAGTGGGATTGATTCCTTGATTTCTCTTTCTGCTGCTCCATTATTAGTGTACAGAAATGCAACAGACTTCTGTGCATTGATTTTATATCCTATGATTTTGAAGAAATCCATTTTTATTGTACATTTTGTTCTTAGGTTAGATTTATAATTTATAATTGTAAACATTTAGCAGCTATAATGTAAGCTTGTTTGACTAGTGAACTTAGGCAGAAAAAACTTTTATGTCTGCATGTATTAAAGCTGACATCTCAGCATATGCCTGCTTTTATTTTAACAACAATTTTAAAACTAGCTTTATTTACCAATTTATATTCCAGATCATATGAATCTAAAAAAAAAAAAACCCACCAAAACATTTGTGTTAGTTTTTGTATTTTTGGGAGTTGTCTTAGAAATACTTAATTTATAATGGCACTCATTCATCTCTAAGCTAATTTGAATAGAACTCCTTTAAGAGATTTTATCGAGTAATTTGATGATATCATTTGGAGGAAAAAATAGCACACGTATATAAAACACACACATATAAACAAACATACAAACATGCAAAAAGAGATCTTAATGCTTTCATTCTAAAATTTTAGACTTGAATCAGTAAAACGTAATACAAACAAGTGGTTTATATGGAAGAGTTAGCTCTCATCTTTTTTCAACTTTATATTTTTATTCAAATTGTGTTTCTAGCAACTGGGACAAGTTAAGGTTACATGTTTGTCAATATTTGTGGAAGGGACTGAGAAAGGTAGAATCTAATCTCAGAAGTGATATCTAATGGAGGTGTGGACTAAGTTTTAGGTGAGTGACTGAGATGTCTAGTGGCTATCTGGCTCATCAAGTGGACAAAACACTAATTTTGTTTTCATATAGCCTCTTTCTCTCTTTTCAGCCTGAAATGGTTGCATTTAGGTGTCTGAGTCTCTTGAGATCTCTTCATAGGGAGTATGGGGGCTTAATGTTTAAGTGACTATAGGGAACCGAGGGGCTCAAGTCAGAAAGGGAAAGCCTGGCAGGGTAGGCAGAAGGATGAGGGAGGTTAGTGATTAAAGAGAGACATACCAAAGGATTCAAGAGAACCCTAGTGAATATTGAAGGTGATAAAAAGAGGAAGGAGAAACATTAGTGATGGGAAGGAAGAGGTTTCAAAGGTTTTCAGTCAATTGAGAAGTCCCATGTTTTTAACTATCGGTACCTTTATACTTAAACAGAAAACTTAGGACTCAAACATAGCTTCTATTCCTTACAGATTAGCCTCTTACAAATAGAGAAGCCTGGAAATCTAATCCAGCCTCCACTTATATGAGACTCTAACCAGATTCTGGAGTATACTCAGAATCTTAAGAATCAAAATCTGTCCCTACTAACTTCAGTGGACATTTGCATGGAACAATGGTTTAGGAGTTGGACTCACCAATGGATCCTTAATTAATCAGGAGTTAAGACAATGGCTTCAAAAATGCACAAAAATTGAGGTCCTGGGTGAGTGTTCTGGAGTCCAGTGATGAATCTGATTCTATCTGAGTCACAGCACTATCACTGTCAAAGAAAAACAAGAGCTGGGCAGTAAAGTGGTAAAATCAGATTTTCAATGTCAATGTTGGCCTTGGCTGCATTTGGCTCAAGACCTAACTGGAGGAGGATATACTTCTGGGCTCAGTATATACTCATGTAACTATTGTTGGCCCTTAGATATTTGCTGGATGTTGCTAGGGGACATCAGTTCCTTGCCATGGAGGCCTTTCCATAAAGCTACTTACAACATGGAAGCAAGGGCAGAAACAGGGAGAAAGAGAGGGAAAGCAGCAGGGAGGGATGGAGAAAGGTAGAATCTAATCTCAGAAGTGATATCCTATCACTTTTGCCATATCCTATTCATTAGAAGTAGAAGTAGTCAAGAGGGCCAGCCCAAAAACAAGGTAGGGTAATACAACAGGCATGCATACCATGAAACAGGGATCACTGGGAGCCATTTTAGAGACTGCCTACAAGTAGATTGATATGAGATTGTGAAAACTCTTGAACTGAATGCTAAGTTAAGTAGTTTGGTCTTCAATTGTCAGAAAGGAAGAACTGCTTTGTATTGATCCTATAATTTATAAGGTCTTACCTATATATTGTAACTATAAATATATTTCATTTCTTTTGCTGATATAGCTGTCTTAGGTATTACAATGACTTGTTTGACTGTGGAGCTGTGATATTGCTAATATCAAGAGAGAGTTTTCTCAAATGAGGTGGCATGTTCCCAGTGCTCTTGGGCCTGGTTTCATAGGGAAGCCAGCTTATCACCCTGTGGTACTGGTGATAGAAACTTAAAATTTAAAAGGAGTGAAAGAAAAATATTTAGAACTCCTACTACTGGACATTAGATTGCATTACACAAAAGGTCTGTCATATGTATATCTTAATGACATATTTAAGAAGTAGTTCTTCTTTGTTTTTGTACCTGTTTTTAAAGTTGCTTATTGGAATAGTAGTCTTTTTAAAATTAGAGGTTAGGGTAAGACCTATTATCTTTTCTATGTGTCAGGAGCTGAACACATTTTTCTATAAAACCCTTAGATATAGGAGGATGATAATACTTTATAAACATGTTAGAGTAAAATGAGATAATGTTTGTCAAATGCTTTTGTATATCATGAAGCACTGTGTGAATGTTATCATTATCATGTTATCATCATTTAGTTCTGTCCAGTTATCTACATAGTCCATATGAAAACCCATGGTAGTATATTAATATATAGGCTAACTCTTATCACATATAGGCCCAGAATGTGTAATGGCTCACATACGATAGAAAATTATTTCCTCATGTAAATACTTCCAGGAAGTTCAGGGTCCATGTTTGTGTTAGGGAGTCCTGCTCTACAGGGTCATTCCAGTATCCTGGCATATGGAGGTTTTGCCATCTTACATTGGCTTCCTGGGCCACATTAGGCATAGATATCCAGCTACCAGAAGAGGAGATGGAAGACCAAACATGAGTCAATTTTCATTGACCAGGCTGGAAGTGGTACACACCATTTTCTCTCATAATTAATTTACCACATTTAACTATAGGAGGGACTTAGAAATATAGACTAGTAATGTGCCTTAAGAAAAGAAAATTAGTTTGGTGAACATCAGAAGTCTTTGACACAGGTGAATAAGGATAAAGCTAGCTAATCTCTGTATGAAAGAAATTGAGTTAGGTAAAATTCAGGCCTGGGTTAGAATCTAGAATCAATAAGATGCTATAGGAAAACATGTTATCTTCCCAAGGGGTAAGTTATTAATAAAATCACACTCCTGAGGCCATTGGTTTCTTATATTTTTGATCACACACCTCAATAAGTATATTTTGAGCATGGATTCTCAATATACTTTTATATTTTTTTAAATTAAAAATTAAATTAAATTTAAAAAATACTATCATATTATATTATATATTAGTATACTATGTGTTAGTACCACCATATTCGTATACTCTTGGCATTTGAATTATAAATGCTTCAAAAAGAATATTAAAAAGATTAAATAATTATGTATTGGAGATGTTTAAAATAATGTTTATTTACTATAAATATAATCGCTTCTCGGCCTTTTGGCTAAGATCAAGTGTATGTACTATAAATATGAAGCCCTTTTTGCACTCATTTAGAAATATAATTTTGGTAGTAGTTCATCTTCTGCAGTGTTTCTTCCAATGCCAGGTATGATCATATCTTAGCTTTTTTGACACCTTAATCTTACAAAATTGTCATATTTAAAAACCTGCTTTGAATGATATTTTTCTAAATAATTTAGTATAAACATTTGGTGTGCATGTTTAGTGTATTTAAATTTAGTATTCTTTATCACAGATCTCAAGTGTCCCAAATGGAAGCCCAATTGACAAAAGGTAAAACATTTAAAAATATTCTTTTTCTAATCTTTATTAGTTTATATACCTAAATGGTGAAATAGCCATTCTAAATCCAGTATCATAAAACTCCTTGATTTATATCTTTGCTTACAATATTGTACTCTTCGGGACTAATTTTAAATAGAAAATGTTTAAAACTTTAGATGTTGTCAAAGACCAACAGTTTTGGATGCTGTGAAAGTCAAAAATTTTAAGGGAAAAATTTAAACTAAGGACTAGGTATGGTACAAAGCCACTTTCCTCCCCACATCCCCATACCCCCCGCCTCCCCGAGCAACAATTAAATTTTCAGATAATGAGAAACTGAACATGACCCATTTCTTATTAAAGATTTTATTTATTTATTTGAGAGAAAGCACAAGTGGGGAGAGGGACAGAGGGAGAGCGAGAAGCAAACTCCCTGCTGAGCAGGGAGCCAGACTGGGTGGGGGGGTGGTTAATCCCAGGACCCTGAGCTCATGACCTGAGCCCAAGGTAGATGCTTAACTGACTGAGCCGCTCAGGCGCCCCTGAATATGACCCTTTTTTAAAATGGTTTTTGTGTGAAAACAATTTTTATTTATCTTCAGGAAAATAGTTAGGGGTGGGATTACTTCATTGAGTCATGACCTCAATACATAAAACACTTAAATTTTTTTTTTTTTGCATTTCATTTTTGCTTAATCACTTTATGTATATGCATATGCATGCACATAAATAATTGAGTTCGTTGATTTAACCAATTAAATCTTACAGTTTCATTAGTGAGTGAGTCTGTTTGATTAACATGTTATGATTCACAGACCTTTTCACAAACCTGTCAAGAAACAGAAAGCCTGAACCAGATAGATTAGTGGAACAGTAAATTCTGTCAGTAAGAGTTAGGTTGCTCTTCAATGAGAATAAACTATGGCAGTGTTTCCTTTCAGTCATTCACTAGAATTATTGCAAATTCAAATTCAATGTATATGAGGCACTTATTCTTTAATTATACATAGCTTAATATATAAAATTTTAGCTTTGATTGCCACGCAGAAAAGAGGAAAGAATTATTTAGAAATGTGCATTTCTCTGCTTCATTACTATTTTTAATATTTCTAGATTATAGACCCAGATGAATTAGCAAGAATTAAGTAATAAATATTATGATTAAGGGCTAAGAGTTTTGGAAGTGTCCATTTTAATGTCTGTAGTGATTATATTTTTAAAAGTATGTTTTTAATATCTCAAGAGAAGATAGACATTTATTTGTTGCTTTGCAAACTTACGGGTAGAGTTCTTGTCATTTATTACTTCACATTATGATTATATCTGATCAGTATTATGAATATTTGAGAAGGTATATGAAAAAGTATTAATAATTATCTTCAACTTTAACTGGAGCTTAACCAGCTTATGAACTGTAGAAATAGGAACAAATAAAGCATGATACTCTTTTATTCATGTTAAGACTATGGTAGAGCATGGCATACTACTATAGTTTTTCTATGGAAAAATCATGAAGTAATAGGCTTTGAAATGCTGGAAAGCTAAGGTCACCGTGAAGAACATGAAGTAGTAACTTTTCATATAAGTTGTTTTAATATTGGACATTTAGATCCTGCTGCTGAATTTGATAGACTATATTTGGTGAATCTCAGGAAGTAGAAATATTGGCTTAAACAGAAGTATTTTAAAGAGAATTTCTAGTCTCTATGAGAGAGTAAGGCAGTCTAAGTTACTTTCTATGAGCTTTTGGAAAAGTCTTGAAGATGGGTTATGATAGTGTTACTGTGAGTTACTACTCTTGCCAGCCCCCATTCTACTTGGCTGATAAGTCACAGTTAATAAGAGTAATAGTGGGAAGTGGAAGAATGGAAGAAGGGTTGGATGGGGAATAATGGACTTAAGGATGATAGGGAATATAGGACATCGAGAACAGAAAAAGATCATAGAATGAATATATAAAATTCCTCTTAAATGGCTTCCCCCCCATATTAGTGTTAATTCATATAAATGTTGCCTAACTTCAGGAGGAAGATTATTCAATTCAGTTTAGTTCAAATAGGGAAATATGGACTGAATTTCCATGCTGTGCAAGGCACAGTGCTAGATATTATGAGGAATATAAAGATGACAGCTGTATCATCCTTGCCCTCAATGCATTAAATGTTCTAGTAAGGCAGACAAGACATGTGCAAAAATAAGTGCAGTATAATGCAGAAGATGCATTCTATAAAAGGTTACCAAAAGGTTGCATCAAAAAGGAGGAAAAGTTATTTCTGGCTTGAATGAGTGTAACAGCATTTAATTTAAGAAAAACAGGTGGGTTGAATTTTAACACGGAAATATGAGGAACAGGTGTTACAGGTGGGCTGAACAGTTGAAACAAAAACAAGGGTGTTTAGAATCTACACAGTGTGCCAGGGAAAGACCAGTAATTTTTTTTTTTTTAGTTTAAACTGAGGAAAAAATGGGAGATATGACATGAGAAAGGTTGCTGTAGCTTGATAGATTTTATAGAATTTCCCTTAATAGCTGTAGGTTGAATATTGCTAAATATAATAAAAAATCAAACTGTTAAGCACATGGCACTATATTATTCATCAAACTTCATTTTGGGTTACTTCTTAGATCCTAATAGAATTTCTGAAATACTTTGGAAAAGTCTCCCTAACCTTCAGAGAGTGGATGGGAGCAAAGTAAGGAGATTCCACCTGAACAGACACATGGTATTGATTACAATAAAGTACATTTTTTTTTTTTGCACTTTACAACATTTAGCGATTTGTTTTGGTTAGGGAATGACTTAGTGGCAAATATTTAATCAAACACAATAGATGTTAATAATTTAGTGTTTCGCATCAAACGTGGTGTTAGCTTTTCTTAAATGTTTTATAGCATTGAAATTTACACTTTTTGGATATGAAAATGTAAACTGTTTCTTGGTGTTTTATTTTTAAGAGTTATACATCCAGCCTAATTCTTTCTAAATCCTTTTTTTACAACTTTCCCCCCAACACTAAGCACAAAAACATATACAAAAGAGGAAGTGTATTAATATGTGTCCATTTTTTCCCATAGATGATTAGCTATTAAATTTATTCATTCATTTATTCACTAAACTCAATCATTCAACAAATATTGTCACCTTCATATGCCAGGTACTCTTTTGAGCATTGGGTTTTACTGATAACAAAAATAAGCTTTCTTTTCTTGTGATGTTTACATTATAGTGGGGAAGACAGGCAAAAAAAAAGTGAGAATACATGAACAAGATAATTTTAGAGAGTAATAAATGAAGAGAACAAAACTCCCTTTCTGATAGGGAGTCACAGGGAAGGCTAATTTAGATTGGTGGTCAAGGATGATTATTACGTATCAAGAAAAGGGATGTCTAACTATGAAATTAAAAAAACCTGTCATAATTTTTTGACTCTTTCCAATAAACTACAAACGGAGATTTACCTTTTTAAAAACCCTAAAGGAGACTTTATAATTTCCACAATTAATGGTTGTGCAAGTAACATATTACTTGTGGTCCAAATTATAGACATTAGTTAGATTTTATAGAGGAAAGCTTACAAACTAAGAAACAGTAGAGGGTACAATATCTCCTGAGCTGTCATTATTCTGCAGGAAAGTACATCAAATTCACCATGGAAAGTGCTCCTGAGAGGGACTTGCTCCTCACATAACCCTACAAAATTATAGAGGCATTGAGAGGGGATAGAGAGCACCGAGTCAACCATGTAACAGTGAGAGATTTCTGCTTGGGGCAGTGGCCTTGTTAGAAAAAGGAAGCTCCTGGAGGAGTAGGCATTTTGTATATTAACATAGCTGGTATCAGTGAGAGCTATTTTTCCATTCAACAGTCCTGGTGAGCCAGCTCTGCCAAAACACCGAAAGGGAGAATGGAGAGAACTACCAGGGCCATGCCATAACAGAGATTTGTCTGTCCTCTGTCTACTTCTTGGTCTTGGGGTCTCACTAATAGGTCTCTCCATTAGCTCCAGCTGACACCTGGTCCTGGTCATAACAATTTCTACAGTATTGCCTGGGAGAAAGATGACAGTAGGGTCTCCAGCTGGGGTAGGTGTGGGTGCAAAACCAGCACAAATAAATAAATTCACAGATTATAAGCTTTACTTCCTGGACAGCCAAAGGCTGTTTTGGAATATCTGTACAATATCTGCAGTAAGAGAGAAATTTATTCATTGTCTCCCTTGATATCCCCCCTCCAACCATTTCCCAAGGTCAGACATGTTCATGCTTGATAAACTGAGATCTGTTATTCCTTCTTGGAGATGAGCCAGCTTGTCATTTTTTTGGAGTGATAAATTCAGCAGGGACCCCAAAGTTACTATTTTTCCCTCAGAAGTCACCTGCAGGGTTAGAAGAGGATGTTTGCAGAAGAATCTGATGCAAAGACAATGTCCATCTCTTAAATGAGCAGTCTGATTTGTCCATTCATACACTGAGATCAAAGGGAGTAAAAAAAAATGGGAATAAAATATTTATCTTGAAATAATCTTTTCTTTCACTCTTTAGTTCCAAAGTACATTGGAATTCAACAAATGCAGAGAGGCCCTTGCAGGTTATGTCATCTTATAACTTGTGAACAAGGGGAAACTGGATTGACAAGCACTGTGGAGGTTGTTTTTAAAGAAACTGGCTTAGATGGCAAGTAGAATAGGCTTGATGGGCAACAGTGGCTTCTCTGTCTTTTAGATAAATTCCCTATTAAACATCTAGTTCCTTCATGGTGGGATAGAATGGAGATGGACCCAAGACCATAGTAGACGCAAAGGTCATACATTCTTGATTGACTTTTTTAGATCAGATATTTTTCTTTTAGATTTAGCTCCTTCTTGTGGGCATGTACACATGAAAAATAAGGATTAGGGCGCCTGGGTGGCTCAGATGGCTAAGCAAGCATCTGCCTTCAGCTCAGGTCATGATCTCCAGGTCCAGGGATCGAGCCCCACATCGGGCTCCTAGCTCAGCGGGGAGTCTGCCTCTCCCTCTCCCTCTGCCTCTCCCCCTGCTTATGCTCTCTCTATCTGTCTCTCAAATGAATAAATAAAATCTTTAAAAAAAAAAAAGAAAAAGAAAAAGAAGGATCGAGTTTGTTACTAAGTTGCTCTACCTATTTCCTTGGGTAGGGGGTGTCTCAGAAAAAAATATGTGTATTTAATAGTTTTGTCCTGTGTGGCCCAATGGCCTGACCATGTCACTGGGCCATTAGCGATGGCTCATGAGTGTTTGTAAAAGTATAATTCAATCTAAGAGTGTGCTCTGTGGCTATGAACAATGCCTGAAATTCACCTAATTTTGAAGAATGTCCAATTCTATGGGATCTTAACAACTTACCATTATTCTGGTGGACAAATGCAGTACCTCAATAGATTTTATGACTTTTGAGAGAGACTGTTGGATCAGTGAATCATACTTTCTTGTCAGGTGGCAAATCTTGTAGGCAAGGCAAGGGTCTTACTAAGTCAATGGTTTGGTTAAAACAGCAGGGGAGTATCTCTGTGCCCAGTGAGTGTGCAGACATATTTTATTAATTTGGCCAAGATCCTAAGGACCAGGATTGGCCCTTTATTGGATGTGCTAAGTCAGTTTCCTTTTCAATAGAATTTTCCAGGCTTGTACCACCTTATGAGATTTTGGTTTAGAGAAGATCCATCATGGGATAGGAACGTTTGTTGGAAAAGTGAGAAAATCTGCCCCATTGGGGCCCAATAATAGGCCAAGAGCATATGATATTTAGCAGTGGGAAGAAGTAATGGAGTTCAGAGTCCCAGGAACTGACAAATAATTTGAAGTATTGTTGCCAAAAGCTCCAGTCAGCAAAAGTTATTTACATGTCATGTACCTGTAATCCCATGAGTCTAAAGAATATAGCAGATATAAAGTTAAAATGTGCTTTTGTGATGCCTGGAACTTTTCCATAGCTTCTTAATGTAGGAGCTTTCATTTAAAATTAGTTGCTCTGAGGGGCACCTGGGTGGCTCAGTCGTTAAGCGTCTGCCTTCGGCTCAGGTCATGATCCCAGAGTCCTCGGATGGAGCCCCGCATTGGGCTCCCTGCTCTGAGGGAAGCCTGCTTCTCCCTCTCCCACTCCCCCTGCTGTGTTCCTGCTCTCGCTATCTCTCTCTCTGTCAAATAAATAAATAAAATCTTTAAAAAAGAAAAAAAAATAAATAAGTAAAATTAGTTGCTCTGATACAGATGCTTTGAAGAGTCACTAGGTATAGAATGTGATGTCATCAGTACTTGAAGAAGAAAGTCCTTTGTGGTTGGGGCCTGCAGAGCTAATAAATTTTCTTGTAAAGGATGTGGAATATATCTTTTTGGTATTGTCCAAATGATCCCCTTCCCAAAATTCATTTGAATGACAGGATCATGGATTGTGTTTTCATTTAAAATTATCTTTAATGAGATGTGCCTAGAAAATAAGCAGTACTTCTTCACTGTTGGCCACTGTCTTCAATATACTAGAATGTCTGGAAATTGCTAGCAGTTCACGTTGTGCTGGTTTTACTCCACCTGTTGAAAATGTATGTCAGGAATTCAAATATCCCCAAGAAATATTAGTAAAGGTTGCATGTTGCATGTCTTTCTGCATACATGTATCAGTAGCGGCAGCAATTTATTCAGTAGCTGGTATAATAACAAAGACTTGGGGGGGATACAGTTGGGTTTTTTCCCACTGTTGAAGCTTTGACTATTATGCCCAATGTTGTTTTTATTTTAAAGATTTTTAAAACTTACTTAACTTACTTATTTATTTATTTATTTATTTATTCATTTATTTGTCAGAGAGAGTGCGCAAGCGAGCGCACAAACAGAGGGAGAAGCAGACAGAGGGAGAAGCAGGCTCCCCACTGAGCAGGGAGCCTGATGCGGGACTCGATCCCAGGACCCCGGGATCATGACCCGAGGCCAAGGCAGATGTTTAACCGACTGAGCCACCCAGGCATCCCCCCAGTGGTTTTTTTTAACTAGATATACTGGCATTTCATAGCATCCCTGCATGCATCAAATTTTATTTGGAGACTAATTTTATCTTTACCCTCCCTATATGCAATATTACTGAATGATTAGTTCAGACAGTTCTTCCCAAGTTCATGTACTTGGCCAATAGGGTAGTTTTCCAATCAGCATGGCTTTGTATCTGTTCTGGGTTTAGTATTCCAGAACTCCAGTGTCAGTTATATAATCCAAGAGAGAAACAGCAAATTTGGTTGTAATATAAAGTACGAAAATAGTAGCCCTGTGTGTCAGGGGTTCCTAAGACCACTCCCATTACTGGGAGAACTCAGAGGATTCAGCATATGGTCATTATCATGGCTATGATTTGTTACAGCAAAAGGTTGCAAAGCAAAATCAGTAAAGTGAAAAGTTTCATGAGGGAAAATCCAGAAGAAACCAGGTGTAAATTTCCAAGAGTTCTCTACCAGTGGAGTCACACAGGATGCTCTTAATTCCTCCAGCAATGAATTATGACAATACATATGAAATGTCAAGCTCATTAGAGACTCAGTGCCCAGGGTTTTTATTGAGGCTAGTCATGTAGCACCCTCTGCCTGTCATATGTCAAAATTCCAGGCTCCCAGTAGCAAAGCAGGTATTCTGTATAAATCACATTATTTGTGCTACCAATTTGGGCACAGTGAGCCACTCTTATCAGCTCCGGGAATTGTAGGAGCCCTCCCTAAATCCAAGTTCCCAAATGCCAGCCAAGATTCAACCTTGCAATCAGGTCATTCTAAGGATAGCAGTCTCAGTGTTGCTAGGTCCACTCTTTGCTGTGCAGTACACCCCCTTGACCAAGGCATTTTTACAGTAAAAAATTATCATCAGTGGGTCCCCAGCCTCCAGGGTGAGACTAACCTGTAGTATTAATCTCAGTTATACCCTTTAGAAGTCCTGGACTTCTCTTGTAAAACAAATCCCACTAACCATATCTTATGGTTAGAAAGCCAAGTGACTTTCTCTTTAATTTTCTATATTGATCTTCTCTTTATCTTACCCAAGGCACCAATTCAGGAATTGTACAACTATGGTCAATAAGTTGAAGCTGACCTGAAGGCCTTCCAGGGCTGAGACAGTGTCATGACAGTTAGGTCACACACGCAAGAAATTTAATCCCAGAGAGGACACATGGTACCCCTGGAAACAAAGACTTTATAATTGTTAGAGCACCCCAAGAGGACATACTTTAGTCAGGCAGTGCAGGTGAACAGGGCCCCAATGCGGCCTCCCACCTTAGGGTTTCTGGTCCAGACTGATTGGTTTAGTTGAATCATTTTGTTTTAGAAGGACTGCTTAAAAGCAGTCAGTTCCAGTTTTTCTTGTGAATGACACCAGTTAATGTACCTGGGAAATGTAGATGACATCTGAAGCTGTTCCATGTGGAAAGTGCAGGATCCCCACCCCTGCTATCTCATCATCAGCACTGTCAAGTGCGATCTCAGGTCTCCACACTGTTTGAATTCAAGGTGCTCTCAGCAGCTCAGAAAGGCAGCACAGAGCATTTTCCTCAGGAAGAGGGGAAAACTTCTGGAACAGTTCTGAAAAACAAAGATTATTAGTGCCCTCTCCCTCCCTATGGCCTGCTAATGTGCTGAACTTTGGTTTTTTATCAGGTGTTACAAAAATCAGTATTTTCATTCTTTCCAAATCATGTTCTACTTTCATCTAGATCTTTTGACTAGAAGGGTTGTATGCAAGAAGGACAAAAGCATTTTTTGCAGAAAAGCATTTTTATACATCCTAACCAGAAAAATACAACATGTTTAGGAATTGATCAGGACAAATTCTGAATTTTCAAAATTTTCAAAATGTGTTTACATAACCTCCCATCCCTTTTGTTCTGATCATTTATCTAGTGAGCAGCCTAGAAAAAAAAAATCAGTCACTTTGTGGGAATAGCTGTTTTTAATAGTCAAACGGACCTACTAAGGTGTGTATACCAGGAGACAAGTGAGAGAAGTAGAGTCAGAGTATCAGTCCATTGTTGCAAACTGCAACTAATCCAGCAAGTCAAACAATAATCAACATCCAGAGAGTTTGATCTGTTAAGAGCACGCAGTGGCCACAGTCCTTGAGATGTGCCCTTCCCCAACTTGCAACTTTTATCAGGGAAAGTGAGGAGTGTAGTTAGTCTCTGTATACAGAGTAGATCAGCAGCTGTATTTAAGATGGTTTCTTCAGAGAACAAGCTCTTTTCCGTGGATATTGGTATGTGATCCAGATGGTGCAGTCTGCATACATGATGTTTTTGGAGTTTAGGGACTCAAAGACAGGTGTCCTAGATCTGGAGCTGTCCCAGAGTCTGATTAAGCCTTTCTGCTTTTCATCCTTTAGAATAACCCATGCTGAGGCTGAAACAGCCTATAGCAGACAGTGTCAGGTTTTAACTGAGTCAGGTCCAGGCAATTAGGATCTATGAATTAGCTTTTTTTCTTTAATTATTATTTTTATTAGTAGCAACTCTGAGATGCCATAGAGATAGAGAGTCCTGTTACAAGTCCAAATGTCAATCAAGGTGTTACCAAACCTTCTTTGTCAGTCTTAGAGCCCAAATTGACTCACTCAAAAATATGCACATCAGGCCAGAAAAATCATCATCATTAAGGGTCAAATGTCTGATTTTACAAGAGCCTATTAGCAACCAAAAACTGCTGTTTAAAACTCCAAATGTGGGTGCCTGGGTGGCTCAGTCAGTTAAGTGTCTGCCTTGGGCTCAGGTCATGATCCTGGGATCCTGGGATTGAGTCCTGTGTTGGGCTCCTTGCTCAGCGGGGAGCCTGCTTCTTCCTCTGCCTGCTGCTCCCCCTGCTTGTGTTCTCTCTTTTTCTCTCTGACAAATAAATAAATAAAATCTTAAAAAAAAAAAAAAAGATGAAACTCCAAATGTGTATCTTCATTTAGGGATTGCCTCTCTTGCTCTTGTTGCCTTTCCTTTTCTAATAGGCAAAAATAGGCTGCCTTTCCTGCTTCTAATAGGCAAAAATCATGATTTATGGAATCTAGTTCTATTTTCTTTTTTTTTAAACGATTTTATTTATTTATTTTAGAGAGAGAGAGCACAAGTAGGGGGAGAGGGAGATGGAGAAGTAGACTACCCACTGAATGGGGAACCTGATGAGGGGCTGGATCCCAGGACCCCAGGATCATGACCTCAGCCTAAGGCAAATGCTTACCTGAGCCACCCATATGCCCCATTGTTCTACTTTCAATATCCAGAGAATTTAAATTCCAAGTCACCCTTGGCAACAAAATCCCATTAACACTTTTCTTTGCAGCTTTCCCTGATCAGGATGATTCCTCTAGCATTTATGAAATTACAACATACAGCATTTCACATCAATTTTTATCATATATCCAGATGCAATAGTTACAAAATACAAAGCCATTTAAAAATTCTCCTTTTTACTCATTGCAAATTCATACTAGCAATACATTTAGCATTTACAAGGTTAACATTAGAGCCACAGAAGATCCCAGCTGGAATGGAAGGGGAAGAGAGTGATGCCACAGTAGTAACAGGGCTAGGTTGAAGAAAAGACTAGAGTTCTCCCCACCCAGCCTTATCCCCCCTTAACACTTACCTCCACCTTTTTTCCCCTTTGCTCCAGCACTAGCAGCTGATTTAAACTTTTTCCTTTCCACCTGGAGGAAAGAATAACTACAAACTAGTTTTTACAGCCTTTGGCACATCCAAAGTCCACCTTTGGGTATTTTTAGGCCCTTATCCTTCCACTTGGTAGAGAGAACAAAAATCCAAGACATCACCCAGGCTGCATCTTTTCCCCTCATTTCACCAGAAAAGCAGCCAAGGGGATCCAGCAGACCAATTCTCCTGGGGTTGAAATTATCATTTTCAGATTCTATAGGTAACTTTTACCTCTCAGCTGCTATCAGCTCAGCAGCTATTTCATAATAGGTGACTCCACAGCCACCCAAAGTTAATCATATTCCATCCCAACCTTTCATAACTCCTTTTCCCAAACAGTGCTTTCATCATTTTTTAGTGAGTGCAGGGGCCATTCTAGTGAATCCCACTTCTGATGCCAACTGTGCTGGGGGTCCCCAAAGCCATCCCTATGTACAGTGATTTACTAGGAGGACTAAGAGGGCTCCACACATAGTCATTATCATGATATTATAGCAAAAGGATACAAAGCAAAATCAGCAAAGGGAAAAGGTATGGGGCAAGGTTTGGAAGACATTAGGTACAAGCATCCAAGAGTCCTCTCTTTGTGACAACACATGAAATTATGTCTACCAGGTAAGCTCGTTAGAGACTCAGTACCCAGAGTTTTTACTGGTGGCAGGTCTTATAGACACGCTGTTCCTACCATGTACCAAAAAATCCATATTCCCATAAGGAAAGCAGGTGTTCAGCATGAACCACATTGTTTGCACAGTTTGGGCACAATGAGCCACTCTTTGTCTGATGTAAGGCTTCCAGTGGGTTTATTTTCCACCTCCGTGATGGCCCAATCAAACTAGTTCTGTTTTCCAAAGCTAAAATATCAGCTTTGCGCAGTGGCAGTATCGTAGCCAATGAGGTTTATCCGAGGCGCGATTATTGCTAATTGAAAACAAAGCTAAAATATCCAGATAAGTCATATACAACTAAGAATATAATGTAGGTTATTACACTACAATAGTATTTATTGAAAAAAACTTACAAGCAGAGTAGAAGCAGAACACATGTAATATTCCAAGCTCTCATTTTGCACAAGGAATGTTTGGACTAGAGACAACTTGATGGATAATGGAAAAGTGCTCTAGGGGAAGGATCCTATTTACATACTAGTATATATATTTATAGAGAAGTAGGAGGGGTACAGAGAAAAATAGATGATTCTCTAATTGTGAAACTCCCTGATGAAGGGGAAGTAGACATGTCTATAGAAGGGTGTGTGGAGGGAGTTCACAGTCCAATATTGCAGGTATCAGTGAAAGATTTTGAGAATCTCTGCCAAGCTACTGACTAGGGAAAGGAAAATATCCACCTTGACCATACAAGAGAAAATATGTTTATCATCCTCATTAACCAATAATTTGTTTTTCTAGTGTTAGAATACTTTTCCTTTATTGTTTCATATACTTGCCTTATTTTATATTTTTAATTCCTATTTTTAATTATTTCAGTAAAAACAATAGCTGTTATTTGTAGCTAGTCAACATTTTCAGTGTAAGATATATATTTTTTTTGTAGTTTTTAATTTTATTATATTATGTCAGTCACCATACAATACACCATTAGTTTTTGATGTAGTGATCCACGATCCATTGTTTTCGTATAACACCCAGTGCTCCATGCAGTACGTGCCCTCCTTAATACCCATCACTGGGCTAACCAGTCCCCCCTCCCCCCCCTCCCCTCTAGAACCCTCAGTTTGTTTCTCAGGTCCATAGTCTCTCATGGTTCATCTCTCCGTCCAATTCCCCCCCCCATTTTTCCCTTCCTCCTCCTAATGTGCTCCATGTTATTCCTTATGTTCCACCAATAAGTGAAACCATATGATAATTGACTTTCTCTGCTTGACTTATTTCGCTTAGCATAATCTCCTCCAGTCCCATCCATGTTGATGTAAAAGTTGCCTATTCATCCTTTCTGATGGCTGAGTATATTCCATTGTATATATGGGCCACATCTTCTTTATCCATTCATCTATTGAAGGGCATCTCGGCTTTTTCCACAGTTTGGCTATTGCGGACATTGCTGCTATGAACATCGGGGTGCATACGGCCCTTCTTTTCACTACATCTGTGTCTTTGGGGTAAATACCCAGGAGTGCAATTGCTGGGTCATAGGGTAGCTCTATTTTTAAATTTTTGAGGAACCTCCACACTGTTTTCCAAAGTGGCTGTACCAGCTTGCATTCCCACCAACAGTGTAAGAGGGTTCCCCTTTCTCCACAACCTCTCCAACATTTGTTGTTTATTTCCCTGTCCATTTTGGCCATTCTAACTGGTGTAAGGTGCTATCTCAGTGTGGTTTTGATTTGGATTTCCCTGATGGCTAATGATGATGAACATTTTTTCATGTGTCTGTTAGCCATTTGTATGTCTTCTTCAGAGAAGTGTCTTTTCATATCTTCTGCCCACTTTTTGACTTGATTATTTGTTTTTTGGGTGTTGAGTTTGAGAAGTTCTTTATAGATTTTGGATACCAGCCCTTTATCTGTAGTGTCATTTGCAAATATCTTCTCCCATTCTGTGGGTTGCCTCTTTGTTTTGTTGACTGTTTCCTTTGCTGTGCAAAAGATTTTATCTTGATGAAGTCCCAAAAGTTCATTTTTGCTTTTGTTTCACTAGCTTTTGGAGATGTATCTTGAAAGAAGTTGCTGTGGCCGATGTCAAAGAGGTTACTGCCTATGCTCTCCTCTGGGATTTTGATGGATTCCTGTCTCACATTGAGGTCTTTCATCCACTTTGAGTTTATCTTTGTGACTGGTGTTAGAGAATGGTTGAGTTTCATTCTTCTGCATGTGGCTGTCCAATTTTCCCAGCACCATTTATTGAAGAGACTGTCTTTTTTCCATTGCATGTTTTTTCCTGCTTTGTCAAAGATTATTTGACCATAGAGTTGAGGGTCCATATCTGGGCTCTCTATTCTGTTCCATTGGTCTGTATGTCTGTTTTTGTGCCAGTACCATGCTGCCTTGGTGATCACTGATTTGTAATATAGCTTGAAATCAGGCAACGTGATGCCCCCAGCTTTGTTTTTCTTTTTCAACATCTCCTTGGCGATTCAGGGTCTTTTCTGATTCCAAATTTTAGGATTGTTTTTTCCAGCACTTTGAAAAATGTCATTGGAATTTTGATTGGGATGGCATTGAAGGTATAGATTGCTCTGGGTAGCATAGACATTTAACAATGTTTATTCTTCCAATCCATGAGCATGGAATATTTTTCCATCTTTTTGTGTCTTCTTCAATTTCTTTCATGAGTGTTTTGTAGTTCCTAGAGTATAGATCCTTTACCTCTTTGGTTAGGTTTATTCCAAGGTATCTTATGGTTTTTGGTGCTATTGTAAATGGAATCGTTTCTTTAATTTCTCTTTCTACAGTTGCGTTGTTAGTGTATAAGAAAGCAACTGATTTCTGTGCACTGATTTTGTATCCTGCCACATTACTGAATTGCTGGATGAGTTCTAGTAATTTGGGGGTGGAGTCTTTTGGGTTTTCCACATAAAGTATCATGTCGTCTGTGAAAAGAGAGAGTTTGACTCCTTCTTTGCCAATTTGAATACCTTTTATTTCTTTTTGTTGTCTGATTGCTGTTGCTAGGACTTCTAGTACTATGTTGAACAACAGTGGTGAGAGTGGGCACCCTTGACGTGTTCCTGATCTTAAGGGAAAGGCTCTCAGCTTTTCCCCATTGAGGATGATAATCGCTGTGGGTTTTTCATAGATAGATTTTATGAGCTTGAGGAATGTTCCCTCTATCCCTATACTCTGGAGAGTTTTAAACAGGAAAGGATGTTGTATTTTGTCAAATGCTTTTTCTGCATCAATTGAGAGGACCATATGGTTCTTCTCCCTCCTCTTATTAATGTGTTCTATCACATTGATTGATTTGTGAATGTTGAACCACCCCTGCATCCCAGGGATAAATCCCACTTGGTCGTGGTGGATGATCCTTTTAATGTATTGTTGGATCCTATTAGCTAGGATTTTGTTGAGGATTTTGGAATCCATATTCATCAGGGATATCGGTCTGAAATTCTCTTTTTGATGGGGTCTTTGCCTGATTTGGGGATTAAGGTAATGCTGGCCTCATACAATGAGTTTGGAAGTTTTCCTTCTGTTTCTATTTTTTGAAACAGCTTCAGGAGAATAGGTATTATTTCTTCTTTGAATGTTTGGTAGAATTCCCCGGGGAATCCATCAGGCCCTGGATTCTTGTTTTTTGGGAGGTTTTCGATCACTGCTTCAATCTCGTTACTGGTTATTGGCCTATTCAGGTTGTCAATTTCTTCCTGTTTCAGTCTTGGCAGCTTAAAGGTTTCCAGGAAGGCCTCCATTTCATCCAGATTGCTCAGTTTATTGGCATATAGTTGTTGATAATAATTTCTAATAATTGTTTCTATTTCTTCGGTGTTAGTCGTGATCTCTCCCCTTTCATTCATAATTTTATTAATTTGGGTCCTTTCTCTCTTCTTTTGGATAAGTCTGGCCAGTGGTTTATCAATCTTATTAATTCTTTCAAAGAACCAACTTCTAGTTTCATTGATCTGATCTACTGTGTTTCTGGTTTCTAATTCATTGATTTCTGCTCTCATTTTAATTATTTCTCTTCTAATGCGTGGCTTAGGCATCATTTGTTGCTTTTTCTCTAGTTCTTTAAGGTGTAGAGTTAGTTGGTGAATTCGGGATTTTTCTATTTTTCTGAGTGAGGATTGGATGGCTATGTATTTGACCGCCTTTGCAGTATCCCATAGGTTTTGGACCAATGTGTTTTCGTTCTCATTGATTTCCATGAATTGTTTAAGTTCTTTTTTGATTTCTTGGTTGACCCAAACATTCTTGAGCAGAGTGGTCTTTAGCTTCCAAGTGTTTGAATTTCTGCCAATTTTTTTCTTGTGATTGAGTTCCAGTGTTAGAGCATTGCGGTCTGAGAATATGCAGGGAATAATCTCAATCTTTTGGCATTGGTTGAGACCTGATTTGTGACCCAGTATATGGTCTATTCTGGAGAAAGTTCCATGTGCGCTCGAGAAGAATGAGTCTTCTGTTGTTTTAGGGTGGAATGTTCTGTAAATATCTATGAGGTCCATCTGGTCCAATGTATCATTCAAAGTTCTTGTTTCCTTGTTGATTTTCTGGTTAGATGATCTGTCCATTGCTGAGAGTGGAGTATTGAGGTCTCCTACAATTAACGTATTGTTGTCAATATGACTCTTTGTTTTGGTTAACAGTTGGCTTATGTAGATGGCTGCTCCCATGTCGGGGGCATAGATATTTACAATTGTTAGATCTTCTTGTTGGATAGACCCTTTAAGAATGATATAGTGTCCTTCTGTGTCTCTTATCACAGACTTTAGTTTAAAATCTAATTTGTCTGATATAAGAATTTCTACCCCAGCTTTCTTTTGAGGTCCGCTGGCATGGAAGATAGATCTCCATCCCATCACTTTCAGTCTGGATGTATCTTTAAGTTCAAAATGAATCTCTTGTAGACAGCATTTGGATGGGTCCTGTCTTTTTATCCAATCTGCAACCCTGTGCCATTTTATGGGAGCATTTAGGCCGTTCACGTTGAGAGTGATTACTGAAAGATATGAATTTATTGTCATCATGTTGCCTGTGAAGACCTTGTTTTTATAGATTGTCCCTGTAAATTTCTGTTCTATATCACTCTTGGGGTCTTTCTCCTTTTATAGAACTCCCCTTAATATTTCTTGAAGGGCCGGCTTAGTGGTCACATATTCTTTCAACTTCTGCCGGTCATGGAAGCTCTGCATCTCTCCATCCATTCTAAATGAAAGCCTTGCCGGATAAAGTATTCTTGGCTGCATGTTCTTCTCATTTAGTACTCTGAATATGTCTTGCCAGGCCTTTCTGGCTTGCTAGGTCTCTGTGGATAGGTCTGACATTATTCTGATGTTCCTCCCTCTGTATATAGGAATCTCTTCCCCCTAACTGCCCTTAAGATGGTTTCCTTGGTTCTAAGATTTGCAAGTTTTACTATTACATGCCAGGGTGTTGGCCTGTTTTCCTTGATCTTAGGAGGGGTCCTCTCTGCCTCTAGGACTCGAATGTTTGTTGCCTTCCCCAGATTAGGGAAGTTCTCAGCTACGATTTGCTCAAATACATCTTCTAGCCCTCTCTCTGTCTCCACTCTCTCCGGGATTCCAATGATTATGACATTGGAACGCCTCATGGTGTCACTTATTTCTCTGATTCTATTTTCATGGATTCTGAGTTGTTTTTCCCTGGCCTCCTCTTTTCCCTTTTTATCTATTATACTGTCTTCCAGATCGCTTATTCTCTCTTCTGTCTCAGTTACCCTAGCTGTTAGATTATCTAGATTGGATTGGATCTCATTGATAGCATTTTTAAGTTCTGCCAATTCCGCTTTTATTTCTGCCCTTAGAGACTCTATGTTGCCATTAATTGATTTCTCCATTCTAGCCATTGTCTTCACAATTGCTAGCCTGAATTCCATCTCTGACATCTTGGTTATGTCTGCATCCATTTGTAAATCTGCAGCATAAGTCATAATCTCTGAGTCTTTTCTGTTTTGGGGGCTCCTCCTCCTAGTCGTTCTGTTGATGGGTGTTTGAGGGAATGTATTGAGTCGAAATTATTGACCAGAACCCAAGCAAGATGCACCTGTTTTCTTGGGACCTTACGGTTGCTGGCCTCTTGTTTTCCAGCCTGTCTTCTGCGGGAGGGGCCTGCCACGCTGTTACTCAGGCAACCCTGTTTGGGCGGAGTTTCCCTGCGCCCCTGTGGCGGATGATGGGCTCAGTGGGAATCAGTCTTTCCACCCCCGGAGGTTGCAGTTCACCTGCTTGATCCCGGCGCACCGAGTTTCCGTCTCGGAGGCTGCAGTTCACGTGTGCGTGACCGTCGCTCCGGTTTCTGTCCGAGGGGGCTGCAGTTCCCGTGTGCGCGACCCCGCTGGTCTGGTTTTCCACCCCGGGGGCTGCCCTAAAGTTCTTTCCCGATGCTACTGGTCTGCGAGTCTGTGCCCCGTCCACAGCGGGTGATGCTGTCACTCACCGGCGGTGTAGGATCCCCACAGCTGCCATTTATCCTCCGATATCTGCCCGCAGGATCACGGCTCTCCACTTCGTACCTCAAAACCAACTGCCTGCGATATTCTGTTTGTAGAGATCCAGATCTTCTTACATCTCAGGCTGGTTTCGTGGGTGCTCAGAGTGGTCTGGTAGTTATCCAGCTCAATTCCGGGGACCAGTTGAAATAGGGTCCCCTACTCCTCTGCCATCTTTCCCCTCCTCATGTAAGATATGTTTACTACGTTTACAAACTGTTTCAAAGTAGTAAACAAACCTTGTTTTCTCTAGATGAAATAATTCTAAGTATTTTAACAATTCATTTTTCCAGGCTTTTAATCATTTGTATTTTTACTGAATCTTTTCAGAATTTTTGAGTTCCTTTTTAGTTGAGGAGCCTAAAACTAATCACTATGAAGAATTTGACCAATGATAATTATAATTTTTAAAACTATCAAAATATGATAAATTTTGAATGTTAATTTTACATTCATTATATTGAAATTTTCCTATGAAGTTAATATTTAGAATCATTTGAGGTTGTGCTACACATTTTGAAACCTAGATCTTTTGTTTTCCTTGCATATAGAAATACATTCTACATCTTCCTCTATATTTCCATTGATAATTAAAGGTTCAGTGTATATATCAATATTTACAAGAGAATTTTTTTCCTAAGGGAAGAGAGAAATGCTTTGGGGATTATGCTGACAGTTTAGAAAATGGTTGGAGTTATAAGGAAAGCTGAAAAAAAAAGGTCTTCAAACAGAAACAGACAAAACAACTCAGGACAGATTGGGCAGTAATTCAATAGAAATCTTCCATTTTGCCTGGATGATAATGTGTTAAAAGGGTGTCTGATGATATGCATAACAGATTGTGCCTTTATACATCTATTTGCTTGGTGAGAAAAGGATGCAATACTCAGATCTTCAGATTAACAAAGGTATTTGTAAGCAAGAGTGGATTTATTCTTTTTTTTTATGTTATGTTAATCACCATACATTACATCATTAGTTTTTGACGTAGAGTTCCGTGATTTATTGTTTGCTTATAACACCCAGTGCTCCATTCAGTACGTGCCCTCTTTAATACCCATCACCAGGCTAACCCATCCTCCCACCCACCTCCCCTCTAGAACCCTCAGTTTGTTTCTCAGAGTCCATAGTCTCTCATGGTTTGTCTCCCCCTCCGATTTCCACCCTCAGTTTGTTTCTTGAGATTAAGAATTCCTCATATCAGTGAGATCATAAGATATATGTCTTCCTCTGATTGACTTATTTTGCTCAGCATAATATCCTCAAGTTCCATCCACGTCATTGCAAATGGCAAGATTTCATTCCTTTTGGTGGCTGCATAATATTCCATTGTATATGTATACCACATCCTCTTTATCCATTCATCTGTCGATGGACATCTTGGCTCTTTCCACAGTTTGGCTATTGTGGACATTGCTGCTATAAACATAGGGGTGCATGTACCCCTTCGGATCATTACATTTGTATCTTTGGGGTAAATACCTAGTAGTGCAATATCTGGGTCATATGGTAGCTCTATTTTCAACTTTTGAGGAACCTCCATACTGTTTTCCTGAGTGGCTGCACCACCTTGCATTCCCACCAACAGTGTAGGAGGCTTCCCTTTTCTCCACATCCCCACTAACATCTGTTGTTTCCTAACTTGTTAATTTTAGCCATTCTGACTGGTGTGAGGTGGTATCTCATTGAGGTTTTGATTTGGATTTCCCTGATGCCAAGCAATGTTGAGCACTTTTTCATGTGTCTGTTGGCCATTTGGATGTCTTCTTTGCAGAAATGTCTGTTTATGGCTTCTGCCCATTTCTTGATTGGATCATTTGTTCTTTGGGTGTTGAGTTTAAGAAGTTCTTTATAGATTTTGGATACTAGCCCTTTATCTGATATGCCATTTGCAAATATCTTCTCCCATTCTATCCGTTGTCTTTTGGTTTTCTTGACTGTTTCTTTTGCTGTGCAAAAGCTGGGCTTTTGTTTGATGAAGTCCCAATAGTTCATTTTTGCCCTTGCTTCCCTTGCCTTTGGTGATGTTTCTAGGAAGAAGTTGCTGTGGCTGAGGTAGAAGAAGTTGCTGCCTGTGTTCATCTTTAGGATTTTGATGGACTCCTGTCTCACATTGAGGTCTTTCAAACATTTTGAGTCTATTTTTATGTGTAGTGTAAGGAAATTGTCCAGTTTCAATTCTCCTGCATGTGGCTGTCCAATTTTCCTAACACCATTTATTGAAGATACTATCTTCCATTGGACATTCTTCCTGGTTTGTCAAAGATTAGTTGACCATAGAGTTGACGGTCCATTTCTGGGCTCTCTATTCTGTTCCATTGATCTATGTGTCTGTTTTTGTGCTGGTACCATACTGTCTTGATGATGACAGCTTTGTAATAGAGCTTGAAGTCCGGAATTGTGATGCCACCAGCTTTGCTTTTTTTTTCAACATTCCTCTGGCTATGCGGGGTCTTTTCTGGTTGCAGCGCAGGGATAAATTCCACTTGGTTGTGGTGAATAATCCTTTTAATGTACTGTTGGATCCTATTGGCTAGTATTTTGATGAGAATTTTTGCATCCATGTGCATCAAGGATATTGGTCTGTAATTCTCCTTTTTGATGGGGTCTTTGTCTGGTGTTGGGATCAAGGTAATGGTGGCCTCATAAAATGAGTTTGGAAGTTTTCCTTCCATTACTATTTTTTGGAAGAGTTTCAGAAGAATAGGTATTAATTCTTCCTTAAATGTTTGGTAGAATTCCCTTGGAAAGCCATCTGGCCCTGGGCTTTTGTTTGTTGGGAGATTGTTGATTACTGCTTCAATTTTCTTAGTGGTTATAGGTCTGTTCAGGTTTTCCGTTTTTTCCTGGTTCAATTTTGGTAGTTGATACATCTCTCGGAATGCATCCATTTCTTCCAGGTTATCTAATTTGCTGGCATAGAGTTTCTCATAATATGTTCTTATAATTGTTTGTATTTCTTTGGTGTTGGTTGTGATCTCTCCTCTTTCATTCATCATTTTGTTGATTTGGGTCATTTCCCCTTTCTTTTTGATAAGTCTGGCCAGGAGTTTATCAATCTTGTTAATTCTTTCAAAGAACCACCTCCTAGTTTCATTGATCTGTTCTACTGTTCTTTTGGTTTCTATTTCGTTGATTTCTGCTCTGATCTTTATTATTTCTCTTCTCCTGCTGGGTTTTGGCTTTTTTGCTGTTCTTTCTCCAGCTCCTTTAGGTGTAGGTTTAGGTTGTGTATTTGAGACCTTTCTTGTTTCTTGAGAAAGGCTTGTATTGCTATATACTTGCCTCTTAGGACTGCCTTTGCTGCATCCCAAAGCTTTTGAACAGTTGTGTTTTCATTTTCATTGGTTTCCATGAATTTTTTAAATTCTTCTTTAATTTCCTGGTTGACACATTCATTGTTTAGTAGGATGCTCTTTAGCCTCCACGTATTTGAGTTCTTTCTGACTTTCCTCTTGTGATTGAGTTCTAGTTTCAAAGCACTGTGGTCTGAAAATATGGAGGGAATGATCCCAATCTTTTGGTACCAGTTGAGACCAGATTTGTGACCTAGGATGTGATCTATTCTGGAGAATCTTCCATGGGCACTAGAGAAGACTGTGTATTCTGTTGCTTTGGGATGGAATGTTCTGAAAATATCTGTGAAGTCCATTTGGTCCAGTGTGTCATTTAAAGTCTTTATTTCCTTGTTGATCTTTTACTTAGATGATCTGTCCATTTCAGTGAGGGGGTGTTAAAGTCCCCCACTATTATTGTATTGTTATCAATGTGTTTCTTTATTTTGTTATTAATTGGCTTATATAATTGGTTGCTCCCATGTTAGGGGCATAGATATTTACAATTGTTAGAACTTCTTTTTGTATAGACCCTTTAAGTATGATATAGTGTCCTTCCTCATCTCTTATTATAGTCTTGGGTTTAAAATCTAATTTGTCTGATATAAGTATTGCCACCCCAGCTTTCTTTTGGTGTCCATTAGCATGGTAAATGGTTTTCCACCCCTCGTTTCAATCTGGAGGTGTCTTTGGGTCTAAAATGAGTCTCTTGCAGACAGCATATTGATGGATCTTGCTTTTTTATCCAATCTGATAGCCTGTATCTTTTAATTGGGGCACTTAGCCCATTTATATTCAGGGTAACTATTGAAAGATAGGAATTTAGTGCCATTGTATTGCCTGTAAGGTGGCTGTTACTGTATATTGTCTGTCTTCCTTTCTGGTCTATGTTACTTTTAGGCTGTCTCTTTGCTTAGAGGACCCCTTTCAATATTTCTTGTAGGGCTGGTTTTGTGTTTACAAATTCCTTTAGTTTTTGTTTGTCCTGGAAGCTTTTTATCTCTCCTTCTATTTTCAATGACAGCCTAGCTGGATATAGTGTTCTTGGCTGCATATTTTTCTCGTTTAGTGCTCTGAATATATCATGCTGGTCCTTTCTGGCCTGCCAGGTCTCTGTGGGTATGTCTGTTGCCAATCTAATGTTTCTACCATTGTAGGTTACAGACCTCTTGTCCTGAGGTGCTTTCAGGATTTTCTCTTTGTTTTTGAGACTCATAAGTTTTACTATTAGATGTTGGGGTGTTGACCCATTTTTATTGATTTTGAGAGGGGTTCTCTATGCCTCCTGTATTTTGATACCTGTTTCCTTCCCCAAATTAGGGAAGTTCTCTGCTATAATTTGCTCAAATATACCTTCTGCCCCACTCTCTCTTTCTTCTTCTGGGATCCCAATTATTCTAATATTGTTTCACCTTATGGTATCACTTATCTCTCAAATTCTGCCCTCATGATCCAGTAGTTGTTTATCTCTCTTTTCTCAGCTTCTTTATTCTCCATCATTTGGTCTTCTATATCACTGATTCTCTCTTCTGCCTCATTTATCCTAGCAGTTAGAGCCTCCATTTTTTATTGCACCTCATTAATAGCCTTTTTGATTTTGACTTGGTTAGATTTTAGTTCTTTTATTTCTCCAGAGAGGGTTTCTCTAATATCGTTTATGCTTTTTTCAAGCCCAGCTAATATCTTTAAAAGCGTCATTCTGAACTCTAGTTCTGACATCTTACTAATGTCCATATTGATTAGTTCCCTGGCAGTTGGTACTGCCTCTTGTTCTTTTTGTTGAGGTGATTTTTTTCCATATTGTCAATTTGTCCAGAGGACAATAGATGAATGAGACAACAAAATGCTAAAAGGGTAGCAACAACCCCAGAAAAATATACACTAAACAAATCTGAAGAGACCTGAAACCAGGGGAATGAAAGGGAAAGAAAGAAAAAAGAAAATGAAAAGAAAAAGATAAAAAAAAAAAAAAAAGAATATGATCAGGCTGGTGCATAGATCAGTGCCTCACACTAGATTTTGGGCATATTTTGGTCTGTTAGAAGAAAGTGGCTCCCAAAATTTTAAAGAAAGAAAAACTTACATATGTACAAAAATAAGGATAATACGATGAAGGGATGGAATATGACTATAAAGATGAAAATTATAAAAATTTTATAAAAGGAATTGATAAGAAGTTGGTTGAAAAAACAAAGAAGAGGTTTTAAAAAAAAGGGGAGAGAATGTGATCAGGCAGGAGACTAGAACAAAGCCATACACTAGAGATTTAGGGTATATTTTGGTCTGTTATAAGAAACTGTATCCCCAAATTTTAAAGGGAGAACAACTTACATATATACCAAAAATAAGGTTAACTACTATGAAGGGATAGAATATGACTAAAAATGAAAAATAAAAAAGATTTTTTAAAAAAGGCTTGATAAGATGTTGGTTGAAAAAGAGAAAAAGAAAAATTCAAAGAAAAAGAAAAAGAAAAAAAATTAAAAAAATTAACTTTGAAAGACTAAAGAATTGGGGAAAAAAGCCATGAATTCTATGTGCTGTATTCCCCTCGTGCTGGCGTTTTGCCATTCTCATTGATCAGTAAACTTGTTCTTGGCTGGCTGTTCTTGCTGGTCTTCTGGGGGAGGAGCCTGTTGCTGTGGTTCCCAAATGTCTTTGCTGGAGGTGGAATTGCCTTACCCTTGCCAGGTCGGGCTAAGTAATCTGCTCCTCGGATTTGCTCTCAGGAGCTTTTGTTCCCTGCAAGCTTTCTGCATAGCTTTGGAGGATGAGTGTGAAAATGGTGGCCTCCCAATCTCCACCCCGGAGGAGCCGAGAACTCAGGGCCCCACTCTTCAGTGAGCCCCCAGAGACAAGCAGTCAGTCGCTCCCATCTGCTAACCCAGCCTGTGACCAAGCATTTCTATCTCTGGCACATGACCCAGTTTGGAGTCTCCAAACCCAGCAGATTCCTGTGGTGCACTCCCGTGCCACTTCTCCCAGGGGAGGAAGGGGAGTCTCCCCAGATCTGCCCCTTGTTGGGTCCCTGCTGGAAGAGCAGTGGCCTGACTGTGCCGCTGATCACAGGTTATGGCAACCCTGAGCTGAGAGCCCGCTCCTCAGCTCCGTCTCGGCAGCCAGCTTCCCTGCTCCAATATCTGGGAGCTCTGCTGCACTCAGGTACCCCCGGTCTTCCTGTGACCCCGAGGGTCCCGAGACCACACTGTCCCAGCGAGGGTTCCACCCCCAGTTTAGCCATTGGAGCAACGTCCCTCAGCAGAGCCGACTTCTAAAAGTTCCCATTTTGCACTCTGCTCTCTATCACTTGCCAGAAGCGGCCAACAGAGGCTCCCTCCCCCACCATCTATCCTCCCGAATATCTCCTCAGATTCACTTCTCCGCACGTCCTACCTTCCAGAAAGTGGTTGCTTTTCTGTTCAGAGAGTTGCTGCTATTCTTTTCTTCGATCTCCTTTTGAGTTCATAGGTGTTCAGAATGGTTTGATCCCTATCTAGCTGAATTCCTGGGACCAGATGACATTTAGGTCTCCTACTCCTCCACCATCTTGCTCCTCCCCGCTATTCTTTATATATCTCTATATATTATGTCTTTATATTGCATCAGTGATGTTGAAGACTGTCATGTAGAATGCTATCAACATCCTTATTATCAAAGCTGTTAATATACATGCTCATAAGGATACTATTATACTCTGTGTTTTAACACAGTGATGACTAGAAAGAATCTTAATCAGAAGTGGAGGAAAAATGATGCAAATTTAGCAAGACTTATACAATATATTTAGGTTGTTCTGATAATTTACCAAAGATTGGGGATTGGACAAATCATTATTATTTTCTGTGTGACTATAGGCTGACTTTCATAGACTTTCTATCCTCTTCCTCCTTTCTTCTCCTCTTCCTCCTCCTTCCCTCTTCCTCCTCCTTTTCCTCCTCTATGTCTTCTTTTCTTTTATCACTCAAACAAACATCAGGCCTTGAAAGTATGCCTGTTTCCACTTCTTTTTTTTTTAAAGATTTTATTTATTTATTTGAGACAGAGAGAATGAGAGAGACAGAGAGCACATGAGAGGGGTTAGGGTCAGAGGGAGAAGCAGATTCCCTGCCGAGCAGGGAGCCCGATGTGGGACTCAATCCAGGGACTCCAGGATCATGACCTGAGCCGAAGGCAGTCGCTTAACCAACTGAGTCACCCAGGCGCCCACCTGTTTCCACTTCTTAGAGATATCTCTTTGGCTGATGTGAGCTTGAACAGTACTGCTTGCATACTTTTCTAGTATTTTTCATTCTTGTCCCGCTGTAGCAGAAGTATTATGGTGTTATGCAATGACAGTTCTTTATGGTTGTGGGAACCAATATAAGTGGGAAAAGCTTGCATGTGGGAATATGGTTATAAATAAACTTTGTATTATATTCTCTGTATTGTATTTAAGGCCTTGTTCTTGATATTGCCACACATTTTCTCTCTTGTTATAATAGGATCATTTGCCTGTGTAGAATCAACTGATTAATGATATCCCCTAATAAACGTTTCAAAATCTTTAAAAGTATTTTGCTTTCTACTTATAGCTGTGTGGTAATATTAGCAACAGGAGTGGTGATTTGTTTATAGCTGCAGGTATGTTTGTAAAAAAGCATCAATTTATATTATGTACTTCAACAATTGTTAAGCTTCAGTGGCCAAAAAATGACAACAGTCCTCTAGGATATGTCTTCAAAAATGGTTTACAGAAGAGTGTTAGACTATTTTATAACTAGTCTTTTTTAAATTCAAATACCTGATAAAACTAATAAATCATGTTTGAGGTTGAGATAGCCTTAATTTAGGACAGGCAGCCACCTATTCTCTTTAATATTGGAATCCATTTTATAACACTACTACAAAAGTCTGTTTGTCATAAATTGTCTTTTTAGCCATCAATTATCTTACACTTTTGTTCTCAGAATTGTCCTCCATATCCCTCTTTTTTATAATCCAAAATCAGGTGTTTGAAATTCATCCTAAAGTAACAGATTAGGATCAGTGACAATAGTTACGTTGTAAAATTTTGCATCTGTGTGACCAAAATTTAAATTATTTTCAGCACTGCAATAAACCTTAGGCAAATTATACTAACTGGAGTAATAGCTGTATAAAACAAAGAACCATCAAAATCTGTTTCATTTGATAGGGCTAGAAAAGCTATGTTAAATTCTATAAAACATAGGTAGTTTGTAGTTGGACCATTTAAATTATCATCTAAACTGGAATGCTGGGACAAGCATACACTGAGACTGTGTGGACAAACCATGATATATGGTTACTAGTTCTGGAACCCTAATAAGCTGATCTTGACAACAGGTGAAGAATAAATAGTTACTACCTTGAAGAAAACTAACTCAGAGCTTGGAAATTGACTCTTGTGGAAGACAGTGATCTTTTATATATTCATTCTGAGATGAAATTGTGGAAAAATAACTTTGGAATAAATGTGACTAAAGGGCATCCTCTAAAACATCTTGTGCTCTACTTTGCCTGACCAAATATTTTTTGTTCTGTGCCTGTTATGATCTTGAATGGCTCTTATGTTAAGTATTTTAAATGTTACTTAATTCTGTATATCTATTTTAAATCCCAAAAGATATATTATCTCTGACTTGTTATCTAGCAGCAACTTCGTATTTGTATTACCATTAATGAATGAATAATTATGGTTGCTTATTTAATATTATTATAGATTATGAAAATGATTCTTCAATTACAAATAAAACATTTTCTTCACATCTAATACCAGATGTTTTGTAATTCTAAAGCTCAGAGAAGAAAAGAGCTAGCTCTGCTATTTCAGATCTTTCACAGATCCTAAAGTCTCAAGATGGATCAGCTTTTTTAAGGAGTTCAAAAGGAGTTTCAGCTGATAAAGACCTACTCCATGTACTTCCATTAAAGACCCAGGATAAATCCTTAACAAGACTATTATCAAATGAAGAGATTGAAGACTTACTGTCTGTCAAGACATCACTTCAAGGGGATGGAACAGCAACAGCGTCACTCATTTCATATCCTGTTCTTACCACAAGAAAGCCAATGGGTAGTGACATCTCAAAGGTAAGATATAGTACAATAATTTGAAAGCTGTTTACTTTGAAATGCTAGATTCTCTTAATATTTTAAGTAAATGTTAATTAAAACTCATTAATATTTTCTTATTTAAAAGGAATAAAAAGTTTGCCTTTTAATATAATCTGTTTTATATTTAGTATGTTTAAGGTATATTTGAGAATCAGAGTGATATTTTAACATAAAAAATTTTAAGCTGTATCGACAAAGAAGTTGTGGCTTAGATTAGAGTTTTAATGATAAAATATATATAATTCCTAGCTGAGATAGAGAAATTTTCATTTCAGGTTCATCTAGAAAAAATATTTTTATATAGTAAGGTAATTGTGAAAACACAGTTCTTTTGAAATGACTTTATATACCTTAAACAAGGCCTAGAAAATTATTAAGTGCTGGGGAAAAAAGAAATGATAAAAAGGCTGTATATATTTGACATATATCTACAATACACTTTTATCATAGAATTTATTAATGTGACCTTAAAAAGAATTTCATGAGCCATTTGAGTTGGTCTAGAGATTGAATCAGACTAAAATGTAAGTCTAAAGTAGAATCATAATCATTATTAACATGATTTATTTAGAATTATTTATGAGGAGAATCACAATATAGCTTGGGTTCCCTCCACATGAGTGTTCCCAAATGCCTTTCAGATCCATTAATTGTTCTCATGTTTTTATTTGATGCATTCGGGATATAAAAATAAAACATTTATGCAATGACATTGTAGATAATGAATAAAAATTCTTGCTCTGAGAGAAAGTAATTAGAGTTCTAAGACATAATTTGAAATTACTTATTATAATTTTTGTCATTAAGGCTGTTGGAGAAGAGAAATTACAAAGTAAGACTGAAAAACAAACTTACCAAGAAGCAAGAGAATTTCAAGGTAAAAATATTTTCTGTTTTGTAAGGTAAAAATGTGAATGATTGTGTCTTCCCATGGTATAATTATAAATAAATGAAGAGAGAACATTATTAAATATGGAAATAACTCCTTGGACAGTCATCACATAATATGGAAATCTATTGACCAATATGTAAAAATTAATTTGGTGAGTTAACTTTACCCAGAGTTTGTTTCAACTAAGATCTGTGTAAAAGGACAGTGATAGCTTTGCCTCAACCAAATAACAGTTTTTGGCATTATGAATTCTTAACATATCATGCCAAAAACTCATCAGGGTACAGCAGGAAAAAGATGATTTGTGGTATAAATAATTCATATTTTAGCTAGATTCTTTAGGTATCTTATATATTTTAAAACAGGGTGCCTGGGTGGCTCAGTTGGTTAAGTGACTGACTCTTGATTTTAGCTCTGGTCATGATCTCAGGATCCTGGGATCGAGCCCCACATCATGGGGCTCTGTGCTGGGGGTGGAGCCTGATTAAGATTCTCCCCCTGCCCCCACCCCCAACTTGAACGTGTTCCCTCTCTCTCTTAAAAATAATATATATATGTATTATATATATATTAGATATCTATATTAAAACTGATAAATTTGTTCTTCCCTTCCAACATATATAACTTTTATAATCAACCCATATCTTACAACATTGGCTTGAACTTTCAAAATAAAATTAAATGGTTGTGATGTAGAGTGCAGGAGAATTACTCTTCTATTGTGCTTTGAGTTGAGAGTTCCTCTGCTTATAGCTGTTATAACCTATGTTACCAGGTTATCTGAGATAAATATTCCTTATTATGATCAGGATGTTTTCTTTTATTCAAAGTTTATTACAAATTTTAACCAGCAGTTGGCCTGAGTTTAATCAATCTACTAAAATTTTTTGTGGTAAAATATATATAACATGAAATTTGCCATTTTAATCATCATTTAAGTGTACAATTCCATGGCATGAATGACATTCACAATGTTGTGCAACCATCACTACCTCTATTTCCACAACTTTTCATCACCCAAAAAAGAAATTCTTAATTAAGCAATAACTCCCATTCCTGCCCCTATCCAGCCCCTGGTAACATCTAATTTACTTCTATCTCTCTGAACGTGCCTATTATATTTCATATGAGTGAAATTATACAACATTGTCCTTTTGTAGCTGGCCTATTTCACTTAGCATAATGTTTTTAAGTTTCATCCATGATGTGTCAGAACTTCCTTCCTTGTCTGATGGCTGAATAAGATTCTGTTGCGTGTGTGTGTGTGTATCACATTTTGTTTATCCATTTACCTGCTGATGCACATTTGTGTTGTTTCTGTCTTTTGGCTATTGTGAATAATGCTGCAATGAACATGGTGTATGGGTAGCTGTTTAAATCTGTTTTCATTTATTTTGGGTAGGAGTGTAATTGCTGGATCATATGATAATTCTAATTTTAGCTTTTTGAGTAACTGTGCAACTGTTTTCCACAGTGGCTGCACCATTTTATACTTCCACCAGCAATATAGAAGGATACACATTCTTGCCAACACTTGTTTTCTTTGCTCTTTTAATTGTAATAATTCTAGTAGGTATGAAATGTATCTCATTGTGATTTTGATTTGCATTTCCCTAATTACTAAAGATGTTAAGCATTTTTTTATGTGCTTACTGGTCATTTGTATATCTTCTTTGGAAAAAACATCTATTCAACTCCTTCACCATTTATAATTGGGTTGTTTGTCTTTTTGTTGCTGAGTTGTATAGGTTCTTTATATATTCTGGATATTAAACCTTTTGTCAGATATATGGTTTACAAATATTTCCTCTCATTGGGTAGGTTATCTTTTCACTTTCTTGAAAATGTCCTTTGATGCATAAAAATAATTTTATGAAGCTCAATTTATCTGTTTCTCATTTTGTTGCTGTGCTTTTGGCGTCAATATCTGAGAATCAATTGCCAAATCTAAGATAATAGAGATTTATCCTTATGCTTTCTTCTAAAAGCTTTATGGTTTTAGCTCTTATATTTAAGTGATTGGTACATTTTGAGTAAATTTTTGTATATGGTATGAAGTAGTGATACATACAACTTAATTTTTTTTTTGCCTCTGGAAATTGACTTATCCCTGCATTGTTTGTTGAAGAGGCTCTTCTTTTTCCACTGAATTGTATTGGCACCCTAGTCAAAAACCAGTCAACCCCATGTATGTGTTTATTTCTGTGCTCTTAATTGTATTCCACTCGTGTATATGTTTATCCACATGTCAATATCACACTGCATTGATTTACTTTAGCTTTGTAGTAAGTTTGGAAATGGGGAAGTGTGAATTCTTAAATTTTGTCTTTTTCAATACCACTTTGGCTATTTTAGACCTCCTGCAACTAATTATGAATTTTAGGATCAAATTTTCATTTTTTCAAATAGGCTTTTGGGATTTTCATAGAGAATGCACTGAATCTGTAGATCACCTTGGGAAGTACTGTCATCTTAATAGTATTAAGTCCCCCAATTCATGAACCCAGGAGGTCTTTCCATTTTATTTAGGCCTTATTTAGTTTATTATAGCAATATTTGATAGTTTTCAATGTATAATTCTTGGGCAATATTATTCCTAAGTACTTTATTCTTTCTGACATATTGTGATGGAATTTTTTTTAAAAAATTTCATTTTCAAATTACTCATTGCTGGTGTTTAGAAATACAACTGATTTTGTATGCTGACCTTGAATCCTGAAACTTTGCTGAATTTAACTTTAGTATTTCTGTATGGAATCTTTGGGATTTTCTAAATATATGATCATGTCATCTGTGAATAAAGATAGTTTTACTCCTTTTCCAATTTGGATGCCTTTTATTTCTTTTTATTTTCTAACTGCTCTTGCTCAAACTCCTAGTACAATGTTGAATAGTACTGGTAAAAACAGACATCTTTGTCTTGTTCCTGTTCTTATGGAGAAATGTTTCATTCTTTCACCATTGAGTTGAATGTTAGCTGTGGGTTTCATAAATGCCATTTGTCATGTCCAATTGGTGTATAATGTTCAAGTCCTATATTTACTTGTGGATCTTTTATCTGCTTGTTTGCTTCATATATTTTGGGGTTCTTTTTTGTGTGTGCATATGTTCATAGTTATATATTCTTTTTTTTAAAAGATTTTATTTATTTATTTGAAAGAGAGAGACACAGCGAGAGAGGGAACACAAGCAGGGGGAGTGGGAGAGGGAGAAGCAGGCTCCCCGCAGAGCAGGGAGCCCGATGCGGGACTCGATCCCAGGACCCTGGGATCATGACCTGAGCCGAAGGCAGTCACTTAACCGACTGAGCCACCCAGGCGCCCCATAGTTATATATTCTTGATGAATGACCCTTTTGTCTATATATAATGTGATTCTTTGTCTCTTGCAACAGTTTTTGACTTAAAGTCTATCTTGTTTGATATTAATAAAGCCACCTATGTTAGGGTTCTCCAGAGAAATAGAACAAATAGGATATATATAGATATAGATATCAATATTGATATAGATATATAAAAGGAGATTTATTGTAATAATTGGCACATGCAGTTATGAAGGCCAAGGAGTCCCATGATTCACTGTCTGCAAGCTGGAGAACCAGGAACACTGGGGGTGTAATTCAGTTTGAGCCCAAAGGCCTCAGAATTGGTAGGCTGTAGATGGTGTAAGTCCCAGTCTGAGCCAGACTCCCTAGAACCAGGAGTGCCAATGTCCAAGGGCAGGAGAAGATCGATGTCTCAGTTCAAATTGAGAAAGAAAATTCACATTTTCTCCATCTTTTTGTTCTACTTAGGCCCTCAGTATCTTGGAGGATGTGCACCCACATTGATGAGGGTGATCTCAGGCTATTGACTCAAATGCTAATCTCTTCTGAAGACGCCTTCACAGACATCCTCAGAAATAATGTTTTACCAGGTATCTGGGCATTTCTTAGCCAAGTCAACACATAAAATTGATCATCACACCACTTCCACTCTCTTGGTTACTATTTACATAGAGTTCCATCCTTTCACTTTCAGTCTATTTGTCTTTGCATGTAAAATGAACCTCTTATACACAGCATCTAGGAGATTATACAGTTGGGTTTTTTTTAAACCTATTCTGCTGATACCTGTCTTTTGATTGGATAGTTTAATTCATTAATTACTATTAAGGGAGAACTTGTCAAGTTTATATTTGTTTTCTGTATGCCTTAAACCATTTCCCCTTCATTTCCTCTCTTACTATATTTTGTTTGGGGACCTGAATCAGCCAAGACAGCACTGAATTCACTGGTGAGATAGGACCACTGGCTTTGCTCTGTAGACAGGAAAAGCCATGGGGTGTACTCTCTGTTCGAGTGCCACTATAAGCAGGGCTGTTGGATGAGCTACATGGCTTTCCATGTGGTATGGTTAGGTTCCCTGGTTGGTTGGACTTAAGGCTATAGTCAGCAGTGGGCAGGGCGACAAATTAATTTCCCTGCACAGGCACAGGGGGAACCAGCTCCATGGCCAGAAAGGCTCTTTGTGATCTTGACTCATGCTAACCCATTCTGCAAGTTCCCTGGCTGAATAGGACCACTTGCTTTGCTCTGCAAACTATCAGATCTACCTGTTGGACTCTCTGCTTGAGTATTTCTGGGCTGTGCAGATTAGCAAAACTGCTGGTTGGGCCTACAACTTGGGCACTGACGTAGGAAATCAGTCTGCCTAGATCTGAGAGCTGGTTGCTACAAGTCCCTCTTCACTTCCTCATCACAATCAGATTCCCAGTGGTCAAACCCTGCATATTCCCTTGAAATCCTCATGACATGAGATTGCACTGGGGATTCCTAATAAGTGACTCAGAATGCTAGTGAGCTCGATATTTACCCTGGGTTCTTTTTTTTTTTTCCCCAAAGGAGGAATGATAGGCTTAGAAGAGACCTCTCAGTGTGATGTTGCACTGGCCTGAGGGAGGGGCATTGTGGTCAGTGTGTAACCCCTTCTCTTATTCTTCTAATGTGGTCTGTCTTGGTCTCTGTAATGCTTTAGCCTCATCCCCATGTTTTAGGATTTTCTCACTGGTGTCTGTCTGTGAATAATTATTTGTCCTTCTTATGAGGGAGAGCAAAGTCAAGAATGACCTATGTCGCCATCTTGGTGATGTCACTCATGTTAATTGTTTCTTTTGCAGTGTAGAAGCTTTTAAGTTTGATGTCCCACTTACTGATTTTTTCTTCTTTTGCTTGTGCTGTTGATGTCAAACCCAAAAAAATCATTGCCAGACCAATGCTGAGGAGCTCATATTTTCCTGTTTTCTTTTAGGAGTTTTATAGTATCAGATCTTATGTTTAAATCTTTGATCCATTTTGAGTTAATTTTTGTGAGATATGTAAGTTAAGGGTATGATTTCATTTTGTTTGCATGTGGTTATCTGGTTTTCCTAGCACCATTTGTTGAAGAGACAATCATTTCCCCATTGGATGTTCTTGTCTCCCTTGTCAAATATTAGAGGACCATATATGCAGAGGTTTAATTCTGCATTTTCTAATCCATTGGCCTATGTATATTTTTATGCCAGATCATACTGTTTTATTTACTATAGTTTTGTAGTATAGTTTGAATCAGGAAGTGTGATGCCTCTTCTTTCTCAGGATTGCTTTGCTATTGGAGTTTTTTGTTGTTCCATACAAATTGTTGTTTCTATTTCTATGAAAAATTACATTGGAATTTTGATAAATATTGCATTGAATCTATAGATAGTTCTGGATAGCATGGACATTTAAACAATATTGACTCTTCTGATTCATAAACATGGATTTCCTTCCATTTGTTTGTATCTTCTTCAATTTCTTTCAAGAACTTCTTGTTCTTTGTAGTTTTAATTGTACATACTTTTACTTCCTCTGTTAAATCTTCTCCTAGCTGTTTTATGATTTTCAATGCATTGTAAATAGGATAGTTTACTTTCTTTTTCAGATATTTCACTATTAGCATACAGAACTACAGCTGACTTCTGTGTATTGATCTTATATCCTGCAGCTTTATTAAATTCATTGATCATATTCTACAGTTTTTAGTTTTGGGGATTTTCAATATACAGTTGACCCTTGAATAATGAAGGGGTGGGGCACCAAACCCCTGTGCAGTCAAAAATCTGTGTATAACTTTTGACTCCCAAAACTTAACTATTAATGGGCTACTGTTGACCAGAAGCCTTACCAATAACATAAACAGCCAATTAGTACATGTTTTATATGTTATATATATTATATACTATATTCTTACAATAAAGCAAGCTAGAGAAAAGAAAATGTTAGGAAAATCATAAGGAAGAGAAAATAACATTTATGTCACTGCGTTTATTTAAAAAATCTGCATATAAGTGGACCCATGCAGTTCAAGCCATGTTCAAAGGTCAACTGTACAAAATCTTACCATCTGCAAATAATGAAAATTTTAATTCTTTCCTATTTGGATGCCTTTTATTTCTTTTTCTTGCCTGATTGCTCTAGCTAGGACTTCCAGTACTGTATTGAATATTGGTACACTTGTATTGTTCCTGATCTTAGAGGAAAAGCTTTACATTTTTCTTCATTGAGTATAATGTTAGCTATGGGTTTGTCATATGTAACTTAATGTGCCTTCTATACCTAAGCTTCTATGCCTAAGCTGTTGAAGTTTTTTATCATAAAAGGATGTTGTATTTTGCCAAATGCTTTTTCTGCATCTATTAAGGTGATCATATGATTTTTATTTTTCATTCTATTAAATGAATTGTGATATATCACAATAATTGATTTATGTATGATGAACTATCCCTACATCCCAGGGATAAATTGCACTTGGTCACAGTGTCTGATCCTTTTAATGAGTTCTTGAATTTGGTTTGCTAATATTTTGTTGTCAGTTTTTGCATCTATATTCATCAGGAAAATTAGTCTGTAGTTTTCTTGTACTGTCCATATCTGGCATTTGGAATCAGGTAATACTAGACACCTACAATGAGTTGGGAAATATTCCTTCCTTCTTAAATTTTTGAGAATGATTGGCATTAGTTTTTCTTTAAATGTTTTATATAATTCACCACTTAAACCATCTGGTTGTGGGGTTTTCTGTGTTGGGAGGTTTTTGATTACTGTTTTAATATCCTTACTTGTTATTGGTCTCTCAGATCTTCTGTCTCTTCCTGCTTCAGTCTTGATAGGTTGTATAATTCTAGGAACTTATTCGTTTCTTCTAGTTATCTAATTTGTTGGCTTATGATTGTTCGTAGTAGTCTCTTATGATCCTATGGATTTCTGTACTGTCAGTTGTAATTAAATTACTCCTCTTTCATTTCTGATTTTATTTATTAATTTTTTTTTCTTAATTAGTCTTGCTAAAGGTTTGTCAATTTTGTTTATGTTTTGGAAAAAACTGTAGATTTCTTCTATTGTTTTTCTGGTCTCTATTTCATCTATTTTCATTCTTACCTTTATTATTTCCTTACTTCAGCTATGTTTGGGCTTAATTTGTTCTAGTTCTTTGAGGTGCAATATTAGATCATGTGTTTGTTATCTTCCTAATTTCTTAAACAGTTGACCCTTGAACAACATGGGTATAATTTTATGCAGATTTTTTTGATAAATGCAGTACAGTACATATATGTATTTTCCTTATGATACCTAAAAGTTTTTAAATTCCAGTTAGTTAACTTAGAGTATAATATTAGTTTCAGATGTACAATATAGTGATTCATACATCATCTAGTGTTCATCACAAGTGCTCTCCTTCATCCCTATCACCTATTCACCTGCCCACCGCCCTCTGGTAACCATCAGTTTGCCCTCTATAGGTAAGAGTCTTTTTCTTGGTTTTCCTCTTGCTCTCTTTTCCCCTTTGCTTGTTTGTTTTGTTTCTTAAATTTCTCATGTGAATGAAGTCATATGGTATTTGTCTTTCTTTCTCGGATTTATTTTGCTTAGCATAATACTCTCTAGATCTATCAATGTCCTTGAAATGGCAAGATTCCATTCTTTTTTACGGCTGAATAATATTCCATGGTGTGTGTGTGTGTGTGTGTGTGTGTGTGTGTGTGTGTGTATACACATATATTACATTTTCTTTATCCATTTATCAGTTGATGGACACTTGGACTGTTTCCATAGTTTGACTATTGTAGATAATGCTGCTGTCTCTTAAGTCCAGTTGGTCCACTGTGTCATTCAAAGCCGTTGCTTCCTTTTTGATTTTCTGTTTAGATTAGCATAATATAATTTAAAAAAACAAGAAAAAACAAAGCCATTGCTTCTTTTTTTATTTTCTGTTTAAATGATCTGTCCATTGATATAAGTGGGGGCTTAAAATACCCTACTATTATTATAATATTATTATTAGTTCCTTTACATTTGGTATTAACTGTTTTATGTATTTGGGTGCTCCTATGTCGAGGGTGTAAATATTTACAATTGTTAGACCTTCTTCTTGGATTGTTCCTTTTTATAATTAGTGTCCTTTTTTGTCTCTTGTTACAGTATTTTAAAGTCTATTTTGTCTGATATAAATATTGCAACTCAAGCATTCTTTTGACATCCATTTGCATGATAGATTTTTTTTCCATCCCCTCACTTTCAATCTGCAATTATCTTTAGGTCTAAAATGAGTCTCTTCTAGGCGGCATATATTTGGGTCTTGTTTGGTTTTTTTTTTTTTTTTTTTTTCATCCATTCTGTTGCTCCGGGTCTTTTGGTTAGTGTGTTTGGTCCATTTACATTCAAAATCATTGTATTTGTATTTTGTATTTGTATTTATTGTTATTTTGTGGTTGTTTATGTAGTTTTTCTCTGATCCTTTCTTCTCTTGCTCTCTTTCATGGTTTGCTGGTTTACTTTAATGATATACTTGGGTTCCCTTCTCTTTATTCTTTGCATATATATTAGTGTTCTTTTTTGGATTTAAAATAAACAGTATATTAATTAAAGACTTTTTTTTTACAATACAGGCAGTTTTTTAAAACTTAGTGGAATTTTTTTCATTTTTAAAAAACATTTTTTATAATTCCAAAATTAATTTTGGCAGTCATGGGAAAGGGTAGAGGTGCTTATTTCAGAGTCTCTGATTAGTGCCTTCTATCTAGTCCAGTCAGGTAAGTAAAGGTTCATGAGGGATACATTTTAAAGATGATGAAAATAACATTAGCCTGGGATCATACCATCTAAATAAAAGAAAGTTCAAGGACCAAGATATATAATTAGACTATACTCATAAGATCCTACTCTTAGTAATAGAAATACCTAGTATATGCAATATAAAAATAATTCTTACCATTTATTTAACACCTATCATTTGCCAGGCACGGTGCTAAGTGCTTTATAAACGTGATTTCTAATTCTAAAAACCATCCTTAGATAGATGGTTAAAGCTGTTTTTGAAACAGAAGAAGAAAATCAAACTTATTAAAATTTAATAACTCCTATAAGGCCATACAGCTGGTAGGTGTTAGAACTGGGGTTTGACTCCAAGTTTTTCTTCCACACAATACCTACTGTATAGAAAATTAGCAGAACAAGTTGCTGTTATTATTATTATTTTTAAAGATTTTATGTATGTATGTATGTGTATGTATGTATGTATGTATTTAGCCTGAGCAGGGGAGGGGCCGAAGGAGAGGGAGAGAGAGATCTCAAGCAACTCTGGGCTGAGTACAGAGCCTTATGCAGGGCTCAATCTCAGGATACTGAGATCATGACCTGAACTGAAATCAAGAGTCAGACACTTAACCAGCTGAGCCACCCAGGTGCCCCTGCTGCTATTATTATTTTATCCAAATTTCATTTGTAAAATCCCATACATGGCCTACCGTTCTGATATGGCAATATGTAATTTTCATCATATTAATAAATAATGAAGGAAATCCATTGTATTCTTATTATGAGTTTGGAAAACAGTGTTGTTACAGATAACAGTAAGCTATTCTTTTTTTAAATTTTTATTTTTTGTTTAAATTCAATTAGCCAAGGAATAGTACATCAATAATAAGCTATTCTTGTCCTGAGTTCCAGTGATTTAGAACCTGTTACTCAAGACCAAAAGCTCTCTGATTCAAATATAAAACACAGTATTCTATTTAGTCACAAACACAAAGATCTAAAATGCCATTTTTGAGCCATTTCTGCATAACAGTCCAGCCTACATTCATCCCTTCTAGAGATAATATTAAACTAAGAAGTCCTTGAAGAATTTACATTGTTAACAGAATTCAACATTACCCTAGAGCATACACAGATACAGGAAACAAAGCAAGGTCTTTCCACATAGCATAAGTCCTTACAATGATTTTGTCTTAAGTCAGTGTCTCTTCATGCCGCACATATTCCCCAATGTCTGTGATGAAATACCAGAATCACCATGGAATCTACTTTCAGTAGATTCAGTCTTGTGCAGACTTTGCTGCCACCCCAAAATTCAAAGGGATATCTGTCATGGAGTACACCACCTCTCCTTGGTACTGAAAATTATTTTCAATGATTCAACCCAGTCTGGATTTCAACACATTTTTCCCATACAGGAAGGACTGCTCTGCTCCAGGCTTTATTCACACTTTATACTTGGCAAGGTAATCCAGAATTGTGACGTGCAACTGGATCTTGTGAGTCTTAGTGAGGTATTCCATGACACCAGCTTTTCCCTAGAGATGTTGGTGGCCAACTTCAGAATCTTCTCATTCATATTGTACCCCTAGTCATTGTGTAGCCTGAAACAGTAGTTGCCATTGGGCCTGTTGACCAGGAGCTGAAGATTCTCCCAAATGTATTTCGCTATCATCTCAAACATTATGTGGTCTCTTTTTCAATCAAAGGCTTCATTTTCCCACTGGGTTGCAACACTGAATCTACATGACTCAGTGGCCAGAAACAGAACTATTAGCGGTTTTTGACTAGTGGTTAGAACATCTTCTGTATGTAGACATCTATATTAAGTTGATGGCCACATAAGTTTGAACCCATTCTTTACTCCTCTCCCACCCACATTTTAGATATATGGAGTCATATTTTACATTATTTTGTTAACCCCTTGACTGATTTTTTTTACAGAAAGCTTATTTTAACAGATTTTGTTTTCTACTTTTCATACTCTTACTTATGGTCTTTCCTTTCCACTCAAAGAGTCCTCTTTAATATTTCTTGTAGGGCTGGTTTAGTGGTCATGAACTCCTTTAGTTTTTGTTTGTCTGAGAAACTCTATCTCTTCTTCTATTCTGAATAATAGCCTAGCTGGAGGGGGTGGGGCTTGGTGTAAGAAAAGTTAAGTAGTGAATGCCTGCAGTGCTGGTTCTCACAGGTGGCAGTGTGTTTATGCTAGGAGGTGGGGGATGAAGCAAATGGCACCGGCCAGTTCCTTTGTTCCCAGAGAAGTCCCTCAGCAAACTCTGAGATCAGTAATTAACTCTCCCTCCCATAAGCTCTTAGTACCTTTCAAACTGTTGCTACCAAGCTGTATGTCCAGGGGCTGTTCGCTAAGCTGGATGTTTAAAGATGGGACTCAGCCTCTAGTTGCCCTCCAAGCTTTCCTAGAGCCCAGCCTGCTGATTTTTAAAATTCCAGGCTTTAAGTCCCACTGGTTTCCAGCAGCTCATGTGTGGGCTTTCAGATGGAGTTTACAATGCATCAGTGGGAATTGAATACATTTTATGCCCTCTGAGAATCCTTTCTGCCGCTCTTGTGATCTCTTCCTTTTCGTCATCATGGACCTCCTTCCTCACTACTATGTATACTGTAAGAAAGAACTGATTCTCTTTGGTAGTGTCCCATACAGCCGGGGGACCTCAAGTGCCCCCACTGTCTAGTAACTACCATTATCTTTTCTTCTATTCCCTTATCTTCTCATCTCTGTTTTTATGAGTTTGACTTTTTAAAAACTTCTACATATAAGTGAAACCATATAGTATTTGTTTTCTCTGTCTGGCTTATTTCACTTGCCATTCTGACTCCAAACTCATCCAGGTTGTCACAAATGACAAGATATCCTTCTTTCCAGTGATTGAATATTCCATTGTATGCCTACTTTATCTACTGAGGGACACTTGGGTTCTTTCCATGTCTTCGCTATTGTGAATATGCTGGAGTGACCATGGGTGTGAAGATGTCTTTTTGAAATACTTATTTCAATCACTTTGGATATATGCCTGGGAATGAGAATGCTGGATGATATGGTAGTTCTATTTTTAATTTTTTGAGGACCTTGCATACTATTCTCCGTAATGACTGTACCAGTTTCCATTCCTATCAACAGTGTAAAAGTGTTGTCTTTCTCCACATCTTTGCCAACACTTATATCTTATCCTTTTGACAATGTGCATTCTAAAAGGTAATATCTTGTTGTGGTTTGATTTTTATTTATTGGATGATGTTGAGTACCTTTTTAATTATTTAAATTCAATTAGCCAACATATAGTATATCTACAGTTTTTGATGTAGTGTTCAATGATTCATCAGCTGTGTGCAACACCCAGTGCTCATCACATCATGTGCCCTCCTTAATGCCCATCACCCAGTTACCCCATCCCCCACCCCCCTCCCCTTCAGCAACCCTCAGTTTGTTTCCCATACTTAAGAATCTCTCATGGTTTGTCTCCTTCTCTGATTTCTTCCCATTCAGTTTTCCCTCCCTTCCCTTGTGGTCGTCTGCGCTGTTTCTTATATTCTACATATGAGTGAAACCATATGATAATTGTCTTTCTCCAATTGACTTATTTCACTTAGCATAATACCCTGAAGTTTCATCAAAGTCAATGTAAATGGTAAGTATTCACCCTTTCTGATGACAGAATAATATTCCATTGTATATATGAACCACATCTTTATTCATTCATCTGTTGAAGGGCATCTTGGCTCCTTCCACAGTTTGGCTATCATGGACATTGCTGCTATGACCATTGGGGTGCATGTGCCACTTCTTTTCACTACATCTGTGTCTTTGGTGTAAATACCCAGTAGTGCAATTGCTGGGTCATAGGGTCTCTATTTTTTTTTTTTTAAGATTTTATTTATTTGACAGAGAGACACAGCGAGAGAGGGAACACAAGAGGGGGAGTAGGAGAGGGAAAGCAGGCTTCCTGCAGAGCAGGGAGCCCGATGCAGGGCTCGATCCCAGGACCCTGTGATCATGACCTGAGCCAAAGGCAGATGCTTAATGACTGAGCCACCCAGGTGCCCCTCATAGGGTCTCTATTTTTAATTTTTTGAGGAACCTCCACACTGTTTTCCAAAGTGGCTGTACCAACTTGCATTCCCACCAACAGTGTAAAACAGTTCCCCTTTCTCCACTTCCTTGCCAACATTTATTGTTCCCTGTCTTGTTAATTTTAGCCATTCTGACTGGTGTAAGGTGGTATCTCATTGTGGTTTTGATTTGTATTTCCCTGAGGCCAAGTGATATGGAGCATTTTTTCGTGTCTGTTGGTCATTTGTATGTCTTCTTTGGAGAAGTGTCTGTTCATGTCTTCTGCCCATTTCTTGACTGGTACACTTGTTTTTTGGGTGTTGAGTTTGAGAAGTTCTTTATAGAACTTGGATACCAGCCCTTTATCTGTTATGTCATTTGCAAATATCTTCTCCCATTCTGTAGGTTGCCTTTTAGTTTTGTTGATCTGTTTTCTTTGCTATGCAGAGTCTTTTTACCTTGATGAAGTCCCAAGAGTTCATTTTTGATTTTGTTGCCCTTGCCTTGAGAGACGTATCTTGTAAGAAGTTGCTGCAGCTGAGGTCGAAGAGTTTACTGCCTGTGTTCTTCTCTAGGATTTTGATGGATTCCTGCCTCACACTGAAGTCATTCATCCATTTTCAGTTTATCTTTGTGTATGGTGTAAGAGAATGATCCAGTTTCATTCTGCATGTGGCTGACCAATTTTCCCAGCATCATTTATTTAAGAGACTGTCCTTTTTCCATTGGATACTCTTTCCTGCTTTGTCGAAGATTAGTTGACCATAGAGTTGAGGGTTCACATCTGGGCTCTCTATTCTGTTCCATTGTTCTATATGTCTGTTTTTGTGCCAGTACCATGCTGTTTGTACCACCACCGCCCTGAGACATGGACACATGCGAGTACCATGCTGTTTGTTTTGTTTTGTTTTGTTTTTTGTTTTTTGTTTTTTGTTTTTTGTTTTTTGTTTTGGTTTGGTTTTGGTTTCTATCTCATTGATTTCTGCTCTAATCTTTATTATTTCTCTTCTCCTGCTTGGTTTAGGCCTTATTTGCTGTTCTTTCTCCAGCTCCTTTAGGTGTAAAGTTAGCTTGTGCTTTTGGGATTTTTCTAATTTTTTGAGAGAGATTTGGATGGCTATGTATTTCCCCCCTTAGGACCACCTTTGCAGTATCCCACAGGTTTTGGACTGATGTGTTTTCATTCTCATTCATTTCCATGAATTTTTTTTTAAGTTCTTTAATTTCCTAGGTGACCCATTCATTCTTTAGTAGGATGGTCTTTAACTTCCAAGTGTTTGATTTCCTTCCAAATTTCCTCTTCTGATAGAGTTCCAGTTTCAAAGGACTGTTGTCTGAATATATGTAGGGAATAATCTCAATCTTTTGGTATCAGTTCAGGCCTGAATTGTGACTCAGCATTTGGTCTATTCTGGAGAAAGTTCCATATGTACTCAAGAAGAATGAATATTCTGTTGTTTTAGAATGGAATGTTCTATATATCTATATATCTGTGAAGTCCATCTGGTCCAGTGTGTCCATCAAAGCCTTTGTTTCTTTGTTGATATTCTGCTTGGATGATCTGTCTATTGCTGTGAGTGGGGTGTTGAAGTAAGTCTCCTAATATTAATGTATTAATGTATTATCAATATGTTTCTTTACTTTGGTTATTCATTGGTTTATGTAATTGGCTGCTTTCATTTGGGGACATAGGTATTTACAATTTTTAGATCTTCTTGTTGGATAGACCCTTTAAGTATGATATAGTATCAGTCTACATCTCTTACTACAGTCTTTGGTTTAAAATCTAATTTGTCTGATATGAGGATTCCTACCCCAGCTTTCGTTTGAGGTCCATTAGTATGGTAAATTGTTCTCCACCCCCTCACTTTCAGTCTGGAGGTGTCTTTAGGTCTAAAATGAGTCTCTTATAGACAGCATATGGATGATTCTTGCTTTTTTATCCAATCTGATACCCTGTGTGTTTTGGATGGAGCATTTAGCCCATTTACATTTGGAGTAACTATTGAAAGATATGAATTTGGTGCCATTGTATTACCTGTAAAGTCCCTGTTTCTGTAGATTGTCTCTGTTTCTTTCTGGTCTATGTGACTCTTGGGGTCTTTCTTTGCTTACAGTACCCCCCTTATTATTTCTTGCAGGGCTGGCTTGGTGGTCATATATTCTTTCAGTTTCTGTCTGTCTCGGAAGCTCTTTATCTCTTCTTCCATTCTGAATGACAGCCTTACTGGATAAAGTATTCTTGGCTGCATGTTCTTTTAATTTAGTACCCTGAATATCTTTCCAGTCCTTTCTGGCCTGCCAGGTTTCTGGGAGTAGGTCTGAGGCTATTCTGATGTTCCTCCCTCTGTATGTATGTAAGGAACCTCCTCTCCCTAGCTGCTCTCAGGATAGCTTCTTTTTATCTAAGATTTACAAGCTTCACCCTTATATGTTAGGGTCTTGACCTATTTTTATTGATTTTGGAAGGGTTCCTCTCTGTCTCTTGGACATGAATGCTTGTTTCCTTCCCCAGATTAGGGAAATTCTCAGCTGTGATTTGTTCAAGTGTACCTTCTCGCCCTCTCTCTCCCCACCCCCTCATGTACCCCATAATTCTGACATTGGTTCGTTTAATGTCGTTGCTAGACACGTTTCTTCATGGGCTATTAGTTGTCTTTCTCTCTTTTACTCAGCTTCCTTCCTTTCCATCAGCCTGTCCTCTAGATCATTTATTTTCTCTTCTTCCTCATTTACCCCAGCTGTTAGAGCTGTTAGAGCATCCAATTTAGACTGTATCTCATTCATAGCATTTTTAAGTTTGGCCTGATTGATCTCATTTCCACCCTTAGAGATTCTGTATTGTCATTTATGCTTTTCTCAAGCCTATCTATTAACTTTATAATTGCTATCCTGAATTCCATCTCTGACATCTTATTTATATCCATATCGATTAGCTCTGTGGCAAAAAACATTGCCTTTGGTTCTTTCTTTTGTTATGAATTTCTCCTTCTGGTCATTTTGCTCAGAGAAGGATGGGTAACCAAATGAGAAGAGTCCAAAATATCAACCACAACCCAAGCAAAATACACCTTAGAAAAATCCAAGTGGTTGAAAGCCACCACAGAAAAGCAAACAAAACTACAATGAAACAAAGCAATAAAAAGGGGGTGGGGAAGAAAGACTATAATAATATCACAGGGTGGCCAATGCAGGGTGATCCACTTGTTCCTCATTGAATTTTGGTCTCTCTGTTAGAAGACACTACATCTCAAAACTGCAAAGAAAGCAAAACTTATATATATATATATATATTTGAATAGAGTAAAAAAAGGACTAAACTGAAGCATATATCTATAAAATGTAGATGTAAAAAGTAAAAGTTAAAAAGCAATTTAAAAACATAAATTGGTAAAATAAGAATCTAGTTGAAATGGGAAAAAGGTAAAAAAAAAAAAAGAAAAGAAAAAGAAGCAGAACATTTTAGACTGAAAGATAAAAGTCTTGAGAAAACACCTATAGCTCAATATACTATTTTCCCCTGGTGCTAGAGTTTTACAGTCTTGTGGGATCCATAAAGTTTTATTCCACCAGTTCTTCCAATCTGTCTTCTGGGGGAGGAGTCCTGCTGTGCGACCTCTCAGGTGTCTTTCCCTGGGTGGAGTTGCCCCACCCTTTGTCAGGGGTCTGGCCTCAGTGTAAACTTATCATATATCTGGCTTTTGTTCCCTGGAGGTTTTCTGTGCCTCTTCAGAGGATCAGAGCAAAAATGGCCAAGCCCAGATCTCTGGCCAAGCTGAGAGATCATGGTCCTCCCCTCTTCAATAAACCCTCTGGGACAAAGAGTTTTCATTTTTGTGTGTGCCAAACCCCGCAGACTCTTTCCATGTGCACCTACTGCAGTCCTCCTGGGGGGAGTCCCAGGGACCCGCAAGCACCCCTGCCCTTTGTGTCCTCAGGACTGCCAGTGGTTGTTGGCTTGTGCAGGCATTCTGCTCTGCTGCTCCTGGGTCAAGGCTGGGTGCCACTCTACTGTCCTTTCGGGAACCACCACCGCCCTGAGAGCTGTTGCCTGGTTGTGGACACAGCTGTTTTGCCCCTCCCAGGGGATGGTAAATGGCCCACACATTCCAGTCCTTTTCACGGTGCTCAGGCAAAGAGTGGTCACCCGATTGGCCTGGCTCACAGTTTATGGCAACCCAAAATGCGAGTTCCCTCCTGGGCTCGCTGACCATAACCAGTTTCCCTGCTCCACTGCTTGGGTACTCTACCAGTTCAGGCATTCCCGTTCATTCTGTGTCTCCTGGGATGCTGAGACCACAGTGACCCACCTGGAATTCTGCCCCTTTCATCCCCTGAGCCCTTTTCTAAGGGATATCTCTCACTGGAGCAGATTTCTAAAGGTTCTAATTTTGTGCTCCAGTGTTATATCACTTTTCAGTAGCCAGCATATGGAGTCTCCCTCCCCCCCTCCATTTATTTTCCCATTTCTCCCCAAGGATTCACAACTCTGCACATCCTACCTTGCAAAAATCAGTTGCTTTTCTACTTGTAGAGTTCCAGATATATTTTCTTACCTCTCAGGCTGAATTTGTGGGCGTTCAGAATGGTTTGATAGTTAATCCAGCTAAATTCAAGGGACCAGATGAAACGAGGTCCCCTACTCTTCTGCCATCTTGCCTTTTTCTCCTGAGTACCTTTTCTCGTACCTCTTTATTTGTATGTCTGCTTTGGAAAAATGTTTATTTCTGTTATTTACCCCTTTTAAAATTGTGTTGTTATTTTGTTATTGAGTTTCATGAGTTTTTTATATTTGGATATTAATCAAATATGAGGTATGAAAACACTTTTACCCATTCTGTAGATGGCCTTTTCATTTTGTTGACTTTCTTAGCATTTTGTTTGGGGCAGTCCTACTTGTTTATTTTGTATTTTTTTGTCTTTGCTTTTGGTGTCAAAGGAAAAAAAAAACATAGTCAAGTCCAATGTCAAGGAGATAACCTCCTTTGTTTTCTTCTATAAGTTTTACAGTTTTAGCTATTAACATCCAACCCTTTAATGTATTTTGAGTTGAATGTTGTATATGGTGTAAGATAAGGGTCTGGCTTCATTCTTTGTTTTTTGTTTTTGTTTTTTTAAAGATTTTATTTATTTATTTGACAGAGAGAGACACAGCGAGAAAGGGAACACAAGCAGGGGGAGTGGGAGAGGGAGAAGCAGGCTTCCCACTGAGCAGGGAGCCTGATGCGGGGCTAGATCCCAGGACCCCGGGATCATGACCTGAGCCGAAGGCAGATGCTTAATGACTGAGCCACCCAGGCACCCCTTCATTCTTTAATTTGTGGTTACTTAATATTTAGCAAATACCATTTATTGCAGAGACTGTCCTTTCTCCATTGTATATCCTTGGCTACTTTGTTAAAAATTAATTGATAATATATGCATGGGCTTCTTCCTGGGCTTTCTGTTCTGTTCACCAGTGTGTTACTTCAATGCCAATATCATGTTGTTTGGATTGCTATAGTTTTGTAATGTAGCTTGAATTTAAGAAGTGTGATGCCTCCAGCTTTATTCTTTCTCAAGATTTCTGTGTCTAGTCTAGGTCTTTTGTGGTTCCATACAAATATTAGGATTATTATTTCTATGTCTGTGATAAATGCCATTGGAATTTTGACAGGGATACATTGCATCTGAGGATCACTTTGGGCACAACAGACATTTAAAAATACTGAGTTTTTTCAATAAATGAACATTGAATATTTATAATTTTTTGTGTTTTTCAATTTCTTTCATCCAAGTTTTGTGGTTTCAGGGTACAGATATTTAACCTCCTTTGTTAAATTTATGCTTAAGTATTTTATTCTTTTTGATGCTACTGTAAATGGCAATGCTATTTATACTTCTTCAGATATTTTATTGCATAGAAATGCAGTGATTTTTGTATATTGCATTTGTATCCTCAAACTTTACTGAATTTTTATATTCATTCTAACGGTTTGTTGGTGGAGTCTTTAGGATTTTCTGTATATGAGATCATATCATCCCAAACGGTAACATTTTTTTTTCTTTTCCAATGTACATGCCTTTTATTGATTTTTCTGACCTAATTGCTGTGGCGATGATTTCCAGTACTAAGTTGAATAAAAGTAGAAAAAATGTGCATCCTTGTCTTGTTTTTGATCTTAGTGGAAAATCTGTCAGCTCTCTTTGGTGAATATGCTTAGCTTTGGACTTGTCATTTATGGTCTTTATTATGTTAGTATATATTCCCTTTATGGTCATTTTGTTGGCAAATTTTTACCATGAAAGGATATTGAGTTTATTCAGATGCTTTTAATGGATTTACTGATAACATCATATGGATTTTATCCTTCATCTTGTTAATGCATATCACATTTACTGATTTGCATATGTTGAACATTATTGGACTAAATCTCCCTTTGTGATGGTGTATGATCTTTTAATGTACTGCTTAATTTGTTTGCAAATATTTTTTTGAATATTTCTACACCTATGTTCATCAGGGATATTGGCCTGTAATGTTCTTTTCTTGTAGCATCCTTTTCTGGTTTTGGTATCAGAGTAATGCTGGCCTTGTAAAATGAGTTTGGAAGTGTTCCTTTCTCTTCATTTTTGGAAAGAGTTTAAAAAGGATTAGTATAAATTCTTTTTAAAAATGTTTGGTAGAACTTACCAATGAAGCCATCTGGTACTAGACTTTTCTTTTTTGAGACTTTTTTTGATTATTAATTCATCTCCTTCTCAGTAATTGATCTCATCAGATTTTCTTCTCTTTTCTTTTTTACAGATGTCATTTATTTATTTGAGAGGGAAGAGAGAGAGAGTGCACAGGTGGGGGGCAGAGGCAGAGGGATAGGAAGAAGCAGACTCCCGCTGAGCAGGAAGCCTGATGCAAGGCTCAATCCCAGGACCCTGAGATCATGACCTGAGCCAAAGACAGATGCTTAACTGACAGAGCCACCCTGGTGCCCCAATCTCATCAGATTTTCTATTTTTTCATGATTCAGTCTTTGAAGGTCATATGTTTGTAGGAATTTATCCATTTCTTCTAGGTTGTCCAACTTATTGGTGTATAATTGTTCATTGAAATCTTTTATTATCTTTTCCAAATTGGTGTTTTGTAATGTCTTCTGTGTCATTTCTTATTTTACTTGTTCTACTCCTCAAATGAGTGGCTGAATGGTAAAAACAAACAAAACCCAAATATGTTTCCTGTAAGTGATTTGTTTCAGCTTTCAGGAAACATATGAACTGAAAGAGAAGCAATGGAAAAAGATATTCCATGGAAATAGGAACCAAAACAGGGAAGTGACTATACTTATATTGAACAAAATAGACCTTAAGATAAAGAATGTGACAAGAGACGAAGAAGGTCATTATGTAGTAAAGATGATATAACATGTGTAAGTATTTATGCACCTAACATAGGAGCAACAAAATATATATAAAACAAATACCAACTGATCAGAAAGGAGAAATGGAGACACAGTAAGAGTAGGCAACTACCTAGAATGAGTCATAAAGAAATAAAAATCTGAATGAGCCAAAAATGAGTAAGGAGATTGAAGCGGTAATAAAAATCCTGAACCTAAGAAAAACCTAAGAACAGATGGCTTAACCGGTGAATTCTATTACACATTTAAAGAAAAATTAACGAAATCCATTTTAAACTCTTGTTAAAAATTGAAAAGTAGATAACACTTGTAAACTCATTTTAGGAGGCCAGCATTACCTGGACATCAGAGATAAAGACACTTTAAGCAAAGAAATATACTGACCAGAATCCCTGATGTATATAGGTGTAGTTTCTCAAGAAAATATTAGCAAACCACATTCAACAGGACATTAAAAAAAAATAGTCAACATGATCAAGTGGATTTTTATGCTTAAGATGCAAGGATGGATCAACATAAGCAGAAAGTCTCAACCAAAAAACTGTTAGAACTAATATATGAATTTGGTAATGTTAAAGGACACAAAATCAAGATATAGAAGAGTGGCATTTCTATACAGCAACAATGAAATGAACTATCTGAAAGAGAAATTAAAAAAGAAATGTCATTTATCATAGCATCAAAAACTGCTTAGGAATAACTTTAACCAAGGAGATGAAAGACCTATACATTAAAAACTGTAAGACATTGAAGTAGACACACTTGGAAAGATATCCCATGTTCTTGTATTTGAAGAATTAATATTGTGAAAATGTCCATATTACCCAAAGTGATCTACAGATTCAGATCAATCCCAATCCAAATTCTAATGATATTTTCTACATAAATAGAAAAATTATCCTAAAATTTGTATGGAATAACAAAAGACCCCAAAGAACCAAAGCACTCCTGGGAAAGAACAAAAGTGCAAGCATCACACTATCAGATTTCAAGCTTTATTACAAAGCTGTATTAATCAAAACAGTATGGTACTGCTATAAAAGCAGGCACATAGAGCAGTTGAATAGAATAGAGAGCCCAGACTTAAACCCATGCATATACAGTCAACTAATTTTTGACAAGGATGCCAAGAACTCACAATGGGGAAAGTATAATCTCTTTAATAAATGGTGTTGGTAAAACTGAATATCCACATGCAAACTAATGAAACTAAAGCCTATCTTACACTATTCACAAAAATTAACTTGAAATGGGTAAAAGACTTAAACATGAGATCTCACCATAAAACTCCTAGAAGAAAACTTAGGGAGAAGAACCTTGATATTGGTCTTAGTAATGATTTCTTGGATAAGACATCAAAAGGACAGGCAACAAAAACTAAAATAAACAAATGGGACTACATTAAAAGGTTTCTGCACACTAAATGAAACAACCAATTGAACCTACAGAACGAGGGAAAATATTCATAAACCATATATCTGATAAGAGGTTAATATTAAAAAATATAAAGGACTCATATAACTCAAGAGTAAAAAAACACAATTTAAAATTGGGCAATGAATCTGAGTAGATAATTCTCAGAGATGTACAAATGTCCAATATGGGTATGAAAAGGTGCTCAACATCACTAATCAGAGAAATGCAAATGAAAACCACAATGAGATGTTACCTCACACCTGTTAGCATGGTTATAATAAAAAAAAAAGAAAAGAAATTACAAATCTTGGCAAAGATGTGGAGAAAAGGGAACCCTTATATAATGTTGGTGGGAGTATCAAATGGTACCGCCACTATGAAAAACAGTATGGTAGCACCTCAAAAAATTAAAAATTGAATTTTTATGATGTGATCCAGCAGTCCTGCTCCTGGTTATATATCTGAAGAAATTAGTACTTCACACCTATGAGACTGTACATCCATGTCCATTGCAGCATTATTCAGAATTGCCAAGATATGGAAACAATCTAAATATTCTTCTATGGATGAATAAAGAAAATGTGAAAAAGATATAAAAAAGAAGGAAATCATACCTTTTATGAGTACATGGATGAAACTGGAGATCATTATGCTAAGTGAGGTAAACCAGAAAGAGAAAGACAAACACTGTATGGTATCACTTTTATGTGGAATATAAAAAACAAACAAACAAAAACTCAACTTCATTGAAATAGAATTTTGGTTTCCAGGGGCTTGGGGAAGATGGAAATGAGTTGATATAGATCAAAGGGCAAAATATTTCAGCTGTAAGAAGAATACGTTCTGAGCATCTAATATACAGAATAGGGACTGTAGTCAAAAATATAATATTGTATACTTGAAGTTGTTAAGAGTAGATCTTAAGCATTCTCACCAAAACAAACAAAAAACCACCACCCAGAGTTACCATTAGTATGTATGCGAGGTGATGGACATATTAATTATCTTGATCTTGGTAATCATTCTTCAATATATATGTATATCAAATGATCATGTTGTACATTTTAAGTAGATACAATTAAATTGTTAAAAAATGGTTGAGAAAAAAGAGGTCTCAGATGGTATATTCCAGGCAGAGAATTTTCTCAATGTATGATGTAGCCAGGCAGGCCTACAGTCATTGTTACTACTTTTAGCAGTGCAACTTAAATAAGACATTGTGTCACTTTGAAAATCGTAGACGTGGTCTGCAGAGTTTTGTTGTCCTAATATTGGAAATAATAACACATCAGAGGAAAACTTGAGCTGTGTTGAAGCCTGACATTTGGAGTTTTTGTAAATTACTGAATCTAATCCCATCTCTAATCTATTGTGGACTATTTGTTAAGGGTCATATTTAATAAGAATATGCTCATCAATAATTGCTTTATAGCAATTTACATTTATTTACATTTATATGTAAATTAATATGTATATGTAAATGAATTAAATTTCTTAAATATAAGACAGAGTGAATGAATAGGTTAAAAAAAAAAAAAGAGAGACACATCTAGGGGCGCCTGGGTGGCTCAGTTGGTTAAGCGACTGCCTTTGGCTCAGGTCATGATCCTGGAGTCCCAGGATCGAGTCCCACATCGGGCTCACTGCTCAGCAGGGGGTCTGCTTCTCCCTCTGACCCTCTTCCCTCTCATGCTCTCTGTCTCTCATTCTCTCTCTCTCAAATAAATAAATAAAATCTTTAAAAAAAAAGAGAGACACATCTATATATTACTTACAAGAGACTCCTTTCAGAAATAAAAACATAAAACAATGAATCATGGATCACTACATCAAAAATTAATGATGTATGGTGACTAACATAACATAATAAAATTAAATTAAATTAAAAAATAAAGTATAAAAAAGAAATAAAACACACAGATGTAAGTGAAGAGATGAAAAAAGAAAGATGATGTAAACTATACCTATACCAGACAAAAAAGATTTTATTTTTTTTTTAAAGATTTTATTTATTTATTAGAGAGTGAGCACAAGTGGGGAGTAGAGGCAGCAGGAGGAGCAGCCTCCCCACTGAGCAGGGAGCTGGACATGGGGCTCAATCTCAGGACCCTGGGGTCATGACCTGAGCTGAAGGTAGATGCTTAACTGACTGAGCCACCCCGGTGCCCTGACAAAAAAAGATTTTAAAACAAAGATTGTCATAAAAGACAAAGAGGGATACTACATAATGATAAAAGGGTCAATCCAGCAAGAAGATATTACATTTATAAGTATATATGAATTTAACACAGAAACCTCAAAATATATAAAGCAAATACAAACAAGCTTAAAGGGACAAATTGACAGCAATACAATAATAGTAGGAAACACTCCACTACATCAATGAATAGATTATCCAGAGAGAAAATCAGTAAGGATCAAGACAAGGATGTCCACTCTCCCTACTTTTATTCAACATAGTATTGGAAGTCCTAGCCATAGATATTAGGCAAGGAAAAGAAATAAAAAGCATCCAAATTAGAAAGGAAGAAGTAAAACTGTCACTATTTGCAGATTACATACTATATATGGAAAATGCTAAAGACTCCACCAAAAAATGATTAGAACTAATAAATTAATTCATTAAAGTTGCAAGATACAAAATTAATATACAGAAATACGTTGTGTTTCTCTATACACATTATGAAGTATCAGACAAATCAAGAAAACAATATTATATACAAGTACATCAGAAAGAATAACATACCCAGGAATAAATTTAACCAAGGAGGTAAAAGACTCTACACTGAAAGCTACAAGAGGTTGAGGAAAGAAATTGAAGAAGAAAAAATTACTGGGGAGATATTCTGTGCCCATGAATTGGAAGAAATAATATTGTTATAATGTCCATACTGCCCAGAGAAATCTGCAGATTCAGTGCAGTACCTATCAAAATTTTGATGTAATTTTCCACAGAACTAGAACAAATAATTCTAAAATCTTCAAGGAAATAAAAATGACCCTAAATGGCCAAAACAATCTTGAGCAAGAAGAAAAAAAAACAGAGACATGATGCTTCCTATGCTTAAACTATACCACAGAGTCTTTGCTTGAGGTGAGACATCCATCTTCTGCTTTCTGACATAGGTGCTTCTAGTGTTCTGGCCTTCTGACTCAGACTGAGATTTATACCACTGGCCATCCAATTCTCAGGTCTTCAGACTCAAACTCAATTATACCACTGGCTTTCCTGGTTCTCTAATTTGCAAATGGCAGATCATGGGACTTCTCAGCCTCCATAATCACAAAGATGGCAGAATAGGAGGACCCTGACCTCACATTATTCTACATTTACAATTAGATATCATCAGAACCAGAGAGTGATCCAAAGACTGGCAGAACAAACTCCACAACTAAATATAGAGAAGAAGCTGTATCTGAAAGCTTAGGAAGGTAAAAAAGGCAGAGAATGGCTGCCCACAGGAGAGAGGGAACTACAGGAGCAGAGAGGGCAGGTCAGGGATCTGACATCGGGAAGACTAATCCCCAAAATGTTTGGCTTTAAAAACTAGGGAGACTGAACTCTGAGTTTGTAAAACCAGTGAGACTTGGAGCCTGAAGCTTTAAAACCTGACTCAGCACTGGGTGAGTTGGGAGGGTAAGTGATAGCTGGATCACGGCCTTTAAAGAGAGAGTAGCCTGCATGCAGAGAGGTTACATAAAAACAGCAGTTTACACAATGTCAGGGACAAACAAGAGACAGCTCTGTTAATACAGGTTTCAGAGTGTTTTGGGGGGCTTCTTTGAAAATGAGGGAGCTGGCAGGCACCATTTTCCTCCCCCACTCCCAAGCATAAACTCAGAGCCACCTTCAGTAGGTGGGGCTGCATGGATACTTTTTGCCTTGACCCAGAGCTCAGGGAAAATTTTGTAAAAGCTGTGTGTGCACCCAGACCAGTTGCCAGGTGTACAGTTGCTACCACATGACTGGCCCAAATGCCACATCATGAAGTCATATGCCCCGAGTCACCATTGTGCACTGGGCCCACCACGTGCAGCCATCATCACAGACCACACCCAGCCTTGCATCCTTGGTGGCTCCAGCACACAGCCCCCAGCTTCCACAGCACTTTGGGGGATCTGGCATAGATCTAGTGGCCCAACACAAAATATGCTAACATGGCTGCCCTGCTCCCAAGTTCCCTGGTGGGCATGCCCCCTCAGAGCTGGCCTGCCTGGGGTCCAACTAACACTATAGAGAACAAACACAGCCCACAACAGGCAGAGAGTCAGTGCAAATGACTGCACTGAAAGGAACAATGACTCAGATATAACAATGGGGCATAAGCATCACATATAGAATACTCTCCTGAGTGCCAATTTCTGGTGAACTGGGGACACTGCACTGGAGGGCACTCCAGGACCTCCTTTTTATAGCCACAACTTTCGAGAGCAGAAGACACAGTCACTTTCTTAACACATAGAAACAGACCCAGAGAGCACACAAAATGAAGAGACATTTATCCCAAATGAAAAAACAGGACAAGGTCACAGCCAGAGAGCTAAGTGAAATAAATATAAGTAACATGCTGAATAGAGAATTTAAAGCAATGATCATAGGATACTCACTGGACTTGAGAAGATAATGGAAGACATGAGTGAGACCCTTAACACAGAGATAAGGAATAACAGCAGAGATAAAGGGCTCAATAAATGAAATGAGGAACACCCTTGATGGAATGAACAGCATGATGGAAGAAGAAGGGAAATAAATTAGTGACCAAGAAGACAGAGTAATGGAAAGTAGTTAAGCTACACAAAACAGAGAAAAAGCAATTACATAAAAAGAGAATAGACTTACGGAACTCAGTGACTCCATCAAATGTAATAGCATTTATAATGTGGGAGTCCCAGAAGAAGAGAAAAAAAGGAGCAGAAAATTTATTTGAAGAAATAATAGCTAAAAACTTCTTTAATCTGGGGAAGGAAACAAATAGCCAGATCCAGGAGGGACGAAGAACTCACAACAAAATAAACAAAAGCAGACACATAACAGGACATATTGTAATTACATTTGCAAAATACAGGGATAAAGAAAAAAATCTTAAAAAGCAACAAGACAAAAGAAGTCAGTAACTTACAAGGGAAAAACCCCTAAGGCCAGCAGAAGATTTTTCAAAAGAAACTTGGAAAGCCAGAGGGAGTGGCATGACATATTCAAAGTGTTGACTGGGAAAAATCTGCAGCCACAAATACTATACCCAGCAAGGCTATCACTCAGAATAGGAAGAGAGATAGTTTCTCAGACAAACTAAAGGAGTTCATGACCACTAAACCAGCCCTCAAGAAATATTAAAGGGGACTCTGAGTGGGAAGAAGAGACCAAAAGGGACAAAAAAGGTTGGAAACAGAAAAGCAGTAGAAATGAATATTTCTGTAAAAAATGAATCAAGGAACACACACACACAAAGGATATAAAATATAATAATATATTCCTAAAAGGTGGAGAGGGGAAAAGAATGGGTTCAAATGTAAATGACCAACAACTTAAGATAGACTGCTATATGCAAAAGAGGTTATATAAACCTAATGATAGCCATATATAAAAAAAACTAATAAGCATGCAAAGAACAAAGAGAAAGAATTGCAAATGTATCACTAAAGAAAATCAGCAAAACATGAGAGAGAAAGACAAGAAAGGATCAGGGAAAATCTTCAGGAACAACCACAAAACAAGTAATAAAATGGCAATAAATACATACCTATCAATAATTACCTTGAATGTAAATGGACTAAATTCCCCAATCAAAAAACATAGGGTGCCAGAATGGATATTAAAAAAAAAAAAACGGGGGAGGAGCAAGATGGCGGAGGAGTAGGAGACCTAAATTTTGTCTGGTCCCGGGAATTCAGCTAGATAGGGATCAAACCATTCTGAACACCTATGAACTCAACAGGAGATCGAAAAAAGGAATAGCAGCAACTCTCTGAACAGAAAAGCAACCACTTTCTGGAAGGTAGCACGTGCAGAGAAGTGAATCTGAGGCGATATTCGGGAGGATAGATGGTGGGGGGACTGAGCCTCCGTCAGCTGGCTACTGGCAAGTGATAGAGCAGCTGAACACAAAATCGGAACTTTTAGAAGTCTGCTGCGCTGAGGGATGTTGCTCCAGTGGCTAAGCGGGGGGGAGGGGGGAAACCCTCGTGGGACAGTGTGGTCTTGGGACCTTCGGGGTCACAGGAAGACCAGGGTGCCTGAGTGCGGCAGAGCTCCCAGGTATCAGAGTGGGGAAGCTGGCTGCAAAGACAGAGCCGAGGAGTGGGCTCTCAGCTTGGGGTTGCCATAAACAGTGATCCTCGGCACAGTCGGGCCACTGCTCTTCTAGCAGGGACCCAACAAGCGGCAGATCTGGGGAGACTACCCTTCGTCCCCCAGGAGGAGTGGCGTGGGAGCGCACTGCAGGAATCTGCTGGGTTTGGAGACTTCAAACGAGGTTGTGTGCCAGAGATAGAAATGCCCAGTCACAGGCTGGGTGAGCATGGAGTGCAACTGGAGACTGGGGAGATGGCAGTGACTGACTGCTTTTCTTTGGGGGCTCACTGAGGAGTGGGACCCCAAGTTCTCAGCTCCTGCAGGGTGGAGATTGGGAGGCCGCCATTTTCACTCTCATCCTCCAAAGCTGTATGGAAAGCTTGCAGGGAACAAGAGCTCCAAGAGCAAACCCAAGCAGATTACTTAGCCCAGACCCGGCAAGGGTGGGGCAATTCCGCCTCTGGCAAAGACATTTCAGAATCACTGCAACAGGCCCCACCCCCAGAAGATCAGCAAGAACAGCAAGCCAAGACCAAGTTTACCAATCAATGAGAACAACAAAATTCCAGCACTAGGGGAATAGAGCACATAGAATTCATGGCTTTCCCCCCCGATTCTGTAGTCTTTCAAAGTTAATTTTTTTAATTTTCTTTTTTTCTTTTTCTTTTTCCCTTTTTCAACCAACATCTTATCAATCCCTTTTTTGAAAATCTTTTTGATTTTTTTTTTTCATTTTAAGAGTCATATTCTATCCCCTCATAGTAAACCTTATTTTTGGTATATATATAAGTTGTTCTCTCTTTAAAATTTTGAGATACAGTTTCTTCTAACAGACCAAAATATACCCTAAATCTCTAGTGTATAGCTTTGTTCTAGTCTCCTGCCTGATCACATTTCTACCTTTTTTTTTTTAATTTCTCTTCTTCCTTTTTTCAACCAACTTATCAATTCTTTTATAAAATATTTTATACTTTTCATCTTTACAGTCATATTCCATCCCTTCATCATCTTTACCATTATTTTTGTACATATATAAGCTTTTCTTTCTTTAAAATTTTGGAAGTCAGTTTCTTCTAACACACCAAAATACACCCAAAATCTAGTGTGTGGCACTGATCTATTCACCAGCCTGATCATATTTGATCATATATTTTTTTAATCCTTTTCTTTTTCTTTGTTTTTTTCTTTTTTCCTTTCTTTCCCTTTCTTTTCCCCCAGTTTCAGGTCTCTTCTGATTTGTTTAGTGTGTATTTTTATGGGGTTGTTGTTACCCTGTTAGCATTTGATTCTCTCATTCATCTACTCTCATCTGGAAAAAATGACAAGACCGAAAAAAAATCACCTCAAAAAAAAAGAACAATAGGCAGTACTGACTGCCAGGGACCTAATGAATACAGACATCAGTAAGATGTCAGAACTAAAGTTCAGAATGACGATTATAAAGATACTAGCTGGGCTTGAAAAGCATGGAAGATATTAGAGAAACTCTGGAGAAATAAAAGACTAAAATCTAACCAAGTCAAAATAAAAAGGCTATTAATAAGGTGCAATAAAAAATGGAGGCTCTAATGGCTAGGATAAATGAGGCAGAAGAGAGAATCAGTGATATAGAAGACCAAATGATGGAGAATAAAGAAGCTGAGAAAAAGAGAGATAAACAACTACTGGATCACGAGGGCAGAATTCGAGAGATAAGTGATACCATAAGGTGAAACAATATTAGAATAATTGGGATCCCAGAAGAAGAAGAAAGAGAGAGTGGGGCAGAAGGTATATTGGAGTAAATTATAGCAGAGAACTTCCCTAATTTGGGGAAGGAAACAGGCATCAAAATCCAGGAGGCACAGAGAACCCCCCTCAAAATCCATAAAAATAGGTCAACACCCCGACATCTAATAGTCTCAGAGACAAAGAGAAAATCCTGAAAGCAGCTCAGGACAAGTGGTCTGTAACCCACAATGGTAGAAACATTAGATTGGCAATGGACCTATGCACAGAGACCTGGCAGGCCAGAAAGGACCAGCATGATATATTCAGAGCACTAAACGAGAAAAAAAAAAATACAGCCAAGAATACTTATGCAGCTAGGCTGTCATTGAAAATAGAAGGAGAGATAAAAATCTTCCAGGACAAACAAAAACTAAAGGAATTTGCAAACACAAAACCAGCCCTACAATAAATACTGAAAGTGGTCCTCTAAGCAAAGACACAGCCTAAAAGAAATATAGACCAGAAAGGAACACAGACGATATACAGTAAGTCACCTTATAGGCAATACATTGGCACTAAATTCCTATCTTTCGATAGTTACCCTGAATGTAAATGGGCTAAATGTCCCTATCAAAAGACACAGTGTATGAGATTGGATAAAGAAACAAGACCATCGATATGCTGCCTGCAAGAGACTCATTTTAGACCCAAAGACACCTCCAGATTGAAAAAAGGTGCGGAAAACCATTTACCATGCTAATGGACACCAAAAGAAAGCTGGGGTGGCAATCCTTATAACAGACAAATTAGATTTTAAACCCAAGACTATAATAAGAGATGAGGAATGACACTATATTCTACTTAAAGGGTCTATCCAACAAGAAGATCTAACAATTGTAAATATCTATGCCCCTAACATGGGAGCAACCAATTATATAAGCCAATTAATAACAAAAGCAAAGAAACACATTGACAACAATAGAATAATAGTGGGGGACTTTAACACCCCCCTCACTGAAATGGACAGATCATCTAAGTAAAAGATCAACAAGGAAGTGAAGACTTAAATGACACACTGGACCAAATGGACTTCACAGATATTTTCAGAAAATTCCATCCCAAAGCAACAGAATACATGTTCTTCTCTAGTGCCCATGAACATTCTCCAGAATAGATCACATCCTAGGTCACAAATCAGGTCTCAACCGGTACCAAAAGATTGGGATCATTCCCTGCATATTTTCAGACCACAATGCTTTGAAACTAGAACTCAAACACAAGAGGAAAGTCGGAAAGAACTCAAATACATGGAGGCTAAAGAGCATCCTACTAAAGAATGAATGTGTCAACCAGGAAATTAAAGAAGAATTTTAAAAATTCATGGAAACCAATGAAAATGAAAACACAACTGTTCAAAAGCTTTGGGATGCAGCAAAGGCAGTCCTAAGAGGCAAGTATATAGCAATACAAGCCTTTCTCAAGAAACAAGAAAGGTCTCAAATATACAACCTAACCCTACACCTAAAGGAGCTGGAGAAAGAACAGCAAATAAAGCCTAAACCCAGCAGGAGAAGAGAAATAATAAAGATCAGAGCAGAAATCAATGAAATAGAAACCAAAAGAACAGTAGAACAGATCAACAAAACTAGGAGCTGGTTCTTTGAAAGAATTAACAAGATTGATAAACTCCTGGCCAGACTTATCAAAAAGAAAGGGGGAAATGACCCAAATAAATAAAATCATGAGTGAAAGAGAAGAGATCACAACCAACACCAAAGAAATACAAACAATTATAAGAACATACTATGAGCAACCCTATGCCAGCAAATTAGATAACCTGGAAGAAATGGATGCATTCCAAGAGATGTATCAACTACCAAAACTGAACCAGGAAGAAATAGAAAACCTGAACAGACCTATAACCACTAAGGAAATTGAAGCAGTCATCAAAAATATACCAACAAACAAAAGCTCAGGGCCAGATGGCTTCCCAGGGGAATTCTACCAAACATTTAAAGAAGAATTAATACCTATTCTTCTGAAACTGTTCCAAAAATAGTAATTGAAGGAAAACTTCCAAACTCGTTTTATGAGGCCACCATTACCTTGATCTCAAAACCAGACAAAGACCCCATCAAAAAGGAGAATTACAGACCAATATCCTTGATGAACATGGATGCAAAAATTCTCACCAAAATGCTAGCCAATAAGATCCAACAGTACATTAAAAGGATTATTCACCACGACTAAGTGGGATTTATCCCTGGGGTGCAAGGTTGGTTCAATCCGCAAATCAATCAATCTGATACAATACATTAATAAAAGAAAGACCAAGAACCATATGATCCTCTCAATAGATGCAGAAAAAGCATTTGACAAAGTACAGCATCCTTTCTTGATCAAAACTCTTCAGAGTATAGGGATAGAGGGTACATACCTCAATATCATAAAAGCCATCTATGAAAAACTCACAGTGAATATCATTCTCAATGGGGAAAAACTGAGAGCTTTCCCCCTAAGGTCAGGAACATGGCAGGGATGTCCACTATCACCTCTACTATTCAACATAGTACTAGAAGTCCTAGGCACAGCAATCAGACAACAAAAAGAAATATAAGGCATCTGAATCAGCAAAGAAGAAGTCAAACTCTCACTCTTTGCAGATGATAGGATACTTTATGTGGAAAACCCAAAAGACTCCACCCCAAAACTGCTAGAACTCATACAGGAATTCAGTAAAGTGGCAGGATATAAAATCAGTGGCATTCCTATACACCAACAGCAAGACAGAAGAAAGAGAGATTAAGGAGTCGATCCAATTTACAATTGCACCCAAAACCATAAGATACCTAGGAATAAATCTAACCAAAGAGGCAAAGGATCTGTCCTCAGAAAACTATAAAATACTCATGAAAGAAATTGAGGAAGACACAAAGAAATGGAAAAACGTTCCATGCTCATGATTTGGAAGAACAAATATTGTGAAGATGTCAATGCTACCTACAGCAATCTACATATTTAATGCAATCCCATCAAAATACCATCCACTTTTTTCAAAGAAGTGGAACAAATAATCCTAAAATTTGTATGGAACCAGAAAAGACCCTGAATGGCCAGAGGAATGTTGAAAAAGAAAAGCAAAGCTGGCGGCATCACAATTCCGGACTTCCAGCTCTATTATAAAGCTGTAATCATCAGGACAGTATGGTACTGGAACAAAAACAGACACATAGATCAATGGAACAGAATAGAGAACTCAGAAATGGACCCTCAACTCTATGGTCAACTAATCTTTGACAAACCAGGAAGAATGTCCAATGGAAGATAGTATCTTCAATAAATGGTGTTGGGAAAATTGGACAGCCACATGCAGAAGAATGAAACTGGACAATTTCCTTACACTACACACAAAAATAGACTCAAAATGTTTGAAAGACCTCAATGTGAGACAGGAGTCCATCAAAATCCTAAAGGAGAACACAGGCAGCAACCTCTTCTACCTCAGCCACAGCAACTTTTTCCTAGAAACATCACCAAAGGCAAGGGAAGCAAGGGCAAAAATGAACTCTTGGGACTTCCTCAAGATAAAAAATTTTTGTACAGCAAAGGAAACAGTCAACAAAACCAAAAGACAACCAACAGAATGGGAGAAGATATTTGCAAAGGACATATCAGATAAAGGGCTAGTATCCAAAATCTATCAAGAACTTCTTAAACTCAACACCCAAAGAACAAATAATCCAGTCAGGTAATGGGCAGAAGCCATGAACAGACATTTTTCCAAAGAAGACATCCAAATGGCCAACAGACCCATGAAAAAGGGCTTAACATCACTCGGCATCAGGGAAATCCAAATCAAAACCTCAATGAGATACCACCTCACACCATTCAGAATGGCTAAAATTAACAATTCAGGAAATGACAGATGTTGGCGGGGATGCGGAGAAAGGGGAACCCTCCTACACTGTTGGTGGGAATGCAAGCTGGTGCCAGCACTCTGGAAAACAGTATGGAGGTTCCTCAAAAAGTTGAAAATAGAGCTACCCTACAACCTAGTAATTGCACTACTGGGTATTTACCACAAAGATACAAATGTAGGGTTCCAAAGGGGTATGTGCAACCCAATGTTTATAGCAGCAATGTCCACAATAGCCAAACTCTGGAAAGAGCCAAGACGTCCATCAATAGATGAATGGATAAAGAAGGTTGTGGTATATATATACATGGAATATTATGCAGCCATCAAAAGGAGTGAAATCTTGCCATTTGCAATGACGTGGATGAACTGGAGGGTGTTATGTGAGCGAAATAAGTCAATCAGAGAAAGACATGTATCATATGATCTCACTGATATGAGGAATTCTTAATCTTAGGAAACAAACTGAGGGTTGCTGGAGTGCTGGGGCTGGCAGGGATGGGGTGCCTGGGTGATGGACATTGGGGAGGGTACGTGCTATGGTGAGCGCTGTGAATTTTCTAAGACTGTTGAATCACAGACCTGTTCCTCTGAATCAAATAATAAATTATATGTTTAAAAAAAAAGAATGAGATAGTAGGTAGGGAAAAATGAAGGGGGGGGGAATTGGAGAGGGAGAGGAACCATGAGAGACTATGGACTCTGAGAAACAAACCGAAAGTTCTAGAGGGTAGGGGGTCGGGGATGGGTTAGCCAGGTGATGGGTATTAAAGAGGGCATGTATTGAGTGGAGCACTGGGTGTTATATGCAAACAATGAATCATGGTACACTACATCAAAAACTAATAATGTAATGTATGGTGATTAACATAACATAATAAAAAACAAAACAAAACAAAACAGACCTATCTATATGCTGCCTTCAAGAGACCCATTTTAGACCTAAAGACACGTGCAGATTGAAAGTGAGGGGATGGAGAAACATCTCTCAGGCAAATGAATGTCAAAAGAAAGCCAGAGTAGCAATACTTATATTGGACAAACTAGACTAAAACAAATAATGTAACAAGAGACAAAAAAGTACACTATATAATCATAGAGTGGACAATCCAACAAGAAGATATAACAATTGTAAATATTTATGCACTGACATAGGAGCACACAAATACACAGTTAATAACAAGCATAAATGAACTCATTGATAATAACACAATAATAGTAGGGGACTTTAACACTCCACTTACTTCAGTGGAAAGAGTATCTGAACAGAAAAGGAACAAGGAAACAACCTCTTTGAATGACACTTCGGAACAGATAGATTTAACAGATATATTCAGATCATTCCACCCTAAAACAGAATACGCATTCCTTTCAAGTGTACACGGATGGAGTATTCTCCAGAATAGTTCAGAAAACAAACCTCAACAAATTCAAGAAGATCAAAACCATACCACACATATTTTCTGACTATAATTCTATGAAACTAGAAGTCAACCCTAAGAAAATCTCTGGAAGGACCATAAACACATGGAGGCTACTAAACAATGAATGGGTGAACCAGCAAATAAAAGAAGAAATAAAAAATTACATAGAATCAAGTGAAAATGAAAAAACAGTCTTTTGTCAAATGCTTTTTCTGCATCTATTGAAATGATCATATGGTTCTTATTTTGTCTTATTGACATCATATTGGGATGCAGCAAAAGCGATTCTAAGAGGGAAGTACATAGCAATACAGGCTTACCTCAAGAAGCAGGAAAAATCTCAACCTAACTTTACACCTAAAGGAGCTAGAAAAAGAGCAACAAATGAAGCCTAAAGCCAGGAGAAGGAAGGAAATAATAAAGGTTAGAGCAGAAATAAATGATACAGAAACTAAAAAACCCCATAAAACAGATCAATGAAACCAGGAGCTGGTTCTTTGAAAAAAATCAATAAAATTGATAAACCTCTAGGGACACCTAGGTGGTGCCGTCCATTAAGTGTCCAACTCTTGGTTTTGGCTCAGGTTGTAATCCTAAGGGTCATGAAATTGAGCCCCATATTGGGTTCCATGCTCAGCAGAGACTGCTTAAGACTTTCTCTTACTCTCTCTCTGCCCTCCCTCTAAACTAAGTAAATAAATCTTTAAAAAAATTAATAAACCTCTAGCCAAACTTATCAAGAAAAAAGAGAAAGGATTTAAATAAGTAAAATCATAAATGAGAGAAGAGAAATAACAGCCAACACCACCAAAACACAAATAATCATGAGAATATTCTAAAAAACTATATGTCAAAAATTGGACAACCTAGAAGAAACGAATACATTCCTAGAAACATATAAACTACCAAAACTGAAACAGGAAGAAATAGGACATTTGAACAGACTGATAACCAGGAAAGAAATCGAATCAGTATTCAAAAAATTCCCAACAAGCAAAAGTCTGGAACCAGATGGCTTCATAGATAAATTCTACCAAAGATTTAAAGAAGAATGGCTTCACAAGCAAATTTTGCCAAAAATTTAAAGAAGAGTTAATACCCATTCTCAAATTATTCTAAAGTATAAAATAGGAAGGAAAACTTCCAAATTCATTCCATGAAGTCAGCACTACCCTAATACCCAAACCAGATAAAGACACCACTGAAAAAGAGAACTACAAGCAAATATCCCTGATGAATATAGATGTGAAAATTCTCAACAAAATACTACTAAACAGAATTCAAAGTACATTTAAAAATCATTCACAATGATCAAGTGGATATATTCTTGGGTTACAAGTGTAGTTTTATATCTGCAAATCAATTAATGTGATGCATGATGTCAATAAGACCAAATAAGAACCATATGATCATTTCAATAGATGCAGAAAAGGGATTTGACGAAATACAACATCCATTCATGATAAAAACCCTCAACAAAGTAGGTTTAGAGGAAACACACCTCAACATAATAAAGGACATATATGAAAAGCACAAAGCTAAGATCATACCCAATGGAGAAAAACTGATAGCTTTTCCCCTAAGATCAGGAATAAGATGAGGATGTCCACTTTCACCACTTCTATTCAACATAATATTGCAAGTCCTAGCCACAGCAATCAGACAACAAAAAGAAAAGGTATCCAGATCAATAAAGAAGAAATAAAATTTTCACTATTTGCAGATGACATGACACTATATACAGAAAACCAAAAAAATTGTTAGAACTGATAAATGAATTGAGCAAGGCCACAAGATATAAAATCAGTGTATAGAAATCTGTTGAATTTCTATACACTGATAATGAAACAGCAGGAAGAGAATTTAAGAAAACAATCCCATTTACAACTGTACAAAAAACATAAGATACCTAGGAATAAACCTAACCAAAGATGAAAGACCTCTCCTCTGAAAACTATAAAATACTGTTGAAAGAAATTGAAGATGACACAAGAAATTGAAAGACATTTTGTGTTATGGGTTGGAAGAACATACATTGTTAAAATGCCCATACAACCCAAAGCAATCTACACAATTAATTCAATCCCTATCCAAATACCAATAGCATTTTTCACAGAACTAGAACAAACAATCCTAAAATTTGTATGGAACCATAAAAGACCTCAAATAGCAAAAGCAATCTTGAAAAAGAAAAACAAAGCTGGAAGCATTGCAATTCCAGACTTCAAATTATATTACAAACCTGTAGTGATCAAAACAATATGGTACTGTCACAAAAACTGACACATGGAACAATATAGAAACCCCAGAAGTGAACCCACAACTATATGGTCAGTTAATCTTTGACAAAGCAGGAAAAAATTCCAATGGAAAAAAGACAGTCTCTTCAACAAATGGTAATGAGAAAACTGGACAGTAACATGTAAAAAGATAGAAAGTGGATGACTTTTTTACAACATTCATAAAAATAAATTCAAAATGGATTAAAGACCTAAATGTGAGACATGAAACCATAAAAATTCTAGAGGAGAACATAGACAGAAACCTCTTTGATATCAGCCATAGCATAGATATGTCTCCCGAGGCAAGGGAAACAAAAGCAAAAATAAACTATTGGGACTACATGAAAATAAAAAGCCACTTCACAGTGAAGGAAACAATTAAAAAGTAAAACCTATGGAATGGGAGAATATATTTGCAAATGACATATCTGATAAAGGGTTAGTATGCAAAATATATAAAGACCTTATACAACTCAACACCCCAAAAAACAAATAACCTGGTTAAAAAATGGGCAAAAGTCATGAACAGAGAGTTTTCTGAAGAAGACATCCACATGGCCAACAGACACATGAAAAGATGTTCATCATCACTTATCGCCAAGGAAATACAAATAAAAATCATAATAAGATACCACCTTGCACTTGCCAGAATGGCTAAAATCAACAACACAAGAAACAAGAGGTGTTGGCTAAGATGTTGAGAAAAAGAAACACTCATGCACTGTTGGTGGGAATGCAAACTGGTGCATCCACTCTGGGAAACAAAAGTTAATAATATAATTATCAAAAAGTTAAAAATAGAACTATCCTCAAAAGTTAAATATATTAACTATCCTATAATCCAGCAATTGCATTACTGGATATTTACCCAAAGAATACAAGAACACCAATTCAAAGGGATACATGCCCTCCTAATGTTTATAGCAATATTATTTACAATATCCAATATAGGAATCAGCCAAAGTGTCCACTGATTGATGAATGGATAAAGAAGGGACACACACACACACACAGAGGAATATTATTCAGCCATAAAAAAGAACAAAATCTTGCCATTTGCAGTGACATGGATGGAGCTAGAAAGTATATTGCTAAGTGAAATATGTCATTCAGAGAAAGACAAATACCATATGATTTTACTCATATGGAATTAAAGAAACAAAGGGAAAAAAGAGAGACAAATCAAGAAACAAACTGATGGTTACTAGAGGGAATCAAGGTTAGGGGATGGGTTAAATAGGTGGTGGGGATTAATGAGTACACTTTTCATGGTGAGCATAGGTAATGTGTGGAAGTGTTGAATCATTATATTGTACACCTGAAGCTAATATAACACTACATGTTAAGCAACTGGAATTAAAATAAAAATTAAAAAAACTATCTTAAGTTTTAAAAAGTAGAGTATTTGCACAAAAATAGGCACATAGATTAATGGGACAGAATAGAAAACCCAGAAATAAACCCATATATGAGTGATTGATTTTCAATAAAGAAAGCAAGAAAGGACAGTTTCTTCATTAAATTGTGTTGGTAAAACTGGACCACTGTCTTACCCCATACACAAAAATTAACTGAAAATGGACTTAAGACTTGAATGTAAGACCTGAAACCATGAAACTTTTAGAAGAAAGCATGGGTGATAAGCTCCTTGGTATATAGGTCTCAGTCATGTTTTGTTGAACCTGTCTGCAAAGGCATTGGAAACAAATGCAAAAATAAATGGGACTATATCAAACTAGAAAGCTTCTGCACAGTGAACAATCCATCAACACAAAATAAGCTACTGAATGGGATAAGATATTTGCAAATCAAATATGTGGTAAGAGATTAATATTTGAAATATAAAAAGAACACCTACATGGGGCACCTGGATGACTCAGTGGGTTAAGCATCTGTCTTCAACTCTGGTCATGATCCCAGGGTCCCGGGATTAAGCCCCACATTGGGCTACCTGCTGTGGAGAGACTGTTTTTCCCTCTCCTGCTGCTGCTCCCCCTGCTTGTTCTCTCTCTCTGACAAATAAATAAATAAAATTGTTTTTTTTTAAAGGGCCCTTGAATAGACTCACAGACTGGTAGTGATGGGGAAAGGACTTTAGGACAGCCCCCTGGACTGAAACCCAGAGTGGCGGGGGCCGTGTGTGTGAATTGGGGGCGGCTGGCGGTTTTAGAGACAAAGGGCAGAGATGTGCCCCGACCAGGAGGCGAGGACTGGGAGAGCTGCTGAGGGGCCCACAACCCAGGATGCTCCAGTTTATAGCAGCATAGACAGAAATGGAGATAGTGTGGCCTGGAGAGCTCACTGAAGAAGAGACTGCAATCTCTGAGACAGAGGGTGGGAAAAGGTCTCTTCTGCTCTGACTCTCGGAAGAGACACAGAAAGCTGCCAGGGAAAGCCACCAGAGAACAAAAGCCCCCCAAAACCGGTCTTCACTGAGCCCATCCCCTGCCACAGGGGGCAGGGCAACTCTGCCCAAACGGGGTTCCCTGAGGAACAGCAAGGCACGTCCCTCCCCCAGAAGACAGGCTGGGTAAACAAGAGGCCAGCAGCCCTAAGGTCCCTAGAAAACAGGTGCATCTTGCTTGAGTTGTGGTCAATAATTTGGACTCTATACATTCTCTCAACAACCCCTCAACAGAATGATTAGGAAGAGGAACCCACAAAATAGGAAAGACTCAGAGAATATGACTTATGCCACAGATTTGCAAATGGATTCAGATATAACATGTTGGAGATGGAATTCAGACTAGCAGTTCTGAAGACAATAGCTAGAATGGAGAAATCAATTAATGGCAACATAGAGTCTCTAAGGGCAGAAATGAAAGGTGAATTGGCAGAACTTAAAAATGCTATCAATGAGATCCAATCTAATCTAGATACTCTAACAGCTAGGGTAAGCAAGGCAGAAGAATGATTTAGTGACCTGAAAGACCATTTAATAGATAAAAACGGAAAAGAGGAGGCCCGGGAAAAACAACTGAGAATCCATGAAAATAGAATCAGAGAAATAAGTGCCACCAAAAAACGTTCCAATGTCAGAATTATCGGAATCCCTGAGGGCGTGGAGAGAGAGAGAGAGGACTAGAGGATATATTTGAGCAAACTGTAGCTGAGAACTTCCCTAATCTGGGGAATGTAACAAACATTCGTGTCCCAGAGGCAGAGAGGACCCCTCCCAAGATCAAGGAAAAGAGGCCAACACCCCGGCATGTAATAATAAAACTCGCAAATCTTAGAACCAAGGAAACCATCTTAAGGGCACTTGGGGGAAGAGATTCCTTATGTACAGAGGGAGGAACATCAGAATAACATCAGACTTATCCACAGAGACCTGGCAAGCCAGAAAGGCCTGGCAAGACATATTCAGAGTACTAAATGAGAAGAACATGCAGCCAAGAATACTTTATCTGGCAAGGCTTTCATTTAGAATGGATGGAGAGATGCAGAGCTTCCATGACCGGCAGAAGTTGAAAGAATATGTGACCACTAAGCCGGCCCTGCAAGAAATATTAAGGGGAGTTCTATAAAAGGAGAAAGACCCCAAGAGTGATCTACAACAGAAATTTACAGGGACAATCTATAAACACAAGGTCTTCACAGGCAACATGATGACAATAAATTCATATCTTTCAGTAATCACTCTCAACGTGAATGGCCTAAATGCTCCCATAAAATGGCACAGGGTTGCAGATTGGATAAAAAGACAGGACCCATCCATATGCTGTCTACAAGAGACTCATTTTGAACCTAAAGATACATCCAGACTGAAAGTGATGGGATGGAGATCCATCTTCCATGCCAGCGGACCTCAAAAGAAAGCTGGGGTAGCAATTCTTATGTCAGACAAATTAAATTTTAAACTAAAGTCTGTGATAAGAGACACAGAAGGACACTATATCATTCTTAAAGGGTCTATCCAACAACAATACTTAACATTTGTAAATATCTATGCCCCCAACATGGGAGCGGCCAAATACATAAGCCAACTCTTAACCAAAATAAAGAGTCATATTGATAACAATACGTTAATTGTAGGAGACCTCAATACTCCACTCTCAGCAATGGACAGATCATCTAAGCAGAAAATCAACAAAGAAACAGAGCTTTGAATGATACATTGGACCAGATGGACCTCATAGATATTTACAGAACATCCCACCCTAAAACAACAGAATACTCATTCTTCTTGAGCGCACATGGAACTTTCTCCAGAATAGACCACATACTGGTCACAAATCAGCTCTCAACCAGTACCAAAAGATTGAAATGATTCCCTGCATCTTCCAGACTATAATGCTTTAAAACTGGAACTCAATCACAAGAAAAAATTTGGAAGAAATTCAAACACTTGGAAGCTAAAGACCACTCTGCTCAAGAATGTTTGGGTCAACCAAGAAATCAAAGAAGAACTTAAACAGTTCATGGAAACCAATGAGAACGAAAACACATTGGTCCAAAACCTATGAGATACTGCAAAGGCGGTCCTAAGGGGGAAATACATAGCCACCCAAGCCTCATTCAAAAAAATAGAAAAATCCCTAATTCACCAAATAACTTTACACCTCAAAGAACTGGAGAAAAAGCAACAAACAATGCCTAAGCCATGCATTAGAAGAGAAATAATTAAGATTAGAGCAGAGATGAATGAATTAGAAACCAGAAACACAGTAGATCAGATCAACAAAACTAGAAGCTAGTTCTTTGAAACACAGTAGATCAGATCAACAAAACTAGAAGCTAGTTCTTTGAAAGAATTAATAAGATCGATAAATCACTGGCCAGACTTATGTAAAAGAAAAGAGAAAAGACCCAAATAAAATTATGAATGAAAGGGGAGAGATCATGACTAACACCAAGGAAATAGAAACAATTATTAGAAATTATTATCAACAACTATATGCCAATAAGCTTTGCAACCTGGATGAAATGGATGCCTTCCTGAAAACCTATAAAATCCCAAGACTGAAACAGGAAGAAACTACAACCTGAATAGGCCAATAAACAGTAACAAGATTGAAGCAGTGATCAAAAACCTTCCAAAAAACAAGAGTCCAGGGCCTGATGGATTCCCTGGGGAATTCTACCAAACATTCAAAGAAGAAATAATACCTATTCTACTGAAGCTGTTTAAAAAATTAGAAACAGAAGGATAGCTTCTAGACTCATTCTGAGGCCAACATTACCTTAATCCCCAAACCAGGCGAAGACCCCATCAAAAAGAGAATTTCAGACCGATATCCCTGATGAATATGGATTCCAAAATCCTCAACAAAATCTAGCTAATAGGATCCAACAATACATTAAAAGGATCATCCACCACGACCAAGTGAGATTTATCCCAGGGATGCAAGGTGGTTCAACATTCGCAATCAGTGTGATAGAACACATTAGTAAGAGGAGGGAGAAGAACCATATGGTCCTCGCAATTGATGCAGAAAAAGCATTTGACAAAATACAGCATCCTTTCCTGATTAAAACTCTTCAGAGTATAGGGATAGAGGGAACATTCCTCAAGATCATAAAATCCATCTATGAAAAACCCACAGCAAATATCATCCTCAATGGAAAAAAGCTGAGAGTGTTTCCCTTAAGATCAGAAACACGACAAGGATGCGCACTCTTGCCACTATTGTTCAACATAGTACTAGAAGTCCTAGCAACAGCAATCAGACAACAAAAAGAAACAAAAGGTATTCAAATTGGCAAAGAAGAAGTCAAACTCTCTCTCTTTGCAGATGACATGATACTTTATTTGGAAAATCCAAAAGACTCCACCCCCAAATTACTAGAACTCATCTAGCAATTCAGTAATGTGGCAGGATACAAAATCAATGCACAGAAATCAGTTGCTTTCTTATACACTAACAACTCAACTGTAGAAAGAGAATTAGAGAAACAATTCCATTTACAATAGCACCAAAAACCATAAGATACCTTGGAATAAACCTAACCAAAGAGGTAAAGGATCTATACCCTAGGAACTACAGAACACTCATGAAAGAAATTGAAGAAGACACAAAAGATGGAAAAACATTCCATGCTCATGGATCAAAAGAATAAACATTGTTAAAATGTCTATGCTACCCAGAGCAATCCATACCTTCAATGCCATCCCGATCAAAATTCCAATGACATTTTGCAAAGTGCTGGAACAAACAATCCTAAAATTTGTAGGGAATCAGAAAAAACCCCGAATCGCCAAGGAGATGTTGAAAAAGAAAAAGCTGGGGGCATCACGTTGCCCAATTTCAAGCTATATTACAAAGTAGTGATCACCAAGACAGCATGGTACTGGCACAAGAACAGACATACAGACCAATGGAACAGATTAGAGAGCCCAGATATCGACCCTCAACTCTATGGTCAAATAATCTTCAACAAAGCAGGAAAAAAACATGCAATGGAAAAAAGACAGTCTCTTCAATAAATGGTGCTGGGAAAATTGGACAGCCACATGCAGAAAAATGAAACTTGTCTCTAACTCCGTACACAAAGATAAACTCAAAATGGATGAAAGACCTCAATGTGAGACAGGAATCCATCAAAATCCTAGAGGAGAACATAGGCAGTAACCTCTTTGACATCAGCCACAGCAACTTCTTTCAAGATACATCTCCAAAGGCTAGTGAAACAAAAGCAAAAATGAACTTTTGCAACTTCATCAATATGAAAAGCTTCTTCACAGCAAAGGAAACAGTCAACAAAACAAAGTGGCAACCCACAGAATGGGAGAAGATATTTGCAAATGACACTGCAGATAAAGCACGCATTTCCAAGGTCTATAAAGAACTTCTCAAACTCAACACCCAAAAAACAAATAATCAAGTCCAAAAATGGGCAGAAGACATGAACAGACACTTCTCCAAAGAAGACATACAAATGGCTAACAGACACATGAAAAAATGTTCATCATCATTAGCCATCAGGGAAATTCAAATCAAAACCATATTGAGATACCACCTTACACCAGTTAGAATGGCAATTTTGACAAAGCTAGAAACAACAAATGTTGGAGAGGTTGTGGAGAAGGGAACCCTCTCACACTGTTGGTGGGAATGAAAGCTGGTACAGCCACCTTGGAAAACAGTGTGGATCTACCTCAAAAAATTAAAAATTGAGCTACCCTATGACCCAGCAATTGCACTACTGGGCATTTACCTCAAAGACACAGATGTAGTGAAAAGGAGGGCCATATGCACCCCAATGTTCATAGCAGCAACGTCTGCAATAGCCAAATTGTGGAAAGAGCTGTGATGCCCTTCAACAGATGAATGGATAAAGAAGATGTGGTCCATATATACAATGGAATATTCCTCAGCCATCGGAAAGGATGAATACCCAACTTTTATATCAACATCAGTGGAACTGGAAGAGATTATGCTAAGTGAAATAAGTCAAGCAGAGAAAGTCAATTATCATATGATTTCACTTATTTGTGGAACATAAGGAATAGCATGGAGGACATTAGGAGAAGGAAGGGAAAAATGAAGGGGGGGAAATCAGAGGGAGAGATGAACCATGAGAGACTGTGGATTCTGAGAATGAATCTGAGGGTTTTAGAGGGGAGGGGGTGGGGGGATGGGTTGGCTTGGTGATGGGTATTAAGGAGGGCACGTACTGCAGGGAGCACTGGGGGTTATACGAAAACAATGAATCATGGATAACTACATAAAAAACTAATGATGTATCGTATGGTGACTAATGTAATATAATAAAATAAAATTTAAAAAAAAACCAGCCTGCTCATTCCCAGTCTAAGTCCTTTTCTACTTCGCATGGATATCTTTCCAAAAACATTCACTAATATTTCAAGATAGTGTCAGGTTCACAGCATGCTAAGAGGTACAAGATATCTTCATGATGCAACAGACAAGTAGTAAACTAAGATTCATCTAGTATCCTGGGCTAGGGTCCAAAATGAGGTCATTTTTAGTAATAATCACCTGAGTTTCACTGGTTTCTGCTCCTCCCTAATAGGGTCTGACGACAGTCATCAACAAATCATTCACCGCTGGTGGTAGCTGAAAATCCCTGAGTGTGGTCCTACATGAGCTCCCCAAACAGTTTAATCAGCTCCCCAGAATTGTTCCTTTCTTTTTTTTAATTAACATATAATGTATTATTGCTTTCAGAGGTACAGGTCTATGATTCATCAGTCTTATATAATACCCAGTGCTTATTACATCAAGTGCCCTCCTTAATATCCATCACCCAATTACCTCATCCCTTCACCCCTCTGCCCTCCAGCAACCCTCAGTTTGTTTCCTTTGACTAAGAATCTTTTATGGTTTATCTCCCTCTCTGATTTTGTCTTGTTTTCTTTTTTCCTCTCTTCCCCTATGATCCTCTGTTTTGTTTCTTCAATTCCATATATGAGTGAGATCATATGATAACTGTCTTTCTCTGATTGACTTATTTCGCTTAGCATAATACCCTCTAGTTCCATCAACGTTGTTGCAAATGGCAAGATTTCATTTTTTTGATGGCTGAGTAATATTCCATTGTACATATATACCACATCTTCTTTATCCATTCGTCTTTTGGTGGACATCTGGGCTCTTTCCATTGTTTGGCTATTGTGGACATTGCTGCTATAAACATTAGGGTGCAGGTCCCCTTCGATCACTACCTTTATATTTTCCAGGTAAATACCCAGTAGTGCAATTACTGGGTCCTAGGGTAGCTCTGTTTTCAACTTTTTGAGGAAACTCCATACCGTTTTCCAGAGTGGGTGTACCAGCTTGGCATTCCCAACAACAGTGCAAAAGGGTTCCCCTTTTTCTGCATCCTCGCCAACATCTCTCATTTCATTACTTGTTAATTTTAGCTATTCAGACAGGTGTGAGGTGGTATCTCATTGTGGTTTTGATTTGTATTTCCCTAATGCTAAGTGATATGGAGCATTTTTCATGTGTCTGTTGGCCATTTAGATGTCGTCTTTGGAGAAATGTCTGTTCATGTCTTCTGCCCATTTCTTGACTGGATTATTTGTTCTTTGGGTGTTGAGTTTAAGAAGTTCTTTATAGATTTTGGATACTAGCCCTTTATCTGTTATGTCATTTGCAAATATCTTCTCCCATTCCATGGGTTGCCTCTTAGTTTTGTTGACTATTTCCCTTTGGTGTGCAAAAGGTTTTTATCTTGATGAAGTCCTAATAGTTCATTTTTGCCCTTCCTTCCCTTGTCTTTGGAGATGTTTCTAGGAAGAAGTTCCTGTGGCTGAGGTTGAAGAGATTGCTGCCTGTGTTCTCCTCTAGGACTTTGATGGATTCCTCTCTCACATTTAGGTCTTTCATCCATTTTGAGTCTATTTTTGTGTATGGTGTAAGGAAATGGTCCAGTTCCATTCTTTTGCACGTGGGTGTCCAATTTTCCCAGCACCATTTATTGAAGAGACTGTCCTTTTTCCATTAGATATTCTTTCTTACTTTGTCAAAGATTAGTTGACCATAGAGTTGATGGTCCATTTCTGGATTTTCTATACTGTTCTATTGATCTATGTGTCTTTTTTGCCAGTACCATACTGTCATTATGATTACAGCTTTGTAATAGAGCTTGAAGTCCGGAATTGTGATGCCACCAGTTTTGGGTTTCTTTTTCAGCATTGCTTTGGCTATTCAGTGTCTTTTCTAGTTCCATACAAATTTTAGGATTATTTGTTCCATTTCTTTGAAAAAAGTGGATGGTATTTTAATGGGGATTGCATTGAATGTGTAGATTGCTCTAGGTAGCATTGACATCTTCACAATATTTGTTCTTCCAATCCATGAGCATGGAACGTCTTTTCATTTCTTTGGGTCTTCATCAATTTCTTTCCTGAGTGTTCTATCGCTATTCTGAGTACAGATCCTTTGCCTCTTTGGTTAGGTTTATTCCTAGGTATCTTATGGTTTTGCGTGCAATTGTAAATGGGATAGACTCCTTAATTTCTCTTTCTTCTGTCTCATTGTTAGTGTATAGAAATGCAACTAATTTCAGTGCATTGGTTTTATATCCTGCAACTTTTCTGAATTCCTGTTCTATTATTTTGGTTTCTTTTTCATTGATTTCTGCTCTAATCTTTATTATTTCTCATCTCCTGCTGGGTTTAGGCTTTATTTTCTCTTCTTTCTCCAACTCCTTTAGGTGTAGGGTTAAGTTGTGTATTTGAGATCTTTCTTGTTTCTTGAGAAAGACTTATACTGCTATATATAAGCCTTTTAGGACTGCCTTTGCTGCATCCCAACGATTTTGGACAATTGTGTGTTCATTTTCATTTGTTTCCATGAATTTTTTAGTTCTTTAATTTCCTGTTTAACCCACTTATTGTTTAGTACGATGCTCTTTAGCCTCCATGTGTTTGAATTCTAGCCAAATTTCCTCTTGTGACTGAGTTCCAGTTGCCAAGCATTGTGGTCTGAAAATATGCAGGGAATGATCCCAATCTTTTGGTACTGGTTGAGACCCTATTTGTGACCCAGTATGTGATTTATTCTGGAGAATGTTCCATGGGCACTAGAGAAGAATGTTTATTCTGTTGCTTTAGCATGGAATATTCTGAATATATCTGTGAAGTCCATTGGTCCAATGTGTCATTCAAAGCCCTTATTTCCTTGTTGATCTGCTGAGATGATCTGTCCATTGCAGTGAGGGGGGTGCTAATGTCCCCTACTATTATTGTATTATTATTGATGTGTTTCTTGATTTGGTTATTAATTGGCTTATATAATTCACTGTTCCCATGTTAGGGGCATAAATAATTACAATTGTTATATCTTTTTGTTGCAGAGACCCTTTAAGAATGATATAGTGTCTCTCTACATCGCTTACTATGGTCTTTAGTTTAAAATACAATTTGTCTGATATAAGGATTGCCACCCCAGCTTTCTATTGATGTCCATTAGCATGATAAATGGTTTTTCCACTCCCTCACTTTAAATCTGGAAGTTTCTTTGGGTCTAAAATGAGTCTCTTGCAGACAGCATATCAATGGGACTTACTTTTTGGTCCAATCTGATACCCTGTGTTTTTTGATTGGGGCATTTAGCCCCTTTACATTCAGAGTAACTATTGAAAGATATGAATAGTACCATTGTATTACCTGTAAAGTGACTTTCTGTGTATTGTCTCTGTTCCTTCCTGGTCTATCTTACTTTTGGGCTCTCCCTTTGCTTAGAGGGTCCCTTTTAATATTTCTTGTAGGCTCATTTGATGGTCATAAATTCTTTTAGTTTCTGTTTGTCGGAGAAGCTTCTTGTCACTCCTTCTATTTTGAATGACATCCTAGCTGGATAAAGTATTCTTGGCTGCATATTCTTCTCATTTAGCACCCTGAATATATCACACCAGTTCTTTCTTCCTGGCCAGGTCTCTGTGGATAGGTCTGCTGCCAATCTAATGTCTCTATCATTATAGGTTACAGACCTCTTTTCCTGAGCTAGTTTCAGGATTTTCTCTTTGTCTCTGAGATCTGCAAGTTTCAGTATTATATGTCGGGGTGTTCACCTATTTTTATTGATTTTGAGGGGGGTTCTCTGTGCCTCCAGGACTTAGATGCCTGTTTCCTTCCCCAGATTAAGGAAGTTCTCTGCTATAATTTGCTCTTATATACCTTCTACCTCTATCTCTCCTTCCTTTTCTTCTGGGAATCCCAATTATTCTAATATTATTTCACTTTATGGTATCACTTATGTCTCGAATTCTCCCCTCATGATCCAGTAGTTGTTTATCTCTCTTTTTCTCAGCTTTTTTATTCTCTATCCTTTGTTCTTCTATATCACTAATTCTCACTTCTGCCTCATTTATCCTAGCAGTTAGAGCCTCCATTTTTTATTGCATCTCAGTAGCCTTTTTTATTTTGACTTGGTTAGATTTCAGTTCTTTTATTTCTCCAGAAAGGGATTCTCTAAGGTGTTCTATGCTTTTTTCAAGCCCAGCTAGTGTCTTTATAATCGTTATTCTGAACTCTAGTTCCAACATCTTACTTATGTCCATACTGATTAGGTCCCTGGTTGTCAGTACTGCCTCTTGTTTTCTTTTTTGAGGTGAGTTTTTCCATCTTGTCATTCAGTTCAGAGAAGAATAGATGAGTGAGAGAACAAAATGCTAAAATGGCAACAATGACCCCAGAGAAATATACACTAAACAAGTCAGAAGAGACCTGAAACCGAAAACCATGTTAAAAAAAGAAAAAAACAATATAATCAGACAGGTAAATGGAATACATAGAACTGGATTCTGTGTATATTTTAGTCTGTTTTTTAGAAAACTAGATCCCAAAATTGTAAAGAAAGAAAAACTTATATATGTACAAAAATGAAATTAAATGCAATGCAATGATAGAATGTAATTGTAAAAATGGAAATTAAAAGACCAGAAAAAACAAAAGAGAAAAAAGCCTGCAACAAAAAAGGAAGGGATATAAACAGACAAGTGCACAGAACAGAGCAATACACTGTCTCCTGAGTGTATTTTGGTCAGTTTGTTAGAAGAAACTACATCTCAAATTGTAAAGAAAGAAAAACTTATATATACAAAAATAAAATTAAATACATTGAAAGGAGAAAATTTAATTATAAAGATGAAAGTTTAAAAAGACTTTAACAAAACAAACAAAAACCACACCAAAAAAAAAAAAGCAGAATAAAAAAAAGAGAACATTATCAGACAGGTCAATAGAACAGAGACATACACTACCTTTTGGGTGTATTTTGGCCTATTAGAAGAAACTGCATCCCAAAATTGTAAAGAAAGAAAAACTTTATACACACACACACACAATACAATGAAGGGATAGAATGTAACTGTAAAAATGAAAATAAAGAAAGACTTGATAAAATAATCAATTGGTTGAAAAAAGAAAGAAAAAAATTAAAAAAAATTAAAGTTGAAAGACTAAAGAATCATGGAGAAAAAGCCATGAATTCTATGTGCTGTATTCCCCTACCACTGGAGTTTTGCAGTTCTCATTGATCAGTAAACTTGGTATTGGCTGGATGTTCTTGCTGATCTTCAGAAGGAGGGGCCTGTTGCATTGATTCTCAAGTGTTTCTGCCCCAGGCAGAATTGTACTGCCCTTGTCAGGGGGCCAGGCTAAATAATCTGCTCCAGTTTGCTCTATGTGGTTTTTGTTCCCTGAAGGCTTTCTGTGCAGCTTTAGAGCACAAGAATGGAAATGGTGGCCTCCCAATCTCTGGCCCTGGAGCCGAGTGCTCAGGGCCCCACTCTTCAGTGCACCCTCTGAGAAAAGCAGTCAGTTACCCCTGTCTCCCTGGTCTCTGTCTGCACTCCATGCTCATGCAGCCTGTGAATGAGCATTTCTATCTCAGGCACACGACCCCATTTCACATAACCAAACCCTGCAGACTCCTGCGATGTGCTCCTGCACTGCTCCTCCCAGGGGAGGAAGGGTTTCTGGAAGATTCCGCATTTTCCCTGCTTGGAAAACAGTCACCTGACTCTGCTGTGGTTCACAGTTTATGGCAACCCAGAGCTGAGAGCCCACTCCTGGGCCCACTGTTTGCAACCACCTTCCCCACTCCAACGCCTGGGAGGTCTGCGCACTCAGGCACCCCTGGTCTTCCTGTGACCCTGAGGATCCTGAGACCACACTGTCCCAGCTAGGGTGACACCCCTGCTTAACCACCTGAGCAATGTCCCTCACCGGAGCAGACTTCTAAAAGTTCTGATTTTGCACTCCACTTCTATACCACTTAATGGTAGCCAGCTTATGGAGGCTACTTCCCCACTGTTTATCTTTCCATATGTTGCCTCAGATTCACTTCTATCAATCACTTCCTACCTTGCAGAAAGTGGTCACCTTTCTATTCTTAGATCCCTGGTTGAGTTCACAGGTGTTCAGAGTGATTTGATAGCTATTTAGCTGAATTCCTGGGACCAAATGAAATTAAGGTCTCCTCCTCTGCCATCTTGGACTCCTCCCATCTCAATAATTTTTAAGTGTGCAATCCAGTAGTGTTAAATTTATTCACATCATTGTGAACTGTATCTCCATAACTTTTCATCTTACACAAATAGTACTCTATACTCATTAAACAACAGCTGCTCATTTCCTTCTCCCTTCAGCCCCTAGCAACCACCATCCTACTTTCTATTTACAGTTTACCCTTGAATAACATGAGGGTTTGGGGGAACTGAACCTGAACACAGTCAAAGGTCTATGTATAAGTTTTGACTTTTCAAAAACTTAATTACACACAGCCAGCTGTGGACCAGAAGCTGGACAAATAAACAGCCAATTAACTCATATTTTGTAGGTTACATGTATTATATACCATATTTTTATAATAAAGTAATCTATAGAAAAGAAAGTGTTATTAAGAACGTCACAAAGAAGATAAAACACATTTTCAATATTGTGTATATATACATATATATGTATTTCAAATTTTTATTGAAATTCTAGTTAACACATAGTGTAAAATTGTTTTCAGTAATAGAATTTAGTACTATTCTAATTCATCACTTACATATAGCACCCAGTGCCCAATACAAGTGCCCTCCTTAATACCCAGCACCCATTTAGCCCATACCCCATCCACATCCCTCTATCAACCCTCAGTTTGTACTCTATAGTTAAGAGTCTCTTATGGTTTGTTTCCTTCTCTCTCTCTTTTTTTTTAAAGATTTTATTTATTTATCTGAGAGAGAATGGGAGACAGAGAGCATGAAAGGGGGAGGATCAGAGGGAGAAGCAGACTCCCCACTGAGCAGGGACCCCGATGTGGGACTCGATCCCGGGACTCCAGGATCATGACCTGAGCCGAAGGCAGTTGCTTAACCAACTGAGCCACCCAGGCGCCCCTCTTTTTTTTTTTCTTCTTCTTCTTTGCATAAGTTCATCTGGTTTTTTTTCCCTAAAATTCCATATATAAGTGAAATCATATGGTATTTGTCTTTTCTGCCTGACTTATTTCATTTAGTATAATACAGACTAGCTCTATGTCATAGCAAATGGCAAGATTTCATTCATTTTGATGGTTGAGTAATATTCCATAGGTTATATGCACCACATGTTCTTTATCCATTCATCAGTTGATGGACATTTGGGCTCTTTCTATATTTTCACTATTGATGATGCTGCTATACATCAGGGTACATGTGATCCTTCAGATCTGTATTTTTATATCCTTTGGGTAAATACCTAGTAGTGCAATTGCTACATCACAGGGTAGTTGTAGTTTAACTTTTTGAGGAAACTCCATACTGTTTTCCAGAGTGGCTGCACCAGTTTGTCTCCTCACCAACATTGTAAGAGGGTTTCCCTTTATCTGTATCCTTGCCAACACCTGTTGTTTCCTGACTTGTTAAATTTAGCCATTCTGACTGGTGTGTGGTGGTATCTCATTGTAGTTTTGATTTATATTTCCCTGCTGATGAATGATGTTGAGCATCTTTTCATGTGTCTGTTAGTCATCTGGATGTCTTCTTTGGAAAAATGTCTGTTCATGTCTTCTGCCCATTTCTTAACTGGATTATTTGTTTTTTGGGTGTTGAGTTTGATAAATTCTTTATAGATTTTGGATACTAATCCTTTATCAGATATGTCATTTGCAAATATCTTCTCCCATTCTATAGACTAACTTTCAGTTTTGTTGTCCATCACTGTGCAGAATTTTATCTTGATGAAGTCCCAATTGTTCATTTTTGTCTTTGTTTCCCTTGCCTCCAGAGATGTGTCTAGTAAGAAGTTGCTATGACCAAAGTCAAAGAAGTTGCTGCCTATGTTCTTCTCCAGGATTTTGATGGTTTCCTGCCTCACATTTAGGTCCTTCATCCATTTTGAATTTATTTTTGTGTATGGTGTAAAAAAGTGGTCAAGTTTCATTCCTCTGCATGTGGCTGTCCAGTTTTCCCAACACCATTTGTTGAAGGGACTGTCTTTTTTCCATTGGATAGTCTTTCCTGCTTTGTCAAAGATTAGTTGACCATAGAGTTGATGGTCCATTTCTGGATTTTCTATTCTGTTCCATTGATCTATGTGTCTCTTTTTTGCCAGTACCATACTGTCTTGATGACTACAGCTTTATAATATATCTTGAAATCTGGAATTGTGATGCCTCCCACTTTGCTTTTCTTTTTTAACATTGCTTTGGCTATTCGGGGTCCTTTGTGGTTCTATAAAAATTTTAGGATTGTTTGTTCTTGCTCTGTGAAAAAATGCTGGTGGTATGTTGATAGGGATTGCATTGAATGTGTAGATTGCTTTGGGTAGTTTAGATAATTTAACTATTTCTGTTCTTCCAATCCATGAGCACAGAATGCTTTTCTAATTCTTATGTCCTCTTCAACTTCTTTCATAACTGTTTTATAGTTTTCAGAGTACAGATCTTTTACCTCTTTGGTTAAGTTTATTCCTACTTATGTTATGGGTTTTGGTGCAATTGTAAATGGGATCATTTCCTTGATTTCTCTTTATGCTGCTTCTTTGGTATTGGTATATAGAAATGCATCAGATATCCATATTTGATTTTTATCCTGCAACTTTACTGAACTCATGTATCAGTTCTAACAATTTTTTGGTGGAGTCTTTCAGGTTTTCTATATAGAGTATCATATCATCTGCAAATAGTGAACGTTTGATTTCTTCCTTGCTGATTTGGATGTCTTTTATTTCATTTTGTTGTCTGATTGCTAAGGCTAAGATGTCCAGTACTGTGTTAAATAACAATGATGAGAGTTGACATTCCTGTCTTCTTCCTGACCATAGAGGAAAATCTCTGTTTTTCCCCATTGAAGAAGATATTAGTTGTGGTCTTTTATATGTGGCCTTTATGATGTTGAGGTATGTTCTGGTTCTACCTACTTTGTTGAGGGTTTTTATCAAGAATGGATGCTGTATTTTGTGAAATGCTTTTTTCCCTGCATCTATTGAGAGGATCATCTGGTTCTTATGCTTTCTTTTATTAATTTGGTGCATCATGTTGATTGATTTGCAAATATTGAACCACTCTTGCAACCCAGGAATAAATCCCACTATCATTATCATAGTGGATAATTCTTTTAATGTACTGTTGGATTGGATTTGTTAGTATCTTGTTGAAAATTTTTGCATCCATCTTCATCAGGAACACTGGCCTGTAATTGTTTTTAGTGGGGTCTTTCTGGTTTTGAAATCAAGGTAATGTTAACCTCATAGAATGAGTTTGGAAGTTTTCCTTCCATTTCTGTTTTTGGAACAGTTTGAGAAGAATAGGTACTAACTCTTCTTTAAATGTCTGGTAGACTTCCCCTGGGAAGCCATCTGGCCCTGGACTGTTGTTTGTTGGGAGATTTTTGATTACTGATTCAATTTCCTTGCTGGTTATGGGTCTGTTCAAATTTTCTATTCCTGTTTCAGTTTCTGTAGTTTGTGTTTCTAGGAATTTATCCATTTCTTTCTGATTGTCCAGTTTGTTGGCATGTAAGTTTTCATAATATTCTCTTATAATTGTTTGCATTTCTGTGGTATTGGTTGTGATCATTCCTCTTTCATTTGTGATTTTATTTGGGTCTTTTCTCTTTTCTTTTTGATAAGTCTGGTGAGGAGCTTATCAATTTTATTTTATTTTTTTAAAAAAGCAAGTTCTTGGTTTTTTTAATCTGTTCTATGGATTTTTTTTTGTTTCTATATTGTTTATTTCTACTTTAATCTTTATTATTTTCCTTCTTCTGCTGGCTTTAGGCTTTATTTGCTATTCCTTTTCTAGCTCCCTTAAGTGTGAATTTAGGTTGTCAATTTGAGACTTTTCTTGCTTCTTGAGGGAGACCTGTATTACTATATACTTCTTTCTTAAGACTGCTTTTGCTGCATCCCAAAGGTTTTGGACTATTGTGTCCCTTTTAATTTGCTTCCATGTATTTTTTTATTTGTTCTTTAATTTCTGGGTTAAATCATTCTTTAGTAGGATGTTCTTTAACCTCCACATATTTGTGGTCTTTCCAAACTTTTTCTTGTGGCTGACTTCCAAGTTTCATAGTGTCCTGTTCTGAAAATATGAATGGAATGATCTCAATCTTTTTGTACTTGTTGAGGTCTGATTTGTGACACAATATGTGATCTATTCTGGAGAATGTTCCATGTGCACTCAAAGAAGGTGTATTCTGCTGTATTAGGATGAAATGTTCTGAATATATCTGTTAAGTCCCTCTGGTCCAGTGTGTTATTCAAAGCCCTTGTTTCCTTGTTGTTTTTCTGCTTAGGTGATCTGTCCATTGATGTAAGTGGGGTGTTAAAGTCCCCTACTTTGTATTGTATTATTATAAATGAGTTCCTTTATGTTTATTAATAATTGATTTATATATTTGTGTGCTGCCAAGTTGGGGGCATAAGTATTTACAGTTGTTAGAACTTCTTGTTGGATAGACCCCTTAATTGTGATGTAATTCCCTTCTTCATCTCTTGTTATAGTCTTTTTTAAAAAGATTTATTTGTTTGAGAGAGAGAGAGACATCAGAGAGCAGGAGAGGAACAGAAGGAGAAGAGAGAAAATCTCAAGGATACTCCCCACTGAGCATGGAGCCTGAAGCACGGCTTGATCCCATGACCCTGAGATCATGACCTGAGCTGAAACCAAGAGTTGGACGCTTAACCAACTGAGCCACCCAGGTGCCCCTTTTGTTATAGTCTTTGGTTTAAAATCTAGTTTGTCTGGTGTAAGTATGGCTACTCTGGCTTTCTTTGATGTCCATTGGCATGATAAATATTTCTCCATCCCCTCACTTTCAATCTGCAGGTGTCTTTAAGTCTAAAATGAGTCTCTTGTGGCAGTATAAAGATTTTTTTAAATCCATTTTAATACCTTATGTCTTTTGATTAAAGCATTAGTACATTAGCACTCTGAGTGATTACTGATAGACATGAATTTAGTGCCTTTTTTTTTTTTTTGCAAAGTTGGTGTTTCTGGTGATATTCTCTGTCTTTATTGCTTTTGATCCACCACCCCCCTCCCCAGAGTTCCCTTTAATATTTCTTGCACATGGTTTAATGGTCAAGAACTCCTTTAGTTTCTGTCTATGAAATTTGTTATCTATCCTTCTATTCTGAAACACAGTTTACTGGATAACATATTCTTGGCTGCATATTTTTCCCACTCAGCATGTTAAATATACAATGCCACTCTTTTCTGGCCTGCCATGTTTCTGTGGACAGATGTCCTGTGAAGCTTATATGTCTTCCTTTGTATTAAGGACTTTTTTCCATTGCTGCTTTCAAGATTATTTCCTTGTCTGTGTATTTTGTTAATTTGACAATGATATGTTTTGGTAATGGTCAGCTTTTATTGAATTTAATGAGATTTTTCTGTATTCCTTGGATTTCAATGTCTGTTTCCTTCCCCAGGTTAGGGAAGTTTTTAGCTATAATTTACTCAAATAAATCTCCTGCCCCTTTTTCTCTCTCTTCATCTTCTAGGATTCCTATGATAAGAATGTCATTATGTTTTAAGGAGTCACTGGGTTCCCTAAGTCTACATTCATGATCCAATACCTTTCTTTCCCTCTTCTTTTCAGCTTCATTATTTTCCATAATTTTATCTTCTATATCACTGATTCATTCCTCTGATTCATCCATCCTCATTGTCATGGAATCTATTTGGTTTTGCATCTCAGTTATAGCATTTCCAATTTTGGCCTGACTTATTTTTAGTTCTTTTCCCTTGGCAGCAAGGGATTCTCTAGTGTCTTTTAAGCCTTTTTCAGTCCCAGCTAGTATCCTTAATTGTTGTTTCAAATTCTAGTTCAAACATGTTACTTACATCTGTATTGATTAAATCCCTTGCCATTACTTCTTCCTGTTCTTTCTTTTGGGTGAAAAAAACAAACAAAAAACAGAAAGATCCTAGGTGTGTTTTGGCCTGCTTGTTAAAAAAAGCTAGATCCAAGAAATCCGTAAAGTACATAAACATATATATATATGTATGTATATATATATATAATTAAATTTTAAAAATTAAAAATTGCTCTTTCTGTATCTCAAGGGGGAAAAATAAACAAAGGAAGTTAGATACTATTTCCCCCAGAGCTGAAGGTTTGTAGCAGTGTATGATCAGTAGACGTGCTACGTGTGGTGCATTTGTTTTGGTCTTCTGGTGGGGCCTGCTGTGCTGATTCTCAGGCAGACTTGCCCTAGTGTAGATGCAGGATGTGGGAAGTGGGGCTTTGTGTAAGTAGCTCTGGCCTCCATTTGGTGATGCTGTATTGCTCACTGAAATTGGTCATTGCTGATTGACAGGGTGAGAATGGCATTACCCACTCTCTTGCCCCAGAGCTCATGCCTGCCACTCTTCAGGAAGTTCTCACAGAAGAGCAATCACTTTTTTTGTGTCCCTGGTTTCTGCCAGATCTCCACCTTCACCCTGCCTGTGTCTGAGCTCTCCGCCTGCCAGGCAGCACAGCACTCCTGTGTTTTATATCAGGTGCATGGCTGGATTCCAAAACTCCAAATTTTAGAGATCCACGTGGTGTGTATCTGCACTGATTCTCTGGGGGAGGGTCTCGCTGCACTGTGACCAGTGCCAGCTGGTCCCAGAAATTGGTTGAATGAAGCCCAACAGTTCAGAATTTATGGTAAAACTCAGCAGAAAACCAGCACCAATGCTCACTGCCCTTAGGCAGTGTCCCCATAGCTATGTTAGTGAACAGGGCAGCTCAATGGTGTCCACAGGTCTTTTGCCCCAGAGAGGCTGTGCCACTCTCTCCTTAAATGCACTCCAAGCAGGGGAACTGCTTCTCCCTGTGTGACCCAAGGGATTCTCAGAGCACACTGCCATTGCCAGGTATCTATCCTCCTTCCCCACCAGAGCACTGCTAAGTCCACCAGGCACGACCCTGGCAATGGTGGGCCTCCAAAACTTCAGACTCTGTACTCCACTATTTATAAAAATTTGTGGTATTCAACCCCTCTCCTTTTCCCTGTCAGTGGTTTTGGGGAAGAGTTTTTCTTGTGGAGTTCCCTGCATAGACTGTCACTCTTTTTTTTTTCTCTCTCTCTCTCTTTTTCTCTTAATCCTCTCTTTGCTATCAGGGCTCCCTCCCCATTGCAGCACCCACAGCTCTTCTCTCCCCTAAGTCAACCTCTGTAGCTCCTACTTTCCATAATGTGGTGGTTTTTTTTCACCTCTGGTCGTTCATTTTTGCTCTCTCAGTCCTCAGATTGATTTTTTGGGTGTTCAAAATTATTTGATATTTATCTAGCTGTGTTTGAGGGATGAAGCAAGCCTAGGGTCTTTCTACTTCAGCATCTTAACTCCTCTTCTCCTCAGTACTGTATATATATTAAACAATCTGTATGTACGTGGACCTATACAGTTCAAACCCTTGTTGTTCAAGGGTCAAATGTATATAAAATGTCTAGGGGCATCTGGGTGGCTCAGTCAGTTAAATGTCTGCCTTTGGCTCAAGTCATGATCCTGGGGTGCTGGTGTCAAGCCCTGTATTAGGCTGCCCCCTTAGCAGGGAGTCTGCTTCTCCCTCTCCTTCTGACCCTCCCCCCAGCTTGTGCTCTCTCACTCTTTCTTTCGAATGAATAAATTAAAAAATCTTTTTAAAAATGTCTATTTATCTAATGTCCTCAAGGTTTATCAATGTAGCAGCATATGAAAAAAATTCTTGTCTTGTTGAAGCTGAGTAATATTTTATTCTATGTATTCTACATCTTGTTTATCCACTCATCTGTCTATGGGCACTTAGATTGCTTCTGCTTTTGGCTATTGTGAATGATGTGATTATGAAAATGTGTGTAGAAACATCTTTTTTAGATTTTGCCTAAGTTGTTTTGGACATATATCCAGAAGTGTGTTTTCTAGGTCACAAGGTAATTGTATTTTAAATTTTTAAGGAATTTTTTCCATACTGTTTCCCTATTGACTGAACCATTTTACATTCCCACTACAGGTAGTGCATAAAAGTTCTAATTTCTCCACATCCTCACCAACACTTCTTATTTTCTGTTTTTTAATAGTAGACATTGTAATTGGTATGAGATGATATCCCATTGCAGTTCTGATTTGCATTTCCCTAATGATTAGTGATAAGTAGCATCTTTTCATGTTTTCTAGTCATTTGTATATCTCCTTTGGAGACATGTTATTCAAATCCATTGCCCTTTTATAGAGTTGTTTTCTGTTGTTGAGATGTAGGAGTTCTTAAGGGGTATATATAACAGATATATGATGTATAAATATTTCCCCCACTTCATAGGTTGCATTTTCACTCTGTTCAGTGTGTTTTTTGATATTCTTAAGTGTTTAAGTTTGATGTTGTGCCATTTACCTGTTTTTGCTTGTGTTGCTTGTGCTTTAGGCATCATATCTAAGAAGTCACTGTAAACTCTAATGTCATGAAGTTTTGCCATGTTTTCTTCTAGGAATTTTACAGTTTAATGTTTAGGTTTTTGATTAAATTTTTAAAAATTCTACCATCTCTGTGAATCCATCAGTACTACTTTTAAGTGTACCACTAAATTTGTAATTTTGCATTGGATTTTTTTTACCTACAGGCCTTACTTATATACAGACAGTAATACTGCTAGTATAATACACACATGCCTTGCTTGATTAAATACCAGGCAGGATACAGGTACTTCTGCTTTGCCCATGGTTACATCACAGCAACTTTAATCCATTTTGAATTAATTTTTGTATAGGATGTAAGGTAAGCATCCAACTTGATTGTTCTTCATGTAGATATTAGCTTATTCAACTATTTCTTGGGAAGACTGTTTTTTCCCCATTGAATAGTCTTGACATCCTTATTAAAAGCCATTGACAACACATGTAAGAATCTATTTCTGGGTGCTCTAATCTATTCCATTTTTCCAATTTTTTAATTAAAAAATTAAATTTCTTGTTTTACATTCCAGTTAGTTAACATATAGAGTATATTCGTTTCAGGTTGTACAATATAGTGGTAGTGATTCAACACTTCCATACATCACCTGGTGGTCATCACAACAAGTGCACTCCTTAATCCAGATTACCTATTTAACCCATCTCCCCACCCACCTACCTTCTGGTAACCATCAGTTTGTTGTCTATAGTTAAAAGTCTGTTTCTTGGTTTGTCTCGCTCTCTTTTTTTCCTTTGTTCATTTGTTTTGTTTCTTAAGTTCTACATATGGGCAACATAATATGGTATCTGTCTTTCTCTACTGACTTATTTCACTTAGCATAATACTCTCTTGCTACATTCATATTATTACAAATGGCAAGATTTCATTCCTTTTTATGGCTAAATACTATTCTATTATATAATATATATTCCATTATATTTTTTCAAGGTTGCTTTGGCTATTCAGGGTCTTTTGTGGTTCCATACAAATTTTGGGGTTGTTCTAGCTCTGTGAAAAATGCTATTGGTATTTTGATAAGGATTGCATTAAATATGTAGATTGCTTTGGGATAGTATAGACATTTTAACAATGTTTGTTCTTCCAATCCATTAGCATAGAATGTCTTTCCATTTCTTTGTGTCATCTCAAATTTCTTTCATCAGTGTTTTATAGTTTTCAGAGTACAAGTCTTTAACCTCTTTGGTTAAGTTTATTCCTATGTATCTTATGGTTTTTGGTGTAATTAAAAATGGGATTTGTTCCTTGATTTGTTTTTCTGTGACATATAGAAATGCAGCAGATTTCTCTATGTTGATTTTGTATCCTGCAACTTTACTGAATTTGTGTATTAGTTCTAGCAGTTTTTTTTGGTGGAATCTTTCAGATTTTCTATATAAAATATGTCATATGCAATATGAAAGTTCAGCTCCATCTTTGCCAATTTGGATACCTTTTATTTATTCTTGTCTGATTGCTGTTTAGGTCTCCATGTACTTTGTTGAATAAAAGTGGTCGAGCAGACATCCCTGTCTTGTTCCTGACCATAGAGGAAAAACTCTGTTTTCCCCCACTGAGGATGATACTAGCTGTGAGTTTTTCATATATGGCCTTTATTATGTTGAGCAGTGTTACCTCCAAACCTACTTTGTTGAGAACTTTTGTCATGAGTGGATGTTGTACTTTATCAAATGCTTTTTCTGCATCTATTGAAATGATCATATGGTTTTATCCTTTGTCTTATTGATGTCATGTATCATGTTGATTGATTTGTCAATACTGAACCATCCTTGCAACTCAGGAATAAATCTCACTTGATCATGGTGAATGATTTGTTTAATGTACTGTTGGGTTTAGTTTGCTAGTATTTGTTGAGGATTTTTGCATCTAGGTTCATCAGAGACATTGCCCTGTAGTTCTCTTCTTTTGTGGTGTCTTTATGTTTTTGTATCATGGTAACACTGGCCTCATAGAAAGAATCTGAAAATTTTCCATCCATTTCTATTGTTTGGAATATTTTGAGAAGAACAGGTATTATCTCTTCTTTAAATATTTGGTAGAATTTGCCTGTGAAGCCATTGGCCCTGGACTTCCATTTGTTGGGAATTTTTTTATTACTGATTAAATTTCTTTTCTGGTTATCAGTCTGCTCAAATTTTCTATTTTTTCTTGTTTCATTTTTGGTAATTTTTATGTTTCTAGGAATTTAACCAGTTCTTCTAGGTTGTCGATTTTGTTGGCATATAGTTTTTCATATTACTCTCTTATATTTGTATTTCTGTTGTATTATTTATCCCCTCTCATTTGTGATTTTACTTCTTTGGGTCCTTTCTCTTTTCTCTATGATAAGTTTGGCTAGAGGTTTATCAATTTTACTAAAATTTTAAAAAGAAACACCTCCAGTTTCAATGATCTGTTCTATTGTTTTTTTTTAAGTTTCTATTTCATTTATTTCTGCTCTAATCTTTAATATTTCCTTCCTCCTGCTGGCTTTAGGCTTCACTTGTTCTTTTTCTAGCTCCTTTAGGTGTAATTTTAGGTTGTTTGACATTTTTCTAGCTTCTTGAGGTAGGCTTGTATTGCTATCCACTTCCCTCTTATAACCACCTTTGCTGCCTCACAAAAGTTTTGGACCATTGTGTTTTCATCTCACTTGTTTCCATGTATTTTTAAATTTCTTCTTTAATTTCCTGGTTGACTCATTCTGCTTAGTAGTATGTTATTTTACCCCCATGTACTTATGGTCTTTCCAGAGTTATTGTTGTGGTTGACTTCTAGTTTGATGGTGTTTTGATCAGAAAAGGTTTATTATTTTGTGGTTGTCTCTGGATAATTTCTCTGATTCTTTCTTGTCTCTCTCTTTCATGTTTTGCTGATTTTCTTTAGTGATATATTTGGATTTCTTTCTCTTTATTCTTTGACAGTTTTTAGTGGTTTTCAATATATGGTTACCAGTAGGTTTATATATAACCTCTCCTACAAATATTAATTTGATGGTCATTTAAGTTTGAACCCCTTCTTTTCTCCTCTCCTCCTCACATTTTAGATATTTGTTATTATATTTTATACTTTTTTGTGAGTTCTTTGAATGATTTTTTTATAGAAATATTCATTTTTACTGCTTTTGTGTTTCCTACCTTTATACTATCACTTTTGGTCTCTTCTTTCCACTCAACGAGTCTTCCTAAATATTCAGCATGTTGAATATGCTATGCCACTCTCTTCTGTCTTGCCAAGTTTCTGTTGAAGAGTCTCCTGCTAGCTTTATGGTTTCTTTTTTGTCTTGTAAGTTATTGACTTCTTTTGTCTTGCTGCTTTTAAGATTTTTTCTTTATCACTATATTTTGCAAATTTAATTACTATGTACCTTGGCATTGGCCTGCTTTTGTTGATTTTCATGGGAGTTCTCTGTGCCTCCTGGATCTGGGTGTCCATTTCTTTCCCCAGATTAGGGAAGTTTTCAGTTATTATTTCCTTAAGTACATTTTCTTCCCCCTTTTCCCTCCCTCTTCTTCTGGGACTCCTGAATGTTATTATGTTTCCTGAACTGTTCTCATGTTGCATAATTCTTTCTCTTTTGTTCAGCTTCATTGCTTACCATTACTTTGTCTTCTAGGTCAATAATTCATTCCTCTATTTCTTCCAGCCTGCTGTCTATTGCATCAAGCATGTTCCTAATCTCGTTTATTGCACTTTTCAAATCTGATTCTCTTTTTACTCTTTTATCTCTTCGGTATGGGTCTCACTGATGTCTTCCATTCTTTTCTCAAGCCCAGTGAGGATCCTTGTGATCATTGTTTTAGATTTTATTTATTTCTTAAAGTAATCTCTACCTTCAACATGGGACTCAAACTCACAACCCTGAGATCAAGATTTTTATGCTTTACTGACTGAGCCAACCAGGTACCCCCCTTTATGATCATTGCTTTTTTAAAAAAAAAAATTATTTATTTATTGGAGAGAGAGAATATGAGTGGGGGGAGGGATAGAGGGAGAGGGAGAAACAGACTGCCCTGCTGAGCATGGAGCCCAATGTTGGACTCAATCCCAGGACCCTGAAAACATGACCTGAGCTGAAGTCAGATGCTTAACTGACTGAGCCACCCAGAGGCCCAATGATCATTGCTTTTTCTCCATTAGGTATGTTGCTTTTATCTGTTTCACTTGCATCTCTGGCTGTGACTTTATCTTGTTCTTTCACTTGGGATAAATTCCTCTATCTTCTCATTTTCTCTAAGTCTCTGCCTTCTTTTTTGTGTTAGAAAAGCAAGTTATGTCTCCTGCTCCTGAAAGTAATGGCCTTATGAAAAAGAGATCATGTAGTGCCTAGGGCCTGGCACTTCAGGGACTGCCTAGAGTGTGTGTTGCATGCACTCTGCTGTCATGCTTATCCTTCATGCTAGTCATCTGGAGAGGCCCTCCTTGCCTGCTGTGGGCAGTGTTTTGATCCCTGGCCTGAATGTGGTGAGTTCTAACTAGGAATGCTCTGGTCTACTTATGAAATGAGACCTGTCACTATCTCCACTGGAACTGAGGCTGGTGAAACTCTAGTTGGGAGACCTGGTGTGAGCTGGGGTTCATTCTGGTCTTGTGGGGGAGGGGCTCACCATGCTGGAACTGAGTTAAGCATGACTGAGAGGGGCTTATTGTAGTTAGGTTAAGTAGCCTGCGTCTGCATTATGCTGCTTTCTGCGGGTGGCTTTGTGTTTATGCAGAGAGGTGAGGGAGGGAAATGGCACAGGTCAGCTCCTTTGTTTCCAGAGAAAGTTGCTTCTTGGGGACAAGCTCTGAGAAGAGCAAACAATCTCCCTCCTGTAGGGGGAACCCTCCTACACTGTTGGTGGGAATGCAAGCTGGTGCAGCCACTCTGGGAAACAGTATGGAGGTTCCTCAAAAAGTTGAAAATAGAGCTGCCATATGACCCAGCAATTGCACTACTGGGTATTTACCACAAAGATAAAAATGTAGGGATCTGAAGGGGTACGTGCACCCTGATGTTTATATAATATAAAATGCTGTACAAAATGTTTATATAATGTTTATATAAACATTATATAAAATCAACAAAATCATACATTTTCATGTGTCTGTTGGCCATTTGGATGTCTTCTTTGCAGAAATGTCTGTTCATGTCTTCTGCCCATTTCTTGATTGGATTCTTTGTTCTTTGGGTGTTGAGTTTACTAAGTTCTTGATAGATTTTGGATACTAGCCCTTTATCTGATATGTCATTTGCAAATATCTTCTCCCATTCTGTTGGTTGTCTTTTGGTTTTGTTGACTGTTTCTTTTGCTGTGCAAAAGCTTTTTATCTTGATGAGGTCCCAGTAGATCATTTTTGCCCTTGCTTCCCTTGCCTTTGGCAATGTTTCTAGGAAGAAGTTGCTGAGGCTGAGGTTGAAGAGGTTGCTGCCTGTGTTCTCCTTTAGGATTTTGATGGACTCCTGTCTCACATTTAGGTCTTTCTAACATTTTGAGTCTATTTTTGTGTGTAGTGTAAGGAAATTGTCCAGTTTCATTCTTCTGCATGTGGCTGTCCAATTTTCCCAACACCATTTGTTGAAGAGACTGTCTTTTTTCCATTGGACATTCTTTCCTGCTTTGTCAAAGATTAGTTGACCATAGAGTTGAGGGTCCATTTCTGGGCTCTCTATTCTGTTCCATTAATCTATGTGTCTGTTTTTGTGCCAGTACCATACTGTCCTGATGATGAGAGCTTTGTAATAGAGCTTGAAGTCCAGAATTGTGATGCCACCAGCTTTGCTTTTCTTTTTCAACATTCCTCTGGCTATTCGGGGTCTTTTGTGGTTCCATACAAATTTTAGGATTATTTGCTCCATTTCTTTGAAAAAAGTGGATGGTATTTTGATGGGGATTGCATTGAATGTGTAGATTGCTCTAGGTAGCACTGACATCTTCACAATATTTGTTCTTGCAATCCATGAGCATGAACATTTTTCCATTTCTTTGTGTCTTCCTCAATTTCTTTCATGAGTATTTTATAGTTTTCTGAGGACAGATCCTTTGCCTCTTTGGTTAGATTTATTCCTAGGTATCTTATGGTTTTAGGTGCAATTGTAAATTGGATTGACTCCTTAATCTCTCTTTCTTCTGTCTTGCTATTGGTGTATAGGAATGCCACTGATTTCTGTGCATTGATTTTATATCCTGCCACTTTACTGATTTCCTGTATGAGTTCTAGCAGTTTTGGGGTGGAGTCTTTTGGGTTTTCCACATAAAGTATCATATCATCTGCAAAGAGTGAGAGTTTGATGTCTTTGCCGATTCGGGTGCCTTTTATTTCTTTTTGTTGTCTGATTGCTGTGGCTACAACTTCTAGTACTATGTTGAATTGAGGCAGTGGTGATAGTGGACATCCCTGCCGTGTTCCTGACCCTAGGGGGAAAGCTCTCAGTTTTTCCCCACTGAGAATGATATTCGCTGTGGGTTTTTCCTAGATGGCTTTTATGATATTGAGATTTGTACCCTCTATCCCTATACTCTGAAGAGTTTTGATCAAGAAAGGATGCTGTATTTTGTCAAATGCTTTTTCTGCATCTATTGAGAGGATCATATGGTTCTTGTACTTTCTTTTATTAATGTATTGTGTCACATTGATTGATTTACGGATGTTGAACCAACCTTGCAGCGCAGGGATAAATTCCACTTGGTTGTGGTGAATAATCCTTTTAATGTACTGTTGGATCCTATTGGCTAGTATTTTGATGAGAATTTTTGCATCCATGTGCATCAAGGATATTGGTCTGTAATTCTCCTTTTTGATGGGGTCTTTGTCTGGTGTTGGGATCAAGGTAATGGTGGCCTCATAAAATGAGTTTGGAAGTTTTCCTTCCATTTCCATTTTTTGGAACAGTTTCAGAAGAATAGGCATTAATTCTTCTTTAAATGTTTGGTAGAATTCCCCTGGGAAGCCATCTGGCCCTGGGCTTTTGTTTGTTGGTAGATTTTTGATGACTGCTTCAATTTCCTTAGTGGTTATAGGTCTGTTCAGGTTTTCTATTTTTTCCTGGTTCAGTTTTCGTAGTTGATACATCTCTAGGAATGCATCCATTTCTTCCAGGTTATCTAATTTGCTGGCATAGTGTTGCTCATATTATGTTCTTATAATTGTTTGTATTTCTTTGGTGTTGGTTGTGATCTCCCCTCTTTCATTCATGATTTTGTTGATTTCGGTCATTTCCCCTTTCTTTTTGATAGTCTGGCCAGGGGTTTATCAATCTTGTTAATTCTTTCAAAGGACCAGCTCTTAGTTTCGTTGATCTGTTCTACTGTTCTTTTGGTTTCTATTTCATTGATTTCTGCTCTGATCTTTATTATTTCTCTTCTCCTGCTGCGTTTAGGCTTTATTTGCTGTTCTTTCTCCAGCTCCTTTAGGTGTAGGGTTAGGTTGTGTATTTGAGACCTTTCTTGTTTCTTGAGAAAGGCTTGTATTGCTATATACTTTCCTCTTAGGACTGCCTTTGCTGCATCCCAAAGATTTTGAACAGTTGTGTTTTCATTTTCATTGGTTTCCATGAATTTTTTTAATTCTTTAATTTCCTGGTTGACCCATTCATTCTTTAGTAGGATGCTCTTTAGCCTCCACGTATTTGAGTTCTTTCCAACTTTCTTCTGGTGATTGAGTTCTAGTTTCAAAGCACTGTGGTCTGAAAATATGGAGGGAATGATCCCAATCTTTTGGTACTGGTTGAGACCTGATTTGTGACCTAGGATGTGATCTATTCTGGAGAATGTTCCATGGGCACTAGAGAAGAACGTGTATTCTGTTGCTTTGGGATGGAATTTTCTGAAAATATCTGTGAAGTCCATTTGGTCCAGTGTGTCATTTAAAGTCTTTACTTCCTTGTTGATCTTTTACTTAGATGATCTGTCCATTTCAGTGAGGGGGGTGTTAAAGTCCCCCACTACTATTGTATTGTTGTCAATGTGTTTCTTTGCTTTTGTTATTAATTGGCTTATATAAGTGACGGCTCCCATGTTAGGGGCATAGATATTTACAATTGTTAGGTCTTTGTTAGATAAACCCTTTAAGTAGGATATAGTGTCCTTCCTCATCTCTTATTACAGTCTTGGGTTTAAAATCTAATTTGTCTGATATAAGGATTGCCACCTCAGCTTTCTTTTGGTGTCTATTAGCATGGTAAATGCTTTTCCACCCCTCACTTTCAATCTGGGGGTGTCTTTGGGTCTAAAATGAGTCTCTTGCAGACAGCATATTGATGGGTCTTGTGTTTTAATCCAAGCTGATAGCCTGTGTCTTTTGATTGCAGCATTTAGCCCATTTACATTCAGGGTAACTATTGAAAGATAGGAATTTAGTGCCATTGTATTGCCTGTAAGGTGGTTGTTACTGTATATTATCTGTGTTCCTTTCTGGTCTATGTTGCTTTTAGGCTCTCTCTTTGCTTAGAGGACCACTTTCAATATTTCTTGTAGGGACCGTTTTGTGTTTGCAAATTCCTTTAGTTTTTGTTTGTCCTGGAAGCTTTTTGTCTCTCCTTCTATTTTCAATGACAGCCAAGCTGGATATAGTATTCTTGGCTGCATATTTTTCTCATTTAGTGCTCTGAATATATCATGCCGGTCCTTTCTGGCCTGCCAGGTCTCTGTGGATAGGTCTGTTGCCAATCTAATGTTTCTACCATTGTAGGTTACATATCTCTTCTCCCGAGCTGCTTTCAGGATTTTCTTTTTGTTTTTGTGACTCATAAGTTTTACTATTAGATGTTGGGGCATTGACCTATTTTTATTGATTTTGAGAGGGGTTCTCTGTGCCTCCTGGATTTTGATGCCTGTTTCCTTCCCCAAATTAAGGAATTTCTCTGCTATAATTTGCTCCAATATACCTTCTGCCCCTCTCTCTCTTTCTTGTTCTTCTGGGATCCCAATTATTCTAATGTTGTTTCATCTTATGGTATCGCTTATCTCTCGAATTCTGCCCTCATGATCCATATTTGTTTATCTCTCTTTTTATCAGCTTCTTTATTTTCCATCATTTGGTCTTCTATATCACTGATTCTCTCTTCTGCCTCATTTTTGATTGCACCTCATTAATAGCCTTTTTGATTTAAGTTGGTTAGATTTTAGTTCTTTTATTTCTACCAAAAGAGTTTCTCTAATATCTTCCATGCTTTTTTCAAGCCCAGCTGGTATCTTTAAAATCATCATTCTGAACTGTAGTTCTGACATCTTAGTAATGTCCGTGTTGATTAGGTCCCTGGCAGTTGGTACTGCCTCTTGTTCTTTTTGTTGAGGTGATTTTTTCCATCTTGTCATTTTGTCCAGAGGAGAATAGATGCATAAGAGAACAAAATGCTAGCAGGGTAACAACGTCCCCAGAAAATATACACTAAACAAATCAGAAAAGAACTGAAACTGGGGGACAAAAAAGGGAAAGAAAGAAAAAAGAAAAAAGAAAAGAAAAAGAAAAAGATAAAGACAAACAAAGACAATACAAAACAAAAAAACAGAATATGATCAAATATGATCAGGCTGGTGCATAGATCAGTGCCACACACTAGATATTGGGCATATTTTGGTCTGTTAGAAGAAAGTGCTTCCCAAAATTTTAAAGAAAGAAAAACTTATATATGTACAAAAATAATGGTTAATAGAATGAAGGGTTGGAATATGACTGTAAGGATGAAAATTATAAAAGATTTTATAAAAGGAATTGATAAGAAGTTGGTTGAAAGAACAAAGAAGAGGATTTAAAAAATAAAAGGAAGAGAATGTGATCAGGCAGGATACTAGAACAAAGCCACATACTAGAGATTTAGGGTATATTTTGATCCGTTACTAGAAACTGTATCTCAAAATTTTAAAGAGAGAACAACATATATATACATATACATATATAGGTACATATACATATATATATGTATATACACCAAAAATAAGGGTAACTACTATGAAGGATAGAATATGACTCTAAAGATGAAAAATAAAAAAGATTTTTTAAAAAAGGGATTGATAAGATGTTGGTTGAAAAAGAGAAAAAGAAAAATTCAAAAAAAGAAAAGAAAAAAAGACAGTTAAAAAAAATTAACTTTGAAAGACTAAAGAATCGGGCGCCTGGGTGGCTCAGTCGTTAAGCGTCTGCCTTCAGCTCAGGTCATGATCCTGGGGTCCGGGGATCGAGTCCCACATCGGGCTCCCTGCTCGGCAGGAAGCCTGCCTCTCCCTCTCCCACTCCCTCTGCTTGTGTTCCTGCTCTAGCTATCTCTCTCTCTGTCAAATAAATAAATAAAATTTAAAAAAAAAAAAATCTTTTAAAAAAAAAAAAAAAAGAAAGACTAAAGAATCATAGGAAATAAACCATGAATTCTACGTGCAGTATTCCCCTAGCGCTGGAGTTCTGCCATTCTTATTGATCTGTAAACTTGGTCTTTATTGGCTGTACTTGCTGATCTTCTGGGGGAGGGGCCTGTTGCCATGGTTCCCAAATGTCTTTGCTGGAGGCAGAATTGCCCCCCCCTTGCTGGTCTGGGCTAAGTAACCTGCTCGGGTTTGCTCTTGGGAGCTTTTGTTCCCTGCAAGCTTTCCGTACAGCTTTGGAGGACATGAGTGAAAATGGCGGCCTCCCAGTCTCTGCCCCTGAGGAGCTGAGAACTCGGGGCCCCACTCCTCAGTGAGCCCCCAGAGAAAAGCAGTCAATCATTCCCTTCTCCCCGGTCTCTGGCCGCACTCCGTGCTCACCTGGCCTGTGACCCAACGTTTCTATCTCTGGCACCTGACCCTGTGTGGAGTCTCCAAACCCAGCAGATCCCTGGAGTGTGCTCTCGCGCTGCTCCTCCTGAGGGAGGAAGGGGGAGTCTCCCTGGATCTGCTGCTTGTTGGTTCCCTGCTGGAAGAGCAGTGGCCCGACTGTGCCGCGGATCACAGTTTATGGCAACCCCGAGCTGAGAGCCCACTCCTCGGCTCCATCTCTGCAGCCGGCTTCCCTGCTCGGATACCTGGTAGCTCTGCCACACTCAGGCACCCCCGGTCTTTCTGTGACCCCGAAGGTCCTGAGACCACACTGTCCCATGAGGGTTCCACTCCCCGCTTAGCCACTGGAGCGACGTCCCTCAGCAGAGCCAACTTCTAAAAGTCCCAATTTTGTGCTCTGCTGCTCTATCACTTGCCAGAAGAGGCCAACGGAGGCCCCCTTCCCCGCTGTCTATCCTCCCGAATATCACCACACATCCTACCTTCCAGAAAGTGGTCACTTTTCTGTTCAGAGATTTGTTGCTATTCTTTTCTTCGATCTCCTATTGTGTTTGTATGTGTTCAGAATGGTTTGATCCCTATCCAGCTGAATTCTTGAGACCAGACGAAATCCAGGTCTCCTACTCCTCTGCCATCTTGCTCCGCACCTCTAAACTATTTTAAATTAATCATATCAGAAGATTGTTTTTCTGTGGTTCATGAGTATATATATGAGCATCTATTCTGTAGAAAATTTACACTTTGATTTAAAATACCCTAATTGGAGAACAAAGTATTCATAACTTTTGTTGGTTTCTGGATGTAAGACTATTTCACATCCATGAGTCATGTGCTCAGTATCCACTAAGACCCAATAACAGACCAATAGTATCTCAAGGAGCCTATACCTTTCAGGCAGATGTTGGGTTCAGTAGCCCAACAGTCACCTCTGACTTGTAACATTGTCTTGTCATAGACTCAAACTGGTAGAGAAGTTGGTGAGAACCGTAACTCCAAAGTCAAATGTGGATTAAAGGAACAAAGCAGCCTGAGAGGCCTGTTAAAGGAGCTATAAGGCATCCTATTGGTTGGTACCCACTCAAAGGTAGAGGCCTTTTTGGTAAACTTATAGATGAATGCCATTGAGATACCTGCATGGGTAATATGAGAGTGACAGTAGCTGAATAGTCCCACTAATTGCTGAGCCTCCTTCGTATTTATTGGGCTAGAGAGGGAAAAAAGAAACTTGACTCCTTGGAGCTTGAAGTGAGACAATGTACCCCTTTCCATTTTGCTCTCAAATATTCTACTTGGGTATTAGGTTCTTGTACCTTGTTTATGTTAATGGTCCAGCTATGTTGCTGCATGTGAGTCATTACAGTATCTAGTCCTTGTTGGGTAGTGCTCTTGTCTAGGTCCAGTGATACTAGTGGAAAGTTAGTATTTGATCTGGAAGCAGGGCTTTTTTTCCAGGTTATGGCCTTATGGAAGGACATTAAAAGTATATTATAACCCATTCCACATAAGGTAAACTTATGATCCTAATTACCTGTGTGAACAGGGATGCTAGAAAGGGCATTTGTGCCCTTTGTTGTTACATACCTATTTCACTCAGCCTGGGTGGTAAACCTCTTTGAAGGTCACAATTCCAAGTGACACCACATCCAGTTCTGTACTATGGTGTTGAGCTGACTATAATAAATTGTGTCTCTAGGCACCCAAGGCCTTACACACAGACTGAAAGGGCTTATGAATAGAGAAAAAAATGTCATGGAGAACTTTTGTTTCATTAAACTCACCAATGAAGGCAAATATTTTTTTCCTCCCCCAGGTAGTTGTTTTTGGATGGCAAAAGTCCAAGGCACTGGTAGCCTGGTAGGTTTATAGTTTTCCATATGCCAAACTAAAATGGTCCTAAAATAAAACAGTTGTTATTAGGGATTAGGGGTAAAAGTGAGTGAGATGTACATAGAAAATACATCTATACAATAATACATTCAGTAATGGAAACCATAACAATGGAGATTTTTAGTGGTCTGTAGGGACATACCCATAGTTGAGTTTAGATAAGGGTCCCATTTGTGGAACTCAAACAGAAAGCAATTGGGCATTACCTATTTCCCCCTCATCCTAGCTACAGAGATCACAGTTATATGTATATCAATGTCCAAAAGTCCTAGAAATTCAATTCTCATCCGTCTTCCCATTGAAGTATGACCTCAGCATATATCTGCATGTCCCAGTTGGGGATATAGGGACCTTGACCTAACTCTGATTCTTGTTTGTATTGAAAGTTGAAAGATTGGATAAAAGTAGGTGGTGGGGAAGGAGAGGTCTCTGGTTATCTTAAGGTTCACTGAGAAGTGCAGAAGGAAGAACACTTGTGTTAATCATAGATATCATCACCATTTGGCTTCTAGTGGGGCTGTGGGTTGGGTCGCCTATGGACCACTATCTGGCCATGACATGGACACTATCTGGCCATGAATCCTTGGTGGAGAGTCCATTAATGTCATCCTTGAGACCCCATTGTTGAGTAACCAGACCCAGAGATTTCCTTGATTGTTCAGAAGTGGGTTCCTGATTAACATTTTTTAGGTCACTCCTTTCACTAGTCAAACTTTTTATCTCACGTTAGCTGGTTTTTCCTTGCCCTGAAATTTGTCAGTTAAGATCCCGGTTGTCTTGTAAACCAATTGACATAACCTTATAAGGAGTTTTAATGGAGCTAGAAACCAGCAAAGGTTACACAAATGAGCCTGTAAATCTGAGGCTAGTGAACAGTCTCATTACCTACTTAGTGTTCTTGCTCCCCATTGTTTAACAAAAGGGCCATCAGAGTGGCTCATTGGACATCTTGTAGGTAGCTATAAAGGTGGTCCAAACAACCTTTTTGGTGTCAGGAAACTCAACATGGGTGGTCCAAACCTGAGAAAGGAGCTGAGGAAGGAGTGTGTCTAGTGTTCATATTATTGCCTTCCCCCTTCCTTGTCTTCCTTGAGCAAGTGACCACTGTGAGGGCACTCTGAATGAGTGGGTCTGTTGCGATGCATCCCCTCACTAAGTTTCACAAGTTATCTCCTTAATGACTAAGGCAACCTACCTCATATTATATGGTCTCCTGAGCTCACTGGCAAAGCAATTTTTAAGGTTCTGTATACTTGTTCATTAAAAATGAGTCTCAGAAATTTACTACATCATAGGCTGTTCATTAGTGCTAGGGATATTCCTAGACTAACAATAGTTTAGTGCAATTCAGCAAGCATGGTTTATAATGACTTTGGAAAAAAACTACCTTTTTTTCTGATTTATCTTTCATGTTTCATTTTGTAAAGGTAAATATCTATTTTTTTAATTTTCTTTCTGTTCTTTCTTAAAAGAGAATTCACTAGATAGCCTCTCTATCAGTTTTTATTCCACTTAAAATTATATCCTAGAAATTCCTCCCAATTTGATGGGATTCTTTTTCATTCCGTTTATAATTGCATGTACAGTTGTTTGGACCATACTATATACCATAATCGATATTACCATAGTCTATGCTATATACCTTAGTTTATCAAACCAATCTCCTATGTTTATACATTTATGTGGTTTTGAGTATTTTGCAATTACAAATATGCTGTAATGAATAATCTTGCACACATATATTTTCATTGCTTGGTCTATAATTATGTTTTAATATAAAGTATTAAGAAAACTAAAAACTAAATTGAAACATATTTGAGAACTAGGAATATTAATAAAATAATGAGACAGTTTCTTTTTTTTAACTCTTTTTTTTTTAAGATTTTATTTATTTATTTGACAGAGAGAGACACAGTGAGAGAGGGAACACAAGCAGGGGGAGTAGAAGAGGGAGAAGCAGGTTTCCTGCAGAGCAGGGAGCCTGATGCGGGGCTCGATCCCAGGACCCTGGGATCATGACCTGAGCCAAAGGCAGACGCTTAACAACTGAGCCACCCAGGCACCCCAATAATGAGACAGTTTCAATACATATCCATTAAAACTCTTCTCACTATTTTCATATTCGATCTAGAATTATGATAATTTAGTTATAACTTTTTAAAAATGAGAGAAAAGATTTCTGTACATTTGTCAATATTTTGAAAGCATGGAATATCACAATATATTTGTTTTTCCATTTACTGAACTAAATGCCTCTCTTTATGTAACTCACGATAAAGTACCAGAAAATCTTGTGTTTGAGCCTCAAGTTTCAGTGTCAAAAACCCATCTGCAAGTAAGGGAAAAAAGAGCTTCTAAAGGGGAAAGAGTCAGTAGTAAGTATAGTAATTGTAGGTAATTTTTTTAAATTTAAATTCAATTATCCAACATATAGTATATACTTAGTTTCAGATGAAGTATTCAGTAATTTCTCAGTTGTGTATAACACCCAGTGTTTATCACATCATGTGCCCTCCTTAATGCCCATCACCCAATTCCATCTCCCCACCCACCTCCCTTCTAGCAGCCCTCAGTTTGTATCCTATATTTAAGAGTCTCTCATGGTTTTTCTCCCTCTCTAATGACTTCCTATTCAGTTTTTCCTCCCTTAACCTATGATTCTCTGTGCTGTTTCTTACATTCCACAAATGAGTGAAACCATATGATAATTGTCTTTCTCTGCTTGACTTATTACACTCAACATGATATCTTCCAGTTCCATCCACATCAATGTAAATGGTAAGTATTCACCCTTTTTGATGTCTGAGTAATATTCCATTGTATATATGAACCACATCTTTACGCATTCATCTGTTGAAGAACATCTTGGCTCCTTTCACAGTTTGGCTATTGTGGACATTGCTGCTATGAACATTGGGGTGCAGGTGCCCCTTCAAATCACTACATTTGTGTCTTTTGGGTAAATGCCTAGTAGTGTAATTGCTGGGTCATAGGGGAGCTCTGTTTTCAACTTTTTGAGGAACCTCCATACTGTTTTCCAGAGTGGCTGTACCAGCTTGCATTCCTGCCAAAAGTGTAAGAGGGTTCCCCTTTCTCCCCATCCTCGCCAACATTTGTTGTTTCCTGTCTTATTAATTTTAGCCATTCAGACAGGTGTAAGGTGGTATCTCAATGTGGTTTTGTTTTGTATTTCCCTGATGCCAAGTGATGTGGAGAATTTTTTCATATGTATGTTGGCCATTTGTATGTCTTCTATGGAGAAATGTCTGTTCATGACTTCTGCCCATTTTTTACTGGGTTATTTCTTTTTTGGGTGTTGAGTTTGATAAGTTCTTTATAGATCTTGACTACTAGCCTTTTATCTGATATGTCATTTGCAAATATCTTCTCCCATTCCATAGGTTGCCTTTTAGTTTTGTTGACTGTTTCTTTTGCTGTGGAGAAGCTTTTTATCTTGATGAAGTCCCAAGAGTTCATTTTTGTTTTTGTTTCCCTTGTCTTTGGAGACATTTCTAGCAAGGAGTTATTGTGGCTGAGGTCGAAAGTTGCTCCCTGTGTTCCCCAGGATTTTGATGGATTCCTGTCTCACATTGAGGTCTTTCATCCACTTTGAGTTTATTTTTGTGTATGGTGTAAGAAAATGCTCCAGTTTCATTCTTCTGAATGTGGCTGTCCTATGTTCCCAACACCATTTGTTGAAGAGACTGTCTTTTTTCCATTGGATATTCTTTACTGTGTTGTTGAAGATTAGTTGGCCATAGACTTGAGGGTCCATTTGTTGGTTCTGTATTCTGTTCCATTGATCTACGTGTCTGTTTTTGTGCCAGTACCATACTGTCTTGGTGATTACAGCCTTATAATAGAGCTGGAAGTCCAGCATTGTGATGCCACCAGCTTTAGTTTCTTTTTTCAACATTCCTCTGGCTATTCGGGGTCTTTTCCGGTTCCGTACAAATTTTAGGATTATTTGTTCTAGTTCTGTGAAAAACGTTGATGGTATTTTTTTATGTTCAATTAGCCAACATATAGTACATCATTAGTTTTTGATATAGTGTTCAACGATTTATTAGTTGCATATAACACCCAGTGCTCATCACAAGTGCACTCCTTAATACCCATCACCTGGCCACACTATCCTCCCACCCTCCTCCCTTCTGTAACCCTCAGTTTGTTTCCCAGAGTCCAGACTCTTTCATGGTTTGTCTCCCTCTCTGATTTCTTCCCATTCAGTTTCCCCCTCCCTTGCCCTGTGGTCCTCCATGCTATTCCTTATGTTCCACATATGAGTGAAACCATAGGATAATTGACTTTCTCTGCTTGACTTATTTCACTTATTCACTTAGCATAATCCCCTCCAGTTCCATCCATGTCGATGCAAATGGTGGATATTCATTCTTTCTGATGGCTGAAGAATATTCCATTGTATATATGAACCACATCTTCTTTATCCATTCATCTGTTGAAGGGCGTCTCGGGTCCTTCTACAGTTTGGCTATTGTGGACATTGCTGTTATGGACATTGGGGTGCATGTGCCCCTTCTTTTCACTACATCTGTATCTTTGGGATAAATACCTAGTACTGTAATTGCTGGGTGGTAGGGTAGCTCTATTTTTAAGTTTTTGATGAACCTCCATACTGTTTTCCAGAGTGGCTATACCAGCTTTCATTGCCACCAACAGTGTAAGAGGGTTCCCCTTACTCTACATCCTAGCCAACATTTGTTGTTCCCTGTCTTGTTCATTTTTGCCATTCTAACTGGTGTAAGGTGGTATCTCATTGTGGTTTTGATTTGTATTTCCCTGATGCCGAGTGATGTTGAGCACTTTTTCATGTGTCTATTAGCCATTTGTATGTCTTCTTTGGAGAAGTGTCTGTTCATGTCTTCTGCCCATTTCTTGACTGGATTATTTTTTGTTAAGTTTGAGTAGTTCTTTATAGGTCTTGCATATCAGCCCTTTCTCTGTAATGTCATTTGCAAATACCTTCTCCCATTCCATGGGTTTCCTGTTAGTTTTGTAGACTGTTTCCTTTGCTGTGCAGAAGCTTTTTATCTTGAAGTCCCAAAAGTTCACTTTTGCTTTTGTTTTCCTTGCCGTTAGAGACATGTCTTGCAAGACGTTGCTGTGGCTGACACACATGTTTGTTTCATTCCCCAGATTAGTGAAGTTCTCAGGTATGATTTGCACAATATATACTTTCTAGTCCTCTCTCTCCCCACCCTCAGGGATCCCAATAATTCTGACATTGGAACATTTCATGGCATCATTGATCTCTCTAAGTCTATTTTCATGGACTACTAGCTGCCTATCCCTATTTTCCTCAGCTTCCTTCCTATCAGTTTATCTTCTAGATCACTGATTCACTCTTCTGCCTCATTTACCCTGGCTGTTAGAGTATCCAGTTTAGACTGCATCTCATTCATAGGATTTTTAAGTTTGGCCTGATTAGATCTCATTTCTGTTCTCAGAGATTCTATATTGTCACTAATGCTTTTTTCAAGCCCAGCTATTGACTTCACGATTGCTATCCTGAATTCTATTTCTGACATCTTGCTTATATCCATATACATTAGTTCTGTGGCAGAGGACATTGCCTCTGGTTCTTTTCTTTGTTGAGAGTTCCTCCTCCTAGTCATTCTGTCAGGGGATGGTTGAATGAATGATCAGAGTCCAAAATACTAACCCAAGCTAGATGCACCATAGAAAATTCTGGAGTGGTCAGATGCCACCACTGAAAAAACAAAGCCAAATGAAACAGAAAAATAAAAATAAAAAGTGAAGGATTTAAAAAAAAGTGAGCAGGGAAGGGGGGCTATAACCTCTCAGTGTGGACAAAGCAGGGTATTTCAGTTGTTCCTGGGTGCATTTTGGTCTGTGTGTTAAAGGACACTATGTCCCAAAATTACAAGGAAAGTAAAACTTGTAAATATAAAAAGGTAAAGCTGAATAGAGTGAAAAAGGGGCTAAAATAAAGCATATATCTATAAAAAATATAGGTGTATAAAAATACAAGTTAAAAGTGAGTATGAAAAATAAGTTGATATAATAGACATCTAGTTGAAATGAGGAGAAGGTAAAAAGCAAAATACAACAGGAAAAAAAGCATGAAAAAGGGGAAAAAAAAGAAAAGAAAAGAATTATATCTGAAAAATAAACAAGTCACGAGGCCACACCTAGAGCTCAATATATAATTTTCCCCTGGTGTTGGGATTTTATAGTCTTATAAGATCCATAGGATTGTCATCCACCTGTTCTTCCAGCCTGTCTTCTGGGGGAGGAGCCTGCTGTGCTGTTTCTCAGGTTACCCAGCCTGTGTGGAGTTGCCCCACCCCCTATCAGGGGGATGGGCTCAGTGGAAACCGGTCTTCTGTGTGGCTTTTTTTTCCATGGGGGCTTTCCATGCCTCTTCAGAGGATTAGAGCAGAAATGGCAGTCAAACCTCTGGCCCAGAGCAGAAAAATCTCAGTCTGCCCTCTTTAATAAGCGTCCATGACAGTCTCCATTTCTGCATGTGCCATTGAAAACCTCAGCCTCCCACAGTGTGTGCCCCCTGCAACTCTCTCAGAGTTAGTCTCAGGGGCCCAGAAGTGCCTCTCCCTTTGTGATTCTAAAACCGTGAGGGACTGTGGCTCGCTGTGCACCTGAAGCTCTGGAATCAGGTCTGGGTATCTTTCTAAAGCCCTTTCCCAGCTACTACTGCTCTGTGAAGTTTTGCCTGGTCATGGGTGCAGGTTCCAGATTTTTCAGGCTGTTCAAGGAAAGAGCATTTATCCACTGGCCTGGCCCACAGTTTATGGTGATCCAAGCTGAGAGTCCATTCCTGGGCTCGCTGACAATAACCTGCTTCCTGGCTCCAATGCTCAGGCCCTCTACCATTTCAGGAATCCCCTTTTGGTCTGTGGTCCCAAGTAACCTGAGACTACAGTGCCCTACCTAGAATTCTGCCTTTTCATTTCCAGGGCCCAGTTCAGAAAGGAATGTCTCTTACTAGAGCAGATTTCTAAGGGTTCCAATTTTGCACTCCAGTGTTACATCACTTTCCAGGAGCCAGCTTATGGGGGCTTCCTCCCCCTTCTGTTTATCTTCCAATATCTCCCCACAGATTCAGGACTCTACACATCCTACCTTGCAAAAAGCAGTAACTTTTCTGCTTGTAGACATCCAGGTATATATTCTTACATCTCAGGCTGATTTCATGGGTGTGTAAAATGGTTTGATATATATCCAGCTAAATTCAGGGCACCATTTGAAATGGAGTCCCTACTCCTCTGCCATCTTGCCTCTTCCCCATCGATGGTATTTTGATAGGGACTGCATTGAATGTGTAGATTGCTCTGGGTAGCATAGACATTTGAACTATATTTCTTCTTCCAGTCCATGAGCGTGGAATTTTTTTCCACCTCTTTGTGTCTTACTCAATTTCTTTCATAAGTGTTCTGTAGTTTTCAGAGTACAGATCCTTTACCTCTTTGGTTAGGTTTATTCCTAGGTATCTTATGGTTTTTGGTGCTATTATAAATGGGATCAATTCCTTAATTTCTCTTTCTTCTGTCTCATTGTTAGTGTATAGAAATGTAACTGATTTCTGTGTTTTGATTTTTATATCCTGCCATGTTGCTGAATTACTGTATGAGTTCTAAGCAATTTTTGGGTGGAGTCATTTGGGTTTTCCACATAAAGTATCATGTCATCTGTGAAGACTGAGAGTTTGACTTCTTTGCCAATTTGAATGCCTTTTATTTCTTTTTGTTGTCTGATTGCTGAGGCTAGGACTTCTAGTACTGTGTTGAACAACAGTTGTGAGAGTGGGCATCCCTGTCATGTTCTTGACCTTAGGGGAAAAGATTTCAGTTGTCTCCATGGAGAATGATAATCACTGTAGGCTTTTGTAGATGGCTTTTTATGATATTGAGGTGTGTTCCCTCTATCCCTATAGTGTGGAGAGTTACAGCATCCTTCTTGGATGCTGTAATTTTGTCAAATGCTTTTTCTGCATCAATTGAGAGGATCATATGGTTCTTGTCCTTTCTTTTATTAATATGATGTATTATGTTAATTGATTTGCAAATGCTGATCCACACTTGCAGCCCAGAAATAAATCCCACTTGGTCATGATGAATAAGTCTTTTAATGTACTGTTGTATCCTGTTGACTAGTATCTTGGTGAGAATTTGGCATCCATGTTCATCAGGGATATTAGTCTCTAATTCTCCTTTCTCCTTTGTCTGGTTTTGGGATCAAGGTAATCTGGCCTCAGAAAGAGTTTGGAAGTTTTCCTTCCATTTCTATTTTTTTTGAAACAGCTTCAGAAGAATAGGTATTAATTCTTTAAATGTTTGGCAGAATTCCCCTGGGAAGCCATCTGGTCCCGGACTCTTGTTTTTTGGGAGATTTTTGATTACTAATTTAATTTCCTTGCTGGTTATGGGTCTGTTCAGATCTTCTATTTCTTCCTGTTTCAGTTTTTGTAGTTTATAAGTTTTTAGGAATGCATCCATTTGTTCCAAATTGCCTAATTTGTTAGCATATAGTTGCTCATAATATGTTCTTAAAATTGATTGTATTTCCTTGGTGTTGGTCATGATCTCTCCTCTTCCATTCATGATTTTATTAATTTGGGTTCTTTCTCTTTTCTTTTTGATAAGTCTGGCTAGGGGTTTATCGATCTTATTAATTCTTCCAAAGAACCAGCTTCTAGTTTCATTGATCTGTTCTACTGTTTTTCTGGTTTCTATTTCATTGGTTTCTGCTCTAATCTTTATTATTTCTCTTCTCCTGCTTAGTTTAGGCTTTATTTGCTGTCCTTTCTCCAGCTCCTTTAGGCGTGACTTTACCTTGTTTATTTGAGTCTTTTCCTGGGGGAAAGGTGGAGGGTTGCCACGTTCCTGTTTTTTGCAGAGCTCCCACACTGAGAGCTGTCTCACTGTTGTGCGTGCACCCACTCCACCCCTCCCAAGGGAAGGTGAAAGGTCCCTGCTTTCCCATCCTTTGCAGGGTCCCCACAAAAGAGTGGTCTCCCAATCGGGCTGTGGCTTGTGGTTTATGGTGAACCAAGCTGAGAGCCCCCTCCCACCTCGCTGAGTGTAACCAGTTTGCCAGCCCCAGTGCTTGGAAGCTCTACTGGCTCAGGCACCCCCGTTCTTCTGTGACTCCAGGGATCTTGAGACCACACTGTCCCACTTAGAATTCTGCACTCTTTCACCACCTGAGCACCTTTCAGGTAGGGATGTCTCTCCCAGGAGCAGATTTCTAAGGGTTCCTATTTTGCTCTCTGGGGCTATATCACTTTCTGGTAGCCAGCTTACTGAGGCTCCCTCCCCCTGCCATTTATTTTCCAAAATACCCCCTCAAATTCACTTCTCTGCACCTCCTACCTTGCAAAAAGTGGTCACTTCTCTAATTGTAGAGTTCCAGACATTCTTTTCTTACATCTCAGGTTGAATTCATGGGTGTTCAGTTATCTAGCTAAATTCAAGGGACCAGATGAAACGAGGTGCCCTACTCTTCTACCATCTTGCCTCCTCTAAGACAGGGACTTATAGATAACCTTAAATGAAACTCATTGGAAGATCATTTTTCTTTGGTTCATGAATATATATTTGAGCATATATTTTATAGAAATCATACCTTGACCTATAGTTTAAGTACCTGAAGACAACTAGAGAACAAACACAGAAGAATTCATAGTCTTTGGTTGGTATTTCTTGTCCCATGGTTATTTCGTAGTTATAGGGCAACCACTCAGTATCCACCAAGGCCCTGTAACTGGCCACTAAATATCTCTGAAAGAATGTGTACCTTTCATCTGACTCCTGGAGATATAGGTTTGAAGGCCCGAAGGGGTGCTTCTGACCTGTATCAGTGGCCTTCTGCCATACCTTCTTTCAGTGACTAGAGATGTTGCTAAGTTCTGTAACTCAAAGAGCCAATATAGATTAAAGGGGCCCAGTGGAAGTTCAGCCTGGTGGCCTGTTGAAGGGCCTTTGGGGCATCCTCTTGGTCATGGCCCCAGTGAAAGGAAGTGGCCCTTCTACTTACCCCACAGATAGGTGCTATCACAGACCCAACATGGGGAATATGAGAGTGTAAGTAACTGACTTGTCCCATCAATTGCTGGGCTTTCATTTGTTGAAGTAGAGTGGGCCAAGGCTGGACACTCTTTTCTGGAATGAGATGTTATACCCCTTACAAAGCATGTTGAGGAATTTTATTAGGGTACCAGGTAACTGTACCTTGCCTGTAATACTGACCCTACTGAGTTGCCATGCGTGGGTCTGCGGGGCAACCAGTATTTATTTAGTTGTGCCCATGTTGGTTGATATCATTGCTGGAGTAGAGGTCTATTGCTTTCTCTGAGAATGAGACTTTTTCATGTCATCACTTTTGCATTGATGACATATTCAGGGAATTTTGGCAGCATTGTGGAAGTACAGTAGTGGTATATGGCAACCCAATCCACAACAGTATATACTGATCATTATCATCCACAATAAAGGGATGCTGAAAAGGGCATTCATAATATCAATTGCTGCATCCCAAGTTCCCTCAAGTTTGGACATAGACTATAGCACTGTCACAATGTCAAATACCATACGTGTAAGGGCTATACTACAACATTAAGCTGCATAGATCAGTTGAGTCTCCATGTACACAAAGTTGTGAGCACAGGTTGACTGAATTACTGAATAATTAAATAGTCTCCTGGAGAAGTTTCAATTCATTCAGCTCAGTAATTAGGGCAGCTATAAACTTTTCTTCTCCATGCAGGTGTTTTGGGAGACAAAGACATGAGACACTGGTAATTGGATAGGTTCACAGTGTTCCATATGTCAACTAAATGGAGTTAACTGCAGAAATTTCCATCAGGGCTGAGGAGTTAGTACAAAGTAGAGGTTCACACCTGAACCAGGTTCCACAAGCTTATGGCCCCTATGACTAATAGAAGTTCTACTGCCCAGCTCTTTCCACTGAATCTTGACATGAATCCTAGAGCCTACCAACAAGAACTCTTTGTTTTCAGAAATGAAAAAGACTATGCATTAGACCAGGTACCTGTCCACTTTTCTTCAGTGGAAACAAAGACCTATGCTATGGTCAGAATTTAATGGGGAGATGTGTTTCTTGGGCTTTTGGATACTGTTGCTATGTGACTGTGATCTTCACAACTTCTGATACCAAGATAAAGGGGAAACACATAATATTTACTATGTAAGGGAAAAGGATCTAGGCAAGGACCTCACTGGGTCTGAAGCCATTTTCATGGGACTCTTACCCAGATCCAACTATGGACATTTCCCTTTGGATCACTGCAAACTTCCAGTGTCATGGCCCTATTAGTATACATATTATTATATTATTAGTATAGATGAATTGTCAATATTCAGATTGTATAGTGCCCAACGACCTGACCTTATGAAGTTTAATAGAGCTTGATATCCAGTAAGGGTGGTGTAATTAATTGAGAAATCTGAGTCTGTTTAAAAATGTTATCATGTACTGGGGCGCCTGGGTGGCTCATTCAGTTAAGCATCTGCCTTCGGCTTAGGTCATGATCGTGGGGTCCTGGGATTGAGCCCTGCCTCAGGCTCCATGCTCAGTGGGGAGTCTGCTTCTCCTTCTCCCTCTGCCTCTTCCCCTACTCATGCTCTCTCTCTCAAATAAATAAATAAAATATTTTTTAAAAATGTTATCATGTACTGTCCTCACTCCATCAGTGTAGACCTTAGGACCACTCGTGTGGCTTAATGGGAAACTGTCCCTTCTATAATGGTGATCCAAACATTGTTTTTAGTGGGCCATCCTGTCAGAGCCAAAACAGTACCTCATCTCAGATATTTTCTCTCTTCATCCTTCATTTATTGTCACCCCTTCAGCCAATATGGCTACTTTCAAGGCTTCCTGAAGAAGGTATTCTGTAGTGGAAGCCTAACAATGTGCTCTCTTACTTAATTAAGTTTAACAAGATTTCCTTTGCCATGGAGGCAAACAATCCAGGTCTCTACGTTCTTTTTTGTTACTGGACAAAGTGATCCCATGGCTCTTATTCTTTTTCATTAAAGTATAAGACTCAATAATTCACTGTGTGGTAGACTATTCCAGGAGCATGCTTACAGCTAATAATAGTTACAGGGTGCAACTTTGCATAGAGGGTCTCCAGTAACTTTAGGTCCCATCATTGGTGGTCCATAAGCAGTAGTCACAAATTGCTTTCATAGCTTTCTAAAAGCCCTGATGAATCTCTAATTTGATCCAGCAGGTGTCTTGGCCAATGAATCAAAGTCTAAAGAGAAGAAACTTCATTCCCCCGCAGAACTGAAAAGCTCATGTAAACAACAAAATCACGCTCTCCTAGAACACCCTGAGTGGTTTGCTAGCACTGTCCAAAACATACTGGTCTGACTGCCAAAGTGTCTCAGGCAGCTCTCAGACTCTTGCTAATGATCCCGTAGCACCCCACTACCCTACCCCAGGATGTCCCACAGATTCACTAGCATATTCCAAAGTGTGCCTTCCATAAAGGCATTGGACTTCATTGACCCTGCTTGCTGTTCCAATTTGTCAGACAGAGAGATGCCAGTTTTTGAGTTTGTCAATTAAAATAACAAGCCATATTTTTTAAGTATGTGGAACTGGAACCCACTTCCAAAAGTAAAAAAATATGTAAAAAGATATACTTAGAAGAGAACGATTTTGTCCCCAGTTTTCTCCCTGTCATCTTATAGATAACCAACTACATTGTTTTCTAATATCTCACTTGTGTTTCATTTTGTAAAGGTAAGTATCTAATTTATTTTCTCTATCTCTTTTTCTTATTTCTTATTTCCCCTTCTTCCTTACCTAAAAGGTACCATACAACAACCCCCCTCTTTTTTCACTTAATATTGTCTTCTGGAAATCCCTCCAAGTCAGCTTATAGAGATCTTTTTCATTCCTTTTACATTTCTATACAGCTGTTTGTACCATATTATTTTCCATAATTTACATAGTTTATAGTATATGTATTAGCTTATTCTTCCAATCTCCTATGTTTCAACATTAATGTACAATTACAAATAATGCTGTAATCAAAATTATACATATGCATTTTCATTGGTTAGTCTATGAAGTCTATATGATCTATAAAGTATAACTTTTTTTAAAGATTTTATTTATTTATTCATGAGCGACAGAGAGAGAGAGAGAAGCAGAGGAAGAAGCATGCGGGACTCGATCCCAGGACCCTGGGATCATGACCTGAGCCGAAGGCAGACGCTTAACCGTCTGAGCCACCCAGGTGCCCCTGATCTATAAAGTATAAATAGCCCAAGAGAAACAGACCAATATAAATTATCTATGATGCCTAGAAATGTCAGTGAAGTAATGAGAAAGATTAAACACATATGTTAAAACTCTTCTCACAATAATCTTGTCAGATCTGGAATTATGGTAATTAGTTATAACTTCATAAAAGTGAGAATGTTGCTGTATACTTGTTATAAATTGGAATTATAGAGATTTCATAATAGAACCATTTTTTTATTTAGTGGGCTCAATATATCTCTTATGGAGCTCATGATAAAATACCAGATGAAAATCTTATGCTTAAGAATCTTGAATCAATGTCAGAAACCTAAATACAAGTAAAGAAACAAAGAAGTTCAAGAGAGAAAATATATACTAGTAAGGATAATAATTATAACCTTAAATTATTTTTAATTAATTACATCCAAAGATTTTTTCTTTGTATCATAAATCTGTATTTTATAGAAATTTTATGCTTTGACCTAAATAATAAATGCCTTAAAATAACTAGAGAGCAAAAGCTAAAGTAGTCATAATTTTCGGTTAGTATTTCTGGCTGTAATACTATTTCACAGCCATGGGTCATGCACTAAGTATCCACCAAAGCCATTAACAGGCCAATAATTTTTTCAAAGGGTCTGTAACTTTCAGTCAGTTCCAGGAAGTTAGGAGTCCAGAAACCTAATTAATCCACTGTCTTGTGCAGTTGCCTTCTTCTAAAGACTCCAACTGGTCAAAAGAAGTTGCTGAGACCTGTAACTCAAATGCAATCAGAGGGGCCTAGGAGGCCTGTTATGACTTCCAAAGCATTTTGTTGGTTGAAATCCACTCAAAGGTAGAGGCCTTTTTGGTAACTCAATAGATGGTTGCAGTCAGGATCCCATGGAGGGGAATATGATAGTGCCAGTCAGAATAGTCCCACAAATTTTCAGCCCTCTTTTGTATTTGTTGGGATAGAGAGAGACAAGCATTTTGCAGTTGTCTCCTAAAATGAGATATATTGCTCCTGTCCAGGGATTTTACTTAGGTAGAGGTCCTTGTACTATGTCCATATTAATGACCCAGTTGTGTTGCTGAAATTGGGTCAACACAGCATCTAGTCCTTGTTGGGTAGTGCCTTTGACTAGGCCAACCAGAAGGATGTCATCAATATAGTGGAATGATAGTGCTTCATCTAGGAGTGGGACTTTTTCCAGCTCATAAAGGTGTATTGCAACCCATCACATATAAGGCAAACTGATTCTGATCATCTGTATGGATGTGGATGCTAAAAATGGTGTTTGGAATGTGAATTACTTCATGCCTATTTCCCTTAGCTTGGACAATAGCTTCTATGACAGTTACAATGTCAGGTAACACTAGTGTCCTAGGCTGTTCTATAGTTAAGCTGCCTATAATTAATTGAGTCTATAAGCACCCAAGGCTATATGCACAGGTTGACTTAGTTATCAAATGATGAAATAGTCTCATGGAGATCTTTGGCTTCGTTAAACACAGCAGTGAGGATAATTTTTTTTCTCCCCTACATAGTTGGTTTTGGAGGCAATCTCTAGATATTGGTAGTCTAGTAGGTTTATAGTCTTCCACATGCCTCACTAAAATTACCCTATATGCAGCAATGCTCATTAGGGCTTGGGGCTGATCCAAGTTAGGATAGAAAATGGAAAATAAATCTATGTTAGTAATATATTTAGTAGTGGGGGGCATAAAAATGGAGGCTTATGGTGCCCCAAAGAGACATCCATAGTCAGGTCTCAGACAAGGTCAGATAGCATTAATTGCTTCCCTATTATCCTGGGTCAGAATTGTGGCAATCACAGTCATTCATTCATAAACTAGAATTCAAATGGCCCAAGTTATGTAATTTCTCCCCATCACCTCTTTGAACTCCAAGGCATACATCCTCACATTTCAGTAGAGATAGGGAGTTCTTGGCATGCCCCCAGTTTTACTTATTTTTGAAAGCCAAGAACTCTGGGTAAATGTAGGCAGAGTTCTCTGATTCATGTTAAGATCATTGGGAGGAGGTGGAGGGAATAGCCCTCATATTAGTAATAAGTGTCATCATCATTTTGATTCTTTTTTTTTTTAAGTGGACTCCACGCTCAGCATGAACTCATGACCCTGAGATCAAGACCTGAGCTGAGATCAAGAGTTGGATGCTTAAATGACTGAGCCACCCAGGTGCCCCCATCATTTTGATTCTTATGGGACTGTGTGTTGGCCCCCCACAGCACACTGCCCCCTGGCCAGAAGATTCTTAGTGGAAAGTCTATCCATTTCCTCCTTGAGACTCTGTTGTTGAGTAACTAGATAATACTTTCAGTGGCAGGGAACACATCATGGGTGGGCCAAACTTTTCAGAAACCAAATGGCAGGCAGTAGAAGAAGGAGAGTGTCTCAGGTATTTGTGTGTCTTTTCTTCACCTGTCCCCCTGTCCTTCTGTCCTCCTTGGGCAAAGTGGCTGCTTTCAGGGACTTCAGAAATAGTGTGTCTATTGTGACACACCCAACAAGTTGCCACTGTCCTGAACTAAATTAACAAGATTACTTGCTTTATGGTTGGAGGCCCACTACCCAAGTCTATTGTCTCTTCAAGTTTCTGATAAAGTAACAAGTTTAAAGCAACTCATTAAACATGAGTCTCAAAAACTTGTTGTGTCGTAACCTATCCATCAGTGCCCAAGACATGCTTAGAACTAACAATAGTCACTGGGTACAACTCAGCTAACAGTGTCTACAGTGACTTTTTAGTGACCAACCACCTTGTTTTCTGGTTTATATTTCCTGTGTTTCATTTTGTAAAGGTAAGAAGTATGTATCTCTCTTCATCCCTCCCCCCTTATTTCCCTTTCTTTCTTACTTAAAAGATAGCATACTAGATATTTTCTCTTTCAGGTTCTTTGCCAGTAAACATCATTTCATAGAAATACCATCAAGTCAGTTTGTAGGGATCTATAATATTCCTTCTATACGTGTATGTACAGCTGTTTGTACCACATAGTTTATATTATCATCGCTTATCTACATTAGTCTATTGATTTCCTATGCTTGTATATTTAGGTGGTTTTGAATATTTTGCAATTACAAATATGCTAGAATAAATAATCTTGTGTATATGTATTTTCATTGTTTGGTCTATGAATATATATTAACTGAAAACATTACAAAACTAAGAAAACTAGAGATGAATATAAAACACATTTGAAGCCTGGGAATATTAATGATATGAAAAAATGCCTTATATACACACCCATTAAAACTCTTCTCTCAGTTTTCATATCCAATCTAGCATTATGGTAATTTACTTATAACTTTATAAAAATGAGAGAAGATGCTGATGTATGCTTGCTATAAATTTAAAACCTAGGGATTTCACAATACGTCTCTCTTTTTATTTAGTTGACTAAATGCTTCTCTATGTAGTTCAGGATGAAGTTACAGATGAAAATCATATGCTTGAGCATCAAGACTCAATGTCAAAATCAGAAATTCAAATGAAGAAACAAGGAACTCACAAAAGGGAAAGACTTAGTAGTAAGTATAAAATTACAAATAATTTTATTTTAAATTGGATCATTTTATTTTTGTTCATGAATATGTATTTGAACATATATTTTATAGAAATACTACACTTTGACTAAAATATGAATACCCCAAGATAGCTAGAAAAAAAAGCAAAAATATTGCTACACTTTGGTTAGAATTTCGGGTCTTAAGATCATTTTATGACCACAAGACAAGCACTCAGAATCTCCCAGGGCCCCAGACAGGTGAATAATTGTTTCTCCAAAGTAGTGTGCCTTTCAGCCAACTCCAGGTAATTATGGGTTCAAAAACCTGATGGATGCCTCTGACCTATACCAGTGGCCTTCTGCCATAGACTCCAATTGGTAAACAGATGTTTCTGAGATCTGTAATTCAAACATGAAATAGGGATCAAAAGAATATAGGGGAAGGGCAGCCTAAGAGGCCTATTGGAGGGCCTTTAGGTTATCCTCTTAGTTGTATCCTTACTAAAAGTAAGCAAACTTTTTGGTAGTCTCATAGAGGGTATCATCAAGGACTTCACACAGGGAAAATGAGAGTGCAAGTAGTCAGAATCCCATTAATTGCTGGGCCTCTTTTTGTTTATCGGGGTTGAGTGGGCCAATATTTGTAGTCTTCTCCCCTGGAATGAGAAGTCATGCTCTTTTGAGATCATGTCCAGGATTTCACTAGGGCACAAGGTAAATGTACCTTTTCTGTACAAATAGTCCAGCCAAGAGCTACTAGTGTGTCAACAGGGCATCTAGTCCTTGTTGGGTGGTGTCCTTGTCTGGGCCCACTTGACTAAAGACTAGTCCTCCCTCTAGGAGTAGGACATTAAAAGTCATGAACTATGCATTGGTGACAGATACTGAAGCAATTTGGTAGTTATGTGAAGGACACTAGTAGTATATTGCAACTCATTTCACGTAAGGTTAAATTAACCCTGATCATTTGCATGAAGCAGGATACAGCAGAGGGCATTGGAGATGTCAGTTGCATATCAAGTTCCTTCAGTTTGGAAAAGACTGTATGACAGTTACAATTTCAGGTACACCTAGTGCACAGAGCTGTGCTATAGTATTGAATCAAAAGAACTGAATCACTATACACCCAAAGCCATGTGAAAGGTCAACTTAGTTATTAAAATGGGAATTAGTCTCATGGAGAATTTTTGCTTCATTAGGCTCAGCAATGGGAGTAGTTATTTCTTTTCTTTCCCAGGAATTTGTTTTGGGACACACAGGTGCTAGGTGATGTTCAGTTTGGGTGTTTTCAGTCTTCTACATGCCCCATGTAAATGGCCATAAATATAGCAGTTCCTATCAGGGCTTGGGGCTGAATGTGAATGGGGGTACACATAGAAATTCCTTTTATAGCATTATACATTTAGTAGTGCAGGCTATAAAAATGGAGTTTTATGGTGGCCTGATACATTCATAGTAGTGTTTGCCCAAGGGTCAGCTTGGTGATAACCTCAGATGAGAAACCAGAGGGTACTCTTTCCCCCACTACCAGGCTTCAAAGGTTATGGAGATCATGGTCACCTATGCACCAGTATCCTAATGGCTCTAGAAATGCAATTTCACTCCCCTTTCGAATTCTGCCTTTGGCATACATCCTCAGATCACCCTGGTGACATAAGAGTCTTGGCCTATCACCTCCCTAATTTTGTTTATTTTTGAAAGCTGAGAGGTCTGAGTAAAAGTTGTAGATGGTTCTTTGATTCTTCTCCATGTCACTTGGAGGAGCAAAGGGAAGAGCACTTGTATTAGTCAAGGGTCATCACAATTTGGACTTTAGTGGGGATGTGTGTTGGGACTCATGGCCTAATACATGGCCAGGAGATCTTTGGTGGAGAGTTCATTAATGTTTTCATTGAGACCCCATTGTTGAGCAACTAGACCTAGGGATTTCTTCAGGAAAACCCCTCACCAAATAGTTCAGAAGTGGGTGCCCAATAACCATTTTTATGTCTCTCTGTTCATTGCCTCAACAGTAATATCTTGTTGGTAGCTACTTTTTCTATGCTTGAAAATTTGTTAAGATCTGGATTGTGCCATGAACCAATTGACATTAGCTTCTAAGGAAGTTTAATTGAGTTAGGTAACCGGTGAAGGTGGCCTGGATGAATCTAGAAATCTGAGTCTGGTTAAAAATCTTAACATAACATAACATAAACAAACAAACAAACAAAACCTTATCATTACTGTCCTCACTCCATCTGTGACCAAAGAGACCACCAGGGGGCCTCACAGAGCCAATAGAGCCTCTGTAAGAGATGATCCATTAGCCATCAGGGAAATTCAAATCAAAACCACATTGAGATACCACCTTACACCTATTAGATTGGCAAAAATTGACAAGACAAGAAAAAACAAATGTCAGAGAGGTTGTGGAGAAAGGGGAACCCTCTTACATTGTTGGTGGGAATGCAAGTTGGTACAGCCACTTTGGAAAACAGGGTGGAGGTTCCTCAAAAATTTAAAAATAGAGCTACCCTATGACCCATCTTTACCCCAAAGATACAGCTGTAGTGAAAATAAGGGCCATACGCACCCCAATGTTCATAGCATCAATATCTGCAATAGCCAAACTGTGGAAGGAGCTGAGATGCCCTTCAACAGACTAATGGATAAAGAAGATGTGGTCCATATATACAATGGAATATTACTCAGCCATCAGAAAGGATGAATACCCAATATTTGCGTCAACATAGATGGAACTGGAGGAGATTATGCTAAGTGAGATAAGTCAAACAGAGAAAGACAATTATCATATGGTTTCACTTATTTTTGGAACATAAGGAATAGCATGGAGGATATTAGGAGAAGGGAAAAATGAAGGGGGGGATCAGAGGGGGAGACAAACCATGAGAGACTATGGACTCTGGGAATCAAACTGAAGGTTTTAGAGGGGAGGGGTGGTGGGGGGGTGAGTGACCTGGGTGATGGGTATTAAGGAGGACACGTATTGCCTGGAGCACTGGGTGTTATATGCAAACAATGAATCATGGAGCACTACATCAAAAACTAATGATGTACTGTATGGTGACTAACATAACAATAAAAAAATAGAAAAATAAAATTAAAAAAAGATCCAAATATGTTTTCCAGTGGCAGGGAACTCATAATGGTTAGGTAAAAATAATACCCTAAGGAAAGGGAGCAGTCTCTCCGCCCCCCCTTCCTCTTTCATCCCCATTTTCCTCTACCTCCTTGGGCAATATGGGCACTGTCAAGGCTCTCTGAAGGAGTTCTACCATAAGAATCCCTACAGTGTGCCCCTCTCCCTAATTAAGTTTAACAAGATTTACTTCCTTCTTCATGAAGGCAAACTACCCAAGTCCCAAGATCTCTTTGAGTTGCTGGGCAAAGCAATCCTTGGGATTCTATCTTCTTTTTCATTAAAATGTAAGTCTCACTTGGGGAGGGCATGTGCTATGGTGAGCACTGTGAATTGTGTAAGACTGATGAATCACAGACCTGTACCTCTAAAGTAAATAATACATTATATGTTTAAAAAAAAAAAAGAAGACGATAGTAGGAAGGGAAAAATGAAGGGGTGAACATCAGAGGGGGAGACGAACCATGAGAGACTATGGACTCTGAGAAACAAACTGAGGGTTTTAGAGGGGAGGGGGGTGGGGGGGATGCATGAGCCCGGTGATGCGTATTAGGGAGTGCATGTATTGCATGGAGCACTGGGTGTTATACGAATAATGGAATACTACATCAAAAACTAATGATGTAATGTATGATGACTAACATAACATAATAAAACAAAATTAGTAAAAAAAATGTGAGTCGCAGTAGTTTACCATATCATAGGTCGTCCATTAGTTCTAGGAGCATGCTAGAGCTAACAGTATTCACTGTACAACTGAGTATGGAGGGTCTCAAACTTTTTTTGATCCATCAGTAGCCACAAAACTGCTTCTCTAGTTTTCTCAAAGCCTATCTGATGTGTCTCTCATTTGACTCATTGGGCATCTTGGTAGGTGAATCAGAGGCTAAAGAAAAAGACGATTGGGTCAGTTTATAGAGATCTGTTTCATATTACAGCTGTATGTAGCTTTGTTTGTACCACATTACTTACCATAATTTATACACAACATAGTGTATAGTGTATAACTCAGTTTATTTCATCAATCTCCTCTGCTTGAAAATTTGTGTGATTGTGAATATTTGCAATTTGCAACTGTTCTGTAATGAATAACCTCATACATATGAATCTTATTTTAGTTATATGAATATGTATTAACTTAAAGTATAAATAACCCAAAACTAGAGACTACATATAGTATAACATTATATTTGAAACATTATAGTAGAGACGTTAGTGATACAGCTTCAATACACACCCATTAAAAGTATTCTCACAATTTTCATGTCACATCTGGTATTATGGTAATTTGCTTATAACATTATTAAAATGAGGGAAAATTTGCTCTGTATTTGTTAGAAATTTTAAATCTAGAGATTTCACAGTAGATCTATTTTTTTCTATTAAGAGACTAAATGAATCTCTTTATGTAGCTCCTGATGCTGTACCAGACAAAAATCTTATGCTTAAGCATCAAGATTCAGTGTCAAAACTTCAAATGCAAGTGCAGAAACAAATAACTTCCAGAGAGGAAAAACACAAGAGTAAGTAATATAATTATAGATAACTTTGGATTTTAAAAATTTTAAAACTTAAAATTTTAAAATTAATCTCATCAGATCTTTTTTCTTTACTTCATGAGTATGTATTGAGCATATAATAGCAATATAGAAAACTTATACTTTGACCTAAAATATGAAATCATAAAACAAAACAAAAACCATTTAACATTTGTTTGGGATGTCTAGTCATAAGATGATTTCATGGCATGGCTCTTGAGTTCAGTGTCCACTAAAGCCCACTAAAGTCAATAGTCTCTCAAAGGGTGTTTACATTCAGTCAACTACAGGATATTGGGTCCAAAAGCCCAACAGGCACCTCAAACATGCTTCAGTTGACAAACAGGCTGCTGAGACCCATAATTCAAAATGAATTAGAGGGGACAAGGAGAAGGGTGGCCTATGTGGCTAGTTGGAGAACCTTCAGAGCATTCTGTTGTCATGCCCCACTCAGGGTAGAGGTCTTTTTGGTAATCTAAGTGATGGGTGTCATCATCAAGATAGTCATGTAGGGAATTTGTGACCACCATTAGCTGAAGAGTCCCACCAATTGCTGGGCATCCTTTGTATTAATTGGAGCTAAGAACCTGAGCATGGCTAGAACTTGGCAGTTGCTTCCTCTGGAGTGAGAGACACAATGTCCCCTTGTCTGTATTAATGACCTACCCATGTTACTCCATATGGGTCAACATGGTATGCAGTCCCTGTTGGGTCATGTGGAAGATGTTATCAATATAGTGGAAGGATAGTGCTCCAGCTAAGAGTGGGACTTATTCCAAGTTCATGGCCTTGTAGAGGACATTAAAGGCGTATTGCAACCCGTTACACATAAGACAAACTGATACAGCTCATCTGTGTCGATGGGACTGCTAAAAAGGACATTTGCAATATGAATTACTTCATACCTACTTTCATCAGCTTGGTCAATAGCTTCTATGGCAGTTATAATGTCAGGTAATGCCAGTGCCAAAGGCTGTACTACACAGTTGAGCCACCGATAATCAATTATTTTCAGGCACCCAAGGCCTTGTGCAAAAGCCAGATGGTGGACTTTGGCTTCCTTAAGCACAGCAATAAGAGCAATTATTTCTTTTTATCCCCAAGACAATTGATACTATTTTTGAGAGACAAAAACACTGGGTGCTGGTAGTCTGGTAAGTTTACAGTTTTCTACATGTCCCATTAAAATGGTCCTAACTGCAGTAATTCTCTTCAGAGGATGCATTTAGAGATGCATATAGACAGTACATCTATAACAATAATCCATTCAGGAGTGGGCTCCATTACAATGGTGATATGTAGTAGTCCCAAGGGACCCACCCATAGTCAAGTCTGGGTAAGGGTCTCGGCGGTGGTGGCTTCAGAGAGAAAGTCAGTGAGTATTATCAATTCCCTCCTCGTTTTTATGCCAGAGATTTTGAGGGACATGTGCACCACTATTCAAAGGACCCAAGAAATGTAGCTCTTCCCCATGTCTACTTTGAACTTTGACTTTGGCATAAAACCTTCATTTCTCACTGTGGACATAAGGACATTGTCATTTCATAGTCTTTTTTTTTTTTAGTCAAAAAGTTTGCATAGAAGTTGACAGTGCTTTTTGATTCATTTCATAATTCACTGGGAGAAGAAATAGCATTGGTCTTAGAGGGATCATCACTGGGCAGTCTCTAGGGAGGCTGCTGTTTGTCTCCTAATGAAATACCACTTGACCAAGAGTTTCTCAGTGGAGAGCCCATTCATCTTTTCTTTTGACTCCTGTGTTAATAACCAGACCCAGAGATCTCTGGAAAAGCTCTTACCCAAATCTTCCAGAAGTATGTGCCTGATTATCCATTTTTATTATGTCACTCTATCTGATGGTCTCTCCTTATTATATTGGCAGTTGCTTTTTCCCTGCCCAAGAATTTGTCAGTTATGATCTTGATCATGTCACTGAAAAAGTGACCTGACCTTATGAGGAGGTTTAGCTGAGCTCAGTAACCAGCAGGGATGGCATTAATGAACCTAGAGTCTTATTAACAATCTTATCATCTACTCCTCTCACTCTCTCATTGTAGAACCAAGAGACCACCAGCATAGTTTGCAGTGCTACTGGTGCCTCTGCAGGAGAGGTCCAAGCATGTATTTTAGTCATAAGGAACACATCATAGGTGTGCCAAAGCTGTCAGAGCCCAAATAGCACCCAACTGAGAAGAACAACTTGGGTGTTCCCCTCAGCCTCCTTGATCAAGTTTTCTGTGGTCAGAATATTCTGAAGGAGGGTACTATAGTGGTGTACCCCACAAAGTACCACTGTCCCTCACTAAGTTTAAGAAGATTACCTTCTTCCTCATTTGAGCAAGCAATCCAAGTCTCTAAGGTCTTTTTAGGTCACTGGACAAAGTAACTGCAAAGAATTCTATATTCATTTAATTAAACCACAAGTCTCAATAGCTTGCTATGTTGTAGGCTTTCATTATCTAGGACCTCATTAGAACTAGCAACAAACCTTGGGTGCAACTTAACTTACAGAGTATGTGACAATTTTTAGTCCTAGCATCAGAGGACAATAGCATTAGCCAAGGAATTGCTTCCCTAGATTTCTCAGAGCCCCTATTGGATCTCTAATTTGACCCACCAGACATTTTGACCATAGAGTCTGGGGCTAAAGAAAAGGACCACTGTTACCTCTCAAACATAGGATCTTCATGCTTTTTACTTTTCCAGAAAGACATTGTGCTTAATTGAGCCACCTGCTTGTCACCATTTGTCACCAAGAGAAAGTGGCCAGGCATGAAGGAGGTCACTTAAGATAACAAGCCAAATGAAAAATAAAAATTAAGCCTTTATTTGTTTACTGTAATGATATAAGCAGGAGTCTAAACATGAAAGGGCACTGGCTCTACCAAGGCTTCAACCAATGTTTCATTTCCCCATGGAATGATATCAGGCAAGGGTTGGTATTAGCTCAGGTGGAAGGGGAATATCTCATTATGTGTGCAGTTATTTGTACCACATTATATCCCCTATATACTATATATACTATATGTTTATATATCCACATATATACCCATAATTTATCATAATTGGTACTATATGATTTTTCCAGTATTATTGAGAAATAATTGGCATACATCATTATATAAATTTAAGGTGTACAGTATAATGGTTTGACTTGCATATATTCTGGAAGGTACTATTATTTATGATATATACATCAGTTTACTCAACCAATCTCCTATTTTTGAATACTTAGATGATTCTGAATATTTTGGAATTACAAATAAGGCCATATTGACTAACCTTGTGCATATGCATTTTTATTGGTTGGTATATGAATATGTATTAACCTAAAGTATAAATAACTTGACAAAATTAGAGTCTAATATAAACATACTTGGTGCCTGGAATATTTATAAAATAAAGTCAACTTCAATACACACCTATTGAAAAATGTTCTCAGTATTTTCATATTAGATCTAGTATTATGATAATTTATTTATGACTTTATAAAAATGGGAGAAAATGTTGCTATTCACTTGTTATAAATTTGAAATCTAGAGATTTTACAGTAGATCTGTTTGCTTATTAATATATCTCTTTATGTAGCCCTTGATGAAGTACCAGATGAAAATCTTATGCTTAGACAAAAAACTTCCATGGAGGAAATACTCAGTAGTAAGTACAATAGTTACAGATGACTTTATATTGTTTTAAATTAAATGCATGAGAACTTTCTTTGGTTCATGAATATATATTTGAGCAAATTTTAAACATTGACCACCAAAAGTGTGAATACCCTCACATAACTAGAGAACAAAAGGAAATATATTAATATGTTTTAGTTGGAATTTCTTATCAGAAGATTATTACATGAGCAAGGTCATATTCTCAGTTTTCACCAAGGTCAATAACACACCAATAATTGTATCATAACAGATATGCACTTTTTAAACAACTGGCAGATTGCAAACCCAAAGCCCAAGGAGTGCCTTGAGACCTATTGTTGTGGCCTTCTGCTGTAGGATTCAGCATGCAAAAACAGATGTTATTGAGATCTGTAACTGAAACAATAAATGGAAATCAGAGGGGTCCAGAAAAAGGGCATCTAAGATGATCAGTTGGGGGACCCCCAGGTGATCCTGTCCAGTAGAGCTCCAGCCAAAGGTAGCAGTCTTTATGGTAACCTGATAGATGGGTGCTCTCTGGTCCCTGTGAGTGTATGGCAGTATCTCAGTAGCCTTACTAACTGGTCAGATTATTTTTATTTTGGGGGCACAGAGGACCAAAAGCATGACAATTGGTTTCTCTGGGATGATACATTATGCCCTTAATAGATCATGCCCAGAAGGTTTACTTTGGTTTTAGGTCTGCATACCTTATTGGTAAGAATGGCTTACCAGGATGATTTCATCAATAGATTGGAGAGATAGCACTCCCTCCAGGAGTGGGACTTTTTCCAGGTCTTGAGCCATGCATTGATTACAGATAGTTGGGGAATTTAGGAAGTGTTGTAGAAGGACATTTGTGGTATAATGCAATTCATACTACATACAAAGAACTAATCTTGATAATCTGCATAGAGAGGGATGCTGAAAAGGACATTTGTTATGTTAACTGTAACCTACCAAGTTCCTTCATTTTGGGCAGTAGCCTCTATAACTGTCATGTCAGGTACCACCAATGACAAAGGCAGCACTGACAATTTATGTAGCCTTAATCAATTTAAAGTCTAGACTTCAGAGGTCTTGCACATAGGCCAGGTGGAACTATTAAATGGAGAAATAACTTACAGACATTGTTGGCTTTTTAAAGTTGAACAATGAGGGCAGTTATTCTTTTTTATTCCCTAGGCTGTTGACATTGTGTTTGGTAGACAATGGTGCTAGGTGTCAATAGTTTGGTAGGTCATGATTTTCCACATACCCCACTAAAATACTCTAGCTTCAGCAAATCTAATCAGAGGTTAAGAATAAATGCAATTGCTGGTTGATATAAAAAGTTCATTTCTACCAATAATATATTCAGTAGTAGAAGCCATAATAATGGAGGTGGCCTAAAGAAATTCATCCATACTTGGGTCTAGAAAAGAGGCCTGGTGGCCTCAGACCACTCAGATAATTTTCTGTTTCTTCCTTATCCTATGTCAGGGATTATAGTGTCACAGGAATTTATTCACCAGTATCCAAAAGGCCCAAGAAATGTAATTTTTTACCACTTTGAACTCTGACCTTTGAACTCTTGGCTATATCTAAGCTTTAGTCATACTCATTTCTGAAAGCTTAGAGGTCTGGGTAAAAGTAGGGAGGGTCTTGTATTGATGGACCCCACAAGGTGCCACTCTCACTAAAGTTCTACAAGATTATCTCCTTCATCAAGGAAGAAAAGTACCCAAGTCTCAAGATTCACTGGGATATTTGGAGGGAATAGCACTTGTATTAGTCATAGTAGCCATTACTCTATAGACCTTAGTGCCTTATGGGAACCTCATGGCTCATGACTAGCTATGAGTTGTTGGTAGAGAGCCCACCAATTTGTTCCTTTGAGAGACCCCATTGTTTGGTAACCAGAGCCAAAGATGACTTCTGTAAGGCCATTGCCTGGATTATTCAGCAGAGTTGCCATTTTCATGACATTCTCTCCATTGGTCAATGTTTTTTATCTAGGCCACAGACGCTTTTACCATGTCTTAAAATTTGTCAGTTAAGCTATGGATTTTGTCATGGATGGGTTGACCTGATCTTATGAGGAGGCTTGATTGAGCTTGACAATTAACATGACTGACACAAGTGAATCTAGAAATCTGAGTCTGGTCAGCAATCTTGTCATCTGTTTTTCTCACTTGCTAATTGTTTACCCAGGAGGTCACCAGGATGGTTCTCCAGGACACTATACTCTCTGGAAAGATAGTCATTCATGTTTTTAGTGCCAGGAACTCATAATGTGTGGGCCAAAACTGTCAGAGCCCAAATAGTGCCCAGCTGAAGATGGAGATGGTCTCAATTTTTACATCCTTTTATATTCCTTCCCATTTTCCTCCCCCTTTAGGCAAAGTGGCCACTGTCAGCAACTCTGAACTAGGGGATCTGTAGTAATATCTCACAAGGTACCACTTTCACTTAATAAGTTTAACAAGAGAAAGGGTTTGAAGGCTCATCCAATAAGATGGTCTAGGTAGAAGTGCCTGAACAGTATAATGCCTCAACTGAGGTCTCCCCTGCCTCATACAGACGTTTCCAAATGGATGTACCTGAGCTAGAATGCAGATATGGCCAGCCCAAATGGACCTTGCCCCATGACTACAATTGCCTCCAATGTCTACAGTACCTTGGCTGTGCATCACCTGTAGTATGAGATGTGATATTTCCCCCCATGACAACTGCCAGATAAGGCCTTTGTTGTTATCAATCATTGGGTCTGAAAGATCACACATAGAATTTTGGCCTGGAGTCAAACTCTCCTCAGAATTTATACATATGCCCACATATACGTAAACATATACACATATGCATATATGTATATATATACACACATACTCATTTCCACACATACATGTGTACATATATACATACATATTCACACGCACAGTCATATTTATCTGTAATTTATTTAAATTCAATTAGTTAATATATAGTGTAGCATTAGTTTCAGATGTAGAGTTCAGTTATTCATCCATTGCATGTAAGACCCACGTTCATTACATCAGGTGCCCTTCTGAATGCCCATCAGCCGATTACCCCATCCCCCTCCCCTACCCACCTCCCCTCAACTGAGCAACCCTCAGTTTGTTTCCTATAGTTAAGAGTCTCTTATGGCTTACCTCCCTTTCTGTTTTCCTCATATTTTATTTTTCCTTCCCTTCCCCTATGTTCATCTGTTTTCTTTCTTAAATTCCACAAATGAGTGAAAGCATATGATAATTGTCTTTCTCTTATTGAATTATTTCACTTAGCTTGATACCCTCTAGTTCCATCCACGTCATAGTAAATGGTAAGATTTCATCCTTTTGATGGCTGAGTAATATTCCACTGTGTATATATACCACATATTCTTATCCATTCATCTGTTGATGGACATCTGGGCTTTTTCCATAGTTTGGCTATTGTGGACATTGCTGCTATAAACATTGAGGTGCAGGTACTCCCTCAGATCACTACGTTTGCATCCTTTGGGAAAATCTCTAGTAGTGTAATAGCTGGGTCCTAGGGTAGCTCTATTTTTAACTTCTTTAGGAACCTCCATACTGTTTTCCAGAGTGGCTGTACCAGCTTGGCATTGCCACCAACAGTGTAAGAGGGTTCCCTTTTCTCCGAATCCTCACCAACATTTGTTGTTTCCTGACTTGTTAATATTAGCGATTCTGACTGGTGTGAGGAAATATCTCATTGAGGTTTGGTTTACATTTCCCTGATGCCAAGCGATGTTGAGCATTTTTTCATGTGTCTGTTGGCCATCTGTATGTCTTCTTTGGAGAAATGTCTGTTCATGTCTTCTGCCCATTTCTTGATTGGATTATTTGTTCTTTGGGTGTTGAGTTTGATAAGTTCTTTATAGATCTTGGATCCTAGCCCTTTATCTGATAAGACATTTGCAAATATCTTCTCCCATTGTGTAGGTTGTGTTTTGGTTTTGTCAATTGTTTGCTTTGCTCTGCAAAAGCTTTTTATCTTGATGAAGTCCCAAGAGTTCATTTTTGCTTTTCTTTCCCTTGTCTTTGGAGAGGGGTCTAGCTAGAAGTTGCTGCAGTTGAATTTAAAGAGGTTGCTGCCTGTATTCTTCTCTAGGATTTTGTTGGATTCTTGTCTCACATTTAGGTCTTTCATCCATTTTGAATTTATTTTTATGTATGGTGTAAGAAAATAGCCCAGTTTCATTTTTCTGCATGTGGCTGTCCAATATTCCCAGCACCAATTGTTGAAGAGACCTTTTTTTCCCATTGGATAGTCTTTCCTACTTTGTCGAAGATTAGTTGACCATGGAGTTGAGGGTCCATTTCTTGGTTCTCAATTCTGTTCCATTGATCTATGTGTCTGTTTTTGTGCCAGAACCTTACTGTCTTGATGATTACAGCTTTGTAATATAGCTTGAAGTCTGGCATGTTATGCCACAAGGTTTGGTTTTCTTTTTCAACATTCCTCTGGTTAGTCGGGGTCTTTTCTGGTTCCATACAAATTTTAGGATTATTTGTTCTAGCTCTGTGAAAAATGTTGATGGTATTTTGATAGGGATTGCATTGAATGTGTAGATTGCTCTGGGTAGCATAGACATTTTAACAATATTTGTTCTCCCAATCCATGAGCATGGAATGTTTTTCCATTTCTTTGTGTCTTCCTCAATTTCTTTTTTAAGTGTTCTGTAGTTTTCTGAGTACAGATCCTTTACCTCTTTGGTTAGGTTTATTCCTAAGTGTCTTACAGTTTTTGGTGCAATTGTAATTGGGATCGATTCCTTAATTTCTCTTTCTTCTGTCTGTCTCATTGTTAGTGTATAGAAATGCATCTGATTGGGGCACCTGGGTGGCTCAGTTGGTTAAGCGAATGCCTTCGGCTCAGGTCGTGATCTCAGGGTCCTGGGATCGAGCTCCGCATCGGGCTCCCTGCTTGGCGGGAGGCCTGCTTCTCCCTCTCCCACTCCCCCTGCTTGTGTTCCCTCTCTCGCTCTCTCTCTCTCTCTGTCAAATAAATAAATAAAATCTTAAAAAAAAAAGAAATGCAGCTGATTTCTGCACAATCATATTTAGAATTCGTATGTTCTCACACCTTCAGTTCCCCTCAGGGCTTGCTTCCATGGTGTGAATCCTGACTCTGTACCATGTCAACACATGTACTCATTTGTTTAATCTTATAATGCTTCTAAAATTGTTTCTGAATTTGAATCTGAATCTGAAACCAGAAAAGCAAATCTACTAAAAAGATTTAGGATTTGTTACAGCCTACCCCACTCCCTCTTGTCTGAGAATAAGGACTTAAGTCAAGTACTGTATTGATCAGTTACGTGGACTAATGTGTATTTATTCCTTCAGTAGGTTCATTTCTTTAAGTTTGCTTTTATTTTTAGTCCCTTTTTAAATTTTTTAATGTAATTTTATTTTTGCACTGTATTGAACATTAACCTACTTCCATACTAATAATTATGCAGAAATGTATAGAGGAGTATCATTCCTTCCTGTATCCCTTTCTCCTACATTCTCCAGTTCTCCCACCTCTTGTTGGTAACCAACTACAATATTTTCTGATATCTTTCTTGTGTTTCATTTTGTAAACATAAGTATCTCTCCTTTTTCTCTTAAATTTTTCTTAATTTCCTGTCTTCCTTTATCTGTAGGTACTTTTTTAAAATTTAATATTATCTCCTGGAAATGTCTTAACGTGAGCTTATTGGGATCTTTCTTATACTATAGATCTACCATAAGTTATACTATACTATTCAACCAATAATATGGTATAATATAGTATAATGATGTATGGTATAAATATATCTTAATTATATCTTAATTTATCTAACCAGTCTCCTAAGCTATTAAGTGGGTTGGAATATTTTGCAATTATAAATAATGGGCTAATGAGGGGTGCCTAAGTGGCTCAGTCATTAAGTGTCTGCCTTCAGCTCAGGTCATGATCCCAGGGTCCTGGGATCGAGCCCCGCATCAAGCTCCCTGCTCCATGGGAAGCCTGCTTCTCCCTCTCCCACTCCCTCTGCTTGTGTTCCCTCTTTCGCTGTGTCTCTCTCTGTCAAATCAATAAATAAATCTTTAAAAAAAATAATGGGTTAATGAATAACCTTGTACATATGCATTTTCATTATTTGATCTATGAATATATATTAACCTATATTAACCTAAAATGTAAATAACCCAAGAAAACTAGACACTAATATAAAACATATTTGATGCCTAGAAATAGTTATGAAATAATCAAACATCTTCAATACACATATACATATTGAAAATGTTCTCATAATTTTCATCTCAGATCTAGCTTTATGCAATTTATTTATAATTTCATCAAAATGAGAGAAGATGATGTTGTACACTTGTTATACATTTGAAATATAGAGAATCAGAATTGATCTGTTTTTCCATTTAGTGGACTAAATGCATTTCTTTATGTAGATCACAGTGAAGTACCACAGGAAAACATTATGCTTGAATATCAAGATTCAGTGCTGAAAACCCAAGAACAATTTAAGAAAAAACTTCCACAGAGGACTCACTATATATGATAATAATAGATAACTTCAAATTATTTTATTTTTATTTTTTCATACATTATTTAAAATTAAACTGACCTCTCAACTACCTTTTCAGCATCCACAAAGATGATAGGGATCAGTTTATTCTCTTATGTGAAATCAGTTATAATATATCACTAATGGTCTTCCACAAGGCTCCCTAAATTCCCTGATTCATCAGAAGATCTTTTTTCTTTGGTATTTGAACCTATATTTTATAGAAATTTTATACTTTGAATGAAAGTGTAAATACCCTAAAATAACTAGGGAACAATAGCCAAAGTATTAATACCTTTGGTTGAACTTTCTGGCCATAACACTATTTCATAGCCATGAGTCATGGGTTCAGTATCCACCAAGGCCCAATAACCGTCAGTATTTGTCTCACAAAGGATGTGTAGCTTTCAGCTGACTGGGAGATTATAGATTTAGAACCCCAATGGGCACCTCTGACTTGTGGCAGTGTCTTTCTGCCATAGGCTCTGACTGGTGAACAGAGAAGTTGCTGAGGCCTGTAACTCAAAAGCAAATATTGATTACAGAGGGAAAGTATAGCTATGATAGCCAATTGAGAGTCCCCTAGTCAAAATAGGCATTCTGTTGGTTAGGGCCCTAATCAAAAATAGTCTGTGCCCTCTGGGCCTGTAGTAGCAGTGGTAGCTCCAGTGGCATTTGAACTACGCTTTAGGGTTATTCTTCCCTTTTCTTGTAGAATAACATATTTCATCATAGAATAGCTTTATCACTTCATTTATCAGTTCAGAATCTCAGAAGTCTAACAGTTTTCCTTCATTTCATTCTGTTTCTGTTCCCTTTGGTCCAGGCTGGCAGTGTTTCTGCTGAAATGGTTGATTAGATATACAACTCACATGCCAGTCTCTATAAAAACAGTTGTCTAGCCACAAATTTGGTTTCTGGCTTCTCCAAAGCAGGCTTTCTTAATTTTTTAAGTATAGATAGGCTGAGGATTTTCTCAATCTTCATGTTCTGGTTCCTTTTTGCTTAAAATTTTTATTCAATTTATCTTTTTCCTCTGACATTCTAGTATAACAGTAAAGAGAAACCAGGCTGTACCTTAAACAAATTGCCTAGAAAACTCAACTATGAGTGAAAGCATATGATAATTGCTTTCGCTAGTTGACTTAATTCACTCAGCATAATACCCTCCAGTTCCATCCACGTCATTGTAAATGGTAAGATTTCATCCTTTTTGATGGCTAATATTCCATTGTATAATAAAATAAGATGAAATCAGAGAGGGAGACAAACCATAACAGACTCTTAACTATAGGAAACAAACTGAGGGTTGCTGGAGGGGAGGTGGGTAGGAGGATAGGGTAACTGGGTGATGGGCATTAAGGAGGGCATGTGATGTAATGAGTATTGGGTGTTATATGCAACTGATGAATCACTAAATTCTACCTCTGAAACTAATGACACACTATATGTTAACTCATTGAATTTAAGTAAAATAAGTTATTAAAAAATAAAGAAAAGAAAAAACTCCTCAACCAAATATCCAAGTTCATTGCTTACAATTTCTACTTTCTACCCAACAGAGCACTATTCAGTCAAGCCTTCTGCTACTTTTAACAAGAATTACCTCTCCTCCAGTTTTCAACTACATGTTCTTCATTTTCATCTGATAACACCAGAAATATATTTTTTTTCTGTGCAACACTGTTTTTTAAAGAGACTGTCTTTCCCCATTGTATATTCTTGGCTCTGTTGTCACAAATTAATTGACCATATATGTGCAGGCTTATTTTTGGGTTCTCTATTCTGTCCCATGATTTATGTGTCAATTTTTATGTCATACTATATTGTTTTGATTACTATAGTTTTGAATATAGTTTGAAATCTGTAAGTGTGGTGCTTCAAGCTTTGTTCTTTGTTTTTAATCTTTCATTATGTTCAGTTAGCCAACATATAGTACATCATAAGTTTTTGTTGTAGTGTTCAGTGATTCATTAGTTGAGTATAACACCCAGTGCTTGTTCTTTATCAAGATTTTTTTAGATTTTATTTATTTATTTGTCAGAGAGAGAGAGCACAAGCAGGGGGAGAAGCAGGTTCCCCACCAAGCAAGGAGCCCAATGTGATACTCGATGCCAGGACCCTGGGATCATGACCTGAGCTGAAGGCAGCTGCTTAACTAACTGAGTCACCCAGGTGTCCCTATCAAGATTGCTTTGAATATTTTGGGTCTTTTGTGGTTCTATAAAAAATTTAGAATTATTCTATTTCTATGAAAATGCCTTTGGAATTCTTTAAAAATCTTTTGAATTTTAATCCCAGTGGCGTTAACATACACTGTTATATTGATTTCAGGTGTATATTACTCAGTGCTTAACAAGATAAGTGTACTCTTAATCTCCTTCACCTATTTCACCCATGCCCTCACTCACCTCCCTCTGGTAACCATCTGTTCTCTTTAGTTAATGACTTATTTTTTGGTTTGTCTCTTTATTTTTCCTTTGTTCATTTGTTTTGTTGCTTAAAGTCCACATATGACTGAAATCATATGGTATTTGTCTTTCTTTGACTTATTTCACTTAGCGCTAGGGGAATACTGCACATAGAATTCATGGCTTTTTTCCCATGATTCTTTAATCTTTCAAAGTTAATTTTTTTTAACTGTCTTTCTTTTTTTTTTTTAATTTTTCTTTTTCCATTTTTCAACCAACATCTTATCAATCCCTTTTTTAAAAAGTCTTTTTTATTTTTCATTTTTAGAGTATATTCTATCCCTTCATAGTAGTTACCCATATTTTTGGTATATATATATATAAGTTGTTCTCTCTTTAAAATTTTGAGATACAGTTTCTTCTAACAGATCAAAATATACCCTAAATCTCTAGTGCATGGCTTTGTTCTAGTCTCCTGCCTGATCACATTCTCTCTCCCTTTTTTTTTAAATCCTCTTCTTTCTTTTTTCAACTAACTTCACATCTTATCAATTCCTTTTATAAAATTCTTTATAATTTTCATCTTTACAGTCATATTCCATCCCTTCATCATATCAACCCTTATTTTTGTACATATATAAGTGCTTCTTTCTTTAAAATTTTGGGAGGCACTTTCTTCTAACAGACCAAAATACACCCAAAATCTAGTGTGTGGCACTGATCTATGTACCAGCCTGATTATATTTGATCATATTCTGTTTTTTTTGTTTTGCTCTGATTTTGTTTGTTTTTATCTTTATTTTCTTCTTTTTCTTTTTTTTTTCTTTTTCTTTTTTCTCTCTTTCCCTTTCTTTTTCCCCTGCTTCAGGTCTTCTCTGATTTGTTTAGAGTATATTTTCTGGGGACGTTGTTACCCTGTTAGCATTTTGTTCTCTCATTAATCTGTTCTCCTCTGGACAAAATGACAAGATGGAAAAAATCACCTCAACAAAAAGAACAAGAGGTAGTACCGACTGCCAGGGACCTACTCAATAGGGACATTAGTACAATGTCAGATCTAGAGTTCAGAATCATCACTTTAAAGATATTAGCTGGGCTTGAAAAAAGCATGGAAGTTATTAGAGAAACTCTTTCTGGAGAAATAAAAGAACTAAAATCTAACCAAGTCAAAATCAAAAAGGCTATTAATGAGGTGCAATCAAATATGGGGGCGCTAACTGCTAGGATAAATGAGGCAGAAGAGAGAATCAGTGATATAGAAGACCAAATGATGGAAAATAAAGCGCTGAGAAAAGAGAGATAAACAACTACTGGATCACGAGGGCAGAATTCGAGAGATAAGCGATACCATAAGATGAAACAACATTAGAATAATTGGGATCCCAGAAGAAGAAGAAAGAGAGAGAGGGGCAGAAGGTATATTCGAGCAAATTATAGCAGAGAACTTCCCTAATTTGGGGAAGGAAACAGGCATCAAAGTACAGGAAGCACAGAGAACCCCTCTCGAAATCAATAAAAATAGGTCAACACCCCAACATCTAATAGTAAAACTTACGAGTCTCAGAGACAAAGGGAAAATCCTGAAAGCAGCTCGGGAGAAGAGATCTGTAACCTACAATGGTAGAAACATTAGATTGACAACAGACCTATCCACAGAGACCTGGCAGGCCAGAAAGGACTGGCATGATATATTCAGAGCACTAAATGAGAAAAATATGCAGCCAAGAATACTATATCCAGCTAGGCTGTCAATGAAAATAGAAGGAGAGATAAAAAGCCTCCAGGACAAACAAAAACTAAAGGAATTTGCAAACACGAAACCAGCCCTGCAAGAAATCTTGAAAGGGGTCCTCTAAACAGAAAGCCTAAAAGCAACATAGACCAGAAAGGAAGACAGACAATATACAGTAACAATCACCTTACAGGCAATACAATGGCACTAAATTCCTATCTTTCAATAGTTACCCTGAATGTAAATGGGCTAAATGCTGCAATCAAAAGACACAGGCTATCAGATTGGATTACAAAACAAGACCCATCGATATGCTGTCTGCAAGAGACTCATTTTAGACCCAAAGACACCCCCAGACTGAAAGTGAGGGTCTGGAAAACCATTTACCATGCTAATGGACACCAAACAAAAGCTGTGATGGCAATCTTTATATCACACAAATTAGATTTTAAACCCAAGACTGTAATAAGAGATAAGGAAGGACACTTTATCCTACTTAAAGGGTCTATCCAACAAGAAGATCTAACAATTGTAAATATCTATGCCCCTAACATGGGAGCAGCCAATTATATAAGGGAATTAATAACAAAAGCAAAGAAACACATCGACAACAATACAATAGTAGTGGTGGACTTTAACACCCCCCTCACTGAAATGGACAGATCATCTAAGCAAAAGATCAACAAGGAAATAAAGACTTTAATGACACACTGGACCAAATGGACTTCACAGACATATTCAGAACATTCCATCCCAAAGCAATGGAATACACATTCTTCTCTAGTGCCCATGGAACATTCTCCAGAATCGAACACATCCTAGGTCATAAATCAGGTCTCAACCGGTCCCAAAAGATTGGGATCATTCCCTGCCTATTTTCAGACCAAAATGCTTTGAAACTAGAATTCAATCACAAGAGGAAAGTCAGAAAGAACTCAAATACGTGGAGGCTAAAGAGCATCCTACTGAAGAATGAATGGGTCAACCAGGAAATTAAAGAAGAATTTAAAAAATGCATGGAAACCAATGAAAATGAAAACACAACTGTTCAAAATCTATGGGTTGCAGAAAAGGCAGTCCTAAGAGGAAAGTATATAGCAATACAAGCCTTTCTCAAGAAACAAGAAAGGTCTCAAATACACAACCTAACCCTACACCTAAAGGAGCTGGGGAAAGAACAGCAAATAAAGCCTAAACCCAGCAGGAGAAGAGAAATAATAAAGATCAGAGCAGAAATCAATGAAATAGAAACCAAAAGAACAGTAGAACAGATCAACGAAATTAGGAGGTGGTTCTTTGAAAGAATTAATAAGATTGATAAACCCCTGGCCAGACTTATCAAAAAGAGAAATGACTCAAATAAATAAAATCATGAGTGAAAGAGAAGAGATCACAACCAACACCAAAGAAATACAAACAATTATAAGAACATATTATGAGCAACCCTATGCCAGCAAATTAGATAACCTGGAAGAAATGGATGCATTCCTAGAGATGTATCAACTGCCAAAACTGAACCAGGAAGAAATAGAAAACCTGAACAGACCTATAACCACTAAGGAAATTGAAGCAGTCATCAAAAATCTACCAACAAACAAAAGCCCAGGGCCAGATGGCTTCCCAGGGGAATTCTACCAAACATTTAAAGAAGAATTAATGCCTATTCTTCTGAAACTCTTCCAAAAATTAGAAATGGAAGGAAAACTTCCAAACTCATTTTATGAGGCCACCATTACCTTGATTCCCCAAACCAGACAAAGACCCCATCAAAAAGGAGAATTACAGACCCATGTCCTTGATGAACATGGATGCAAAAATTCTCACCAAAATACTAGCCAATAGGATCCAACAGTACATTAAAAGGATTATTCACCACGACTAAGTGGGGTTTATCCCTGGGCTGCAAGGTTGGTTCAACATCCACAAATCAATCAATGTGATATACTACATTAACAAAAGAAAGAACAAGAACCATATGATCCTCTCAATAGATGCAGAAAAAGCTTTTGACAAAGTACAGCATCCTTTCTTGATCAAAACTCTTCAGAGTATAGAGATAGAGGGTACATACCTCAATATCATAAAAGCCATCTATGAAAAACCCACAGCAAATATCATTCTCAATGGGGAAAAACTGAGAGCTTTCCCCCTAAGGTCAGGAACATGGCAGGGATGTTCACTATCACCACTGCTATTCAACATAGTACTAGAAGTTGTAGCCACAGCAATCAGACAACAAAAAGAAATAAAAGGCATCCAAATCAGCAAAGAAGAAGTCAAACTCTCACTCTTTGCAGATGATATGATACTTTATGTGGAAAACCCAAAAGACTCCACCCCAAAACTGCTAGAACTCATACAGGAATTCAGTGAAGTGGCAGGATATAAAATCAATGCACAGAAATCAGTGGCATTCCTATACACCAACAACAAGACAGAAGAAAGAGAAATTAAGGAGTTGGATCCCATTTACAATTGCACCCAAAACCATAAGATACCTAGGAATAAATCGAACCGAAGAGGCAAAGGATCTGTACTCAGAAAACTATAGAATACTCATGAAAGAAATTGAGGAAGACACAAAGAAATGGAAAAACGTTCCATGCTCATGGTTTGGAAGAAAAAATATTGTGAAGATGTCAATGCTACCTAGAGCAAACTACACATTCAATGCAATCCCTATCAAAATACCATCCACTTTTTTCAAAGAAGTGGAACAAATAATCCTAAAATTTGTATGGAACCGGAAAAGACCCTGAATAGTCAGAGGAATGTTGAAAAAGAAAAGCAAAGCTGGTGGCATCACAATTCCGGACTTCAAGCTCTATTACAAAGCTGTCATCATCAAGACAGTAGGGCACTGGCACAAAAACAGACACATAGATCAATGGAACAGAATAGAGAGGCCTGAAATGGACCCTCAACTCTATGGTCAACTAATCTTCGACAAAGCAGGGAAGAATGTCCAATGGAAAAAAGACAGTCTCTTCAACAAATGGTGTTGGGAAAATTGGACAGCCACATGCAGAATAAAACTGGATCATTTCCTTACACCACACACAAAAATAGACTCAAAATAGTTGAAAGATCTCAATGTGAGACAGGAGTCCTTCAAAATCCTAAAGGAGAACACGGGCAACAACCTCTTCAACCTCAGCTGCAGCAACTTCTTCCTAGAAACATCACCAAAGGCAAGGGAAGCAAGGGCAAAAATAAACTATTGGGACTTCATCAAGAAAAAAAGCTTTTGCACAGCAAAAGAAACAGTCAACAAAACCAAAAGACAACCGACAGAATGGGAGAAGATATTTGCAAATGACATATCAGATAAAGGGCTAGTATCCAAAATCTATCAAGAACTTATCAAACTCAACACCCAAAGAACAAAGAATCCAATCAAGAAATGGGCAGAAGACATGAACAGACATTTCTGCAAAGAAGACATCCAAATGGCCAACACACACATGAAAAAGTGCTCAACATCACTTGGCATCAGGGAAATCCAAATGAAAACCTCAATGAGTTACCACCTCACACCAGTCAGGATGGCTAAAATTAACAAGTCAGGAAATGACAGATGTTGGCAGGGATGTGGAGAAAGGGGAACCCTCCTACACTGTTGGTGGGAATGCAAGCTGGTGCAGCCACTCTGGAAAACAGTATGGAGGTTCCTCAAAAAGTTGAAAATAGAGCTACCATACGATCCAGCAATTGTACCTCTGTGTATTTACCCCAAAGATACAAATGGACGGATCCGAAGGGGTACTTGCACCCCGATGTTTATAGCAGCCATGTCCACAATAGCCAAACTGTGGAAAGAGTCAAGCTGTCCATCAATAAATGAATGGATAAAGAAGATGTGGTATATACAGACAATGGAATATTATGCAGTCATCAAAAGGAATGAAATCTTGCCCTTTGCAGCGACATGGGTGGAACTGGAGGGTATTATGCTGAGCGAAATAAGTCAGTCAGAGAAAGACATGTATCATATGACCTCACTGATATGAGGAATTCTTAATCTCAGGAAACAAACAGGGTTGCTGGAGTGGAGGGGGGTGGGACGGATGGGGTGGCTGGGTGATAGACATTGGGGAGGTTATGTGCAATGGTGAGTGCTGTGAATTGTGTAAGACTGTTGAATCACATACCTGTACCTCTGAAACAAATAATACATTATATGTTAAAAAAAAAAAAGAAGAAGAAGAAGATAGCAGGAGAGGGAAATTGAAGGGGGTGAAATTGGAGGGGGAGACGAAACATGAGAGCCTATGGACTCTGAGAAACAAACAGGGTTATAGAGGGAGCGGGGTGGGGGGATGGGTTAGCCTGGTGATGGGTATTAAAGAGGGCACATACTGCATGGAGCACTGGGTGTTATAGGCAAACAATGAGTCATGGAACACTACATCAAAAACTAATGATGTAATGTATGGTGATTAACATAACATAAAAACAAAAAAGATTAGTAGACCAGTTGAGGGTCCTTTTCTGGATTCTCTCTTCTGTTCCATTGATCTATTTGTCTGTTTTCCTGCCAGTACTGTACTATCATGATGATCACAGCTTTGTAATATAGTTTGAAGTCAGGCATTGTGATGCCGCCAGCAATGGCATTTTTTTCAACATTCCTCTGGCTATTTGGGGTCTTTTCTGGTTCCATACAAATTTTAGGGTATTTGTTCCAGCTCTGTGAAAAATGTCATTGGAATTTTGATAGGGATTGGATTGAATGTGTAGATTGCTATGGGTAACATAGATATTTTAACTATATTTCTTTTGCCAATCTATGAACATGGAATGTTTTTCGACCTCTTTTTGTCTTCCTCAATTTCTTTCAAAGTGCTCTGTAGTTATTAGAGTACAGATCTTTTACCTCTTTGGTTAGATTTATTCCTAGGTATCTATGGTTTTTGGTGCAATTGTAAATGAAATAGATTCCTTAATATCTCTTTCTACAGTCTCGTAGTTAGTGTATAAAAATGCAACTGATTTCTGTGCATTGATTTTGTATCCTGCCACATTGCTGAATGCTGGATGAGTTCTAGCAATTTTGGGGTGGAGTCTTTTGGGTTTTCCATATAAAGTATCACATCATCTGTGAAGAGTGAGCGTTTGACTTCTTCTTTGCCAATTTGGATTCCTTTTATTTCTTTTTGTTGTCTGATTGCTGAGGCTAGGACTTCTACTACTGTGTTGAACAACAGTGGTGAGAGGGGCCATCCCTATCGTGTTCCTGACCTTAGGGGAAAAGCTTTCAGTTTTTCCCCATGGAGAATGATATGCACTCTGGGCATTTTTACAGATGGCTTTTATGATATTGAGGTATGTTCCCTCTATGCCTATGCTTGGGTAGTTTTAATCCTGAAAGGATGTTGTATTTTGTCAAGTGCTTTTTCTGCATCGATTGAGAGGACCATATGATTCTTGTCCTTTCTTTTATTAATGTGATGTATCATGTTGATTGATGTGCAAATGTTGAATCTCCCTTGCAGCCAGGAATAAATCCCACTTGGTGGTGGTGAATAATCCTTTGAGTGTACTGTTGGATCCTGTTGACTAGTATCTTGTTGAGTATTTTAGCATCCATGTTCATCAGGAATATTGGTCTCTAATTCTCCTTGTTGATCAGTCTTTGTCTGGCTCTGGGAGCAAAGTAATGTCGGTCTCAAAGAAGGAGTTTGGAAGTTTCCTTCATTTCTATTTTTAGGAACATCTTCAGTAGAATAGGTATTATTTCTTCTTTAAATGGTTGGTAGAATTCCCCTGGGAAGCCATCTGGCCCTGGACTCTTGTTTGGTGGTGGGGAGGAGGTTTTTTATTACTGATTCAATTTCCTTGCTGGTTATGGGTCTATTCAGATTTTCTATTTCTTCCTATTTCAGTTTTTGTAGTTTATAAGTTTCCAGGAATGTATCCGTATCTTCCAGATTGCCTAATTTGTTGGCGTATAGTTGCTCATAATATGTTTTTAAAATTGATTGTATTTCCTTGGTGTTGGTAGTGATCTCTCCTCTTTCATTCATGATTTTATTAATTTGGGTCCTTTCTTTTGGATAATTGGCTAGGTGTTTATTGCTCTTATTAATTCTTTCAAAGAACCAGCTTCTAGTTTCATTGATTTGTTCTACTCTTCTTCTGGTTTCTATGTCATTGATTTCCTGATCTAATCCTTATTATTTCTCTTCTACTGCTTGGTTTAGGCTTTATTTGCTGTTCTTTCTCCAGGTCCTTTAGGTTTAAAGTTAGCTTGTGCATTTGGGATTTTTCTAATTTTTTGAGAGAGGCCTGGATGGCTATGTATTTCCCTCTTAGAACTGCATTTGCAGCATTCCATAGGTTTTGGACGAATTTATTTTCATTCTCATTAGTTTCAGTCAATAGTTTAAGTTTTTCTTTAATTTCCTGGTTGACCCAATCATTCTTTAGCAGGATGCTCTTTACCTTCCAAATGTTTGATTTCCTTCCAAATTTCTTCTTGTGGTTGAGTTCCAGTTTCAGAGCATTGTGGTCTGAAAATATGCAGGGAATAATCTCAGTCTTTTTGTACGGGTTGAGACCTGATTTGTGACCCAGAATGTGGTGTATTCTGGAGAACATTCCATGTGCACTCAAGATGAATGAGTATTCTGTTGTTTTAGGATGGAATGTTCTGTATATATCTGTGAAGTCATCTGGTCCAATGTGTCATTTGAAGCTCTTGTTTCCTTGTTGATCTTCTGCTTAGATGATCGGTCCATTCCTGTGCATGGGGTGTTGAAGTCCCCTACTATTATTGCATTATTATCTATGTGTTTCCTTAATTTGGTTATTAATTGGTTGATGTAATTGCTCCCAATTTAGAAGCATAAATATTTATAATTGTTAGATCTTTTTGTTGGGTAGGCCCTTAAAATATGATATGGTGTCCCTCTTCATTCCTTACTACCATCTTTGGTTTAAAATTTAATACGTCTGATATGAGGATGGCTATCCCAGCTTTCTTCTGAGGTCCATTATCATGATAAATGGTTCTCTACCCCCTCACTTCAGTCTGGAGGTGTCTTTAGGTCTAAAGTGAGTCTCTTGTAGACAGCATATGGATGGATCTTCCTTTTTTATCCAATCTGATACACTGTATCTTTAGATTGGAGCATTTAGCACTTTTATATTCAGAGCTAACTATTGAAAGACATGAATTTAGTGCTTTTGTATTACCTGTAATGTCCCTGCTTCTGTAGATTGTCTCTGTTTATGTCTGGTTTATGTTACTCTTGGGCTCTCTCTTTGCTTACAGGATCCCCCTTAATATTTCTTGCAGGGCTGGTTTGGTGGTCACATATTCTTCCAGTTTCTGTCTGTCCTGGAAGTTCTTTATCTCTCCTTCCATTCTGAATGACAGCCTTGCTGGATAAAGTATTCTTGGGTCCATGTTTTTCTCGTTTACTACCCTGAATATATCATGCCAGCCCTTTCTGACCTGCCAGGTGTCTGTGGATAGGTCTGATGTAAGTCTAATGTTCCTACTTCTCTTGGTTAGGAACTTCTTGTCTTGACCCGCTTTCAGGATTTTCTCTTTATCTCTGAAATTTGCAAGCTTCACTATTATATGTCAGGGTGTTGATCTATTTATATTGATTTTTGGGGGGTGGGGAGTCCTCTCTACCTCCTCTACATGAATGCCTGTTTCCTTCCCCAGATTAGGGAAATTTTCAGCTTTGATTTGCTCAAATACACCTTCTGGCCCTTTCTCTTTCCCCCTCAGGCACTCCAACAATTCTTGTGTTGGGCCATTTTTTAGCATCACTGATTTCTTGAAGCCTCTCCTCATGGCCTCTTAGTTGTTTTTCTCTTTTCCTCAGCTTCCTTCTTCCTTCTTCCTTCAACTTGTCTCCTATGTCACTTACTCTCTCTTCTGCTTCATTTACCCTAGTTGTTAGAGCATCCAATTTAGACTACATCTCAGAGCATTTTTAGTTTCAGCCTGATTAGGTCTCATTTCTGCACTAAGAGATTCTTTAGTGTCTCTTATACTTTTTTCAAGTCCAACTAGTAATTTTATAATTGTTATCCTGAATTCCAGTTCTGACATTCTACTTATATCCTTATCAATTAGATCTGTGGAAGAGAGTATTACCTCTGGTTTTTTCTTTTGTTGTGAATTCTTCCTTCTAGTCATTTTGCCCAGAGAAGAATGGATGAACGAGTGAGCAGAATCAAAAATATCAACCACGGGGCACCTGGGTGGCTCAGTCATTGAGCGTCTGCCTTCGGCTCGGGTCATGATCCCGGGGTCCTGGGATCAAGCCCCACATCGGGCTCCTTGCTCTGCGGGAAGCCTACTTCTCACTCTCCCACTCCCCCTGCTTGTGTTCCCTCTCTCGCTATCTCTCTCTCTCTGTCAAATAAAATCTTTAAAAAAAAAATATCAACCACAACCCAAGCAAAGTACACACTAGACAAATCTGTAGAGGTCAGATACCAAAAAAGAAAAGAAAAACAAAAAGGTTGGCGGTGGGGAAGAGAATATAATCCTACAGGGTGGACAAAACAGGGTGATCCAATTGATCATGAGTGTATTTTGGTCTGTGTGTTAGAAGACACTAATCCTAGCATTGTAAAGAAAACAAAATTTATAGATATACAAAAATAAAATTGAATAGAGTGAAAGGAAGCCAAAACGAAAAATATATCTATAAGATGTAAATGTAAAAAATGAATCTTAAAAAAAGACTTAAAGAGTTGATAAAATCTGAAACTAGTGGAAATTTTCATTTAAACTGAAAGATAAATAAAACTTGAATTCTATATACTATTTTCCCCTAGTACTGGAGTTTTACAGTCTTGTGGGGTCTCCCTGTGCATCTGTTCTTTCAGTTGGTCTTCTGAGTGCAAGGCCTACTTCACTGTTCTCAGGTGTCTTTGCTTGGGCAGAATTACACTGTCCCTTGCCAGGAGGCCAGACTCAGTATAAGCTGTTCCTCTGTGTGGCTTTTTTCCCCTGAAGGCTTTATGCACCTCTTTAGAAGATCAAAATAAAAATGGCCACACCCCGATCTCCAGTCTCAGAGCTGAATGATCGTGGTCCCCTCTCTTGAGTAAACCCTCAGGGATAAGCGGTCTTCTTCACTTTTATGTGTGCCAAACTCTTAAGATTCCTGTGGTGTGCACCCACAGCAATCGTCCTGGGGGCAGTTGGAGGGTCCTGAGTTACTGCACTTTGTAAGTCCCTGGCACTGAGAGCAGTTGCCGGATCCTGTACAAACCCAATTGGCCCCTCCCGGGGAAAGGAGAAGGATCACGGGATACTGTCCTTTACATGGACCTCACCCTGAGAGCTGCTGCCTGGTCATGTGTGCACCTGTTCTGCCCCTCCAAGGGGATGTCAGAGGGTCCCTGTGTTCCAGTCTTCTGCAGGGTCCCCCAGAGGAAAGCAGTCACCAGATCAGGCCCTAGCTAACGATTTATGGGAAACTGAGCTAAGAGCCCCTTCCTGGGTTCACTGACCATAACCAGTTTCCCTGATCCACTGCTTAGGAACTGTATCAGCTCAGGTACCCCCATTTATTCTGTGACTCTGGGGATCCTGAGACCACACTGTCCCACCTAGAATTCTGCCCATTTCATCCCCTGAGCACCTTTCAGGCAGGAGTGTCTTTCACTGGAGAAGATTTCTAAGGGTTCCAATTTTGCCCTCCAGGGCTATATCACTTTCTGGTAGCTGGCTTATGAAGGCTCCCTTCCCTCACCACTTATCTTCCAATATCTCCCCTCAGATTCACTTCTCTGCACCTCCTACCTTGCAAAAAGTGGTCACTTTTCTAGTTGCAGAGTTCCAGATATTCTTTTCTTACATCTCAGGTTGAATTCTTCAGTGTTCAGAATGATCTGTTATCTAGTTAAAATCAAGAGACTAGATGAAATGAGATCCTCTACTCTTCCACTATCTTGCCTCCTCCCTTAAAATAAAATATTTTTTTAAAAATAAAAAGAATAAAATTCCTAGCAGAGTGTTTCCTAAATGAGTATTCCATTTCCATGAAACATTATTCCAAGATGAAGAAAAAGATAGGCTTTCTTAGTCAATAATTTAAGAAATATAGTATAACAATTAAGAATATTAAAGACTATGAGAAATAATGAGTGATGCAAATAGCATTATAGCATTTACTAGTACTGTACAACTCCAGTTTTGGCAGAAAATGTTCTAAAATATGCAACTTAAAGAAAAATTCAATAATAAAACCATAAATAAAGCTGGCCATATTTGGGGTACCTGGCTGGCTCAGTGAGTAGAGCATACAACTCTTGATCTTGGGGCTGTGAGTTGAAGCCCCACAGTGGGTGAGAGATTATACAAAAAATAATTTTTTAAAAAGGTGATCACATTTCAGATGCATTTTTAAATCATCAAGTGTTTTATGACCACTATTTTTAAATACATTTTCAAATATTATACAGACCACTCAATCTTTGAGATTGATAAACTCCACTTGTTTGGCGTTGATCCTTGTATCCTGAAGTGAGTTCTAGATCTTCAAGTGTAAAATTTGAGAGTTCATCCATATTCTTTTTTTTTTTTAAAGATTTTATTTATTTATTTGAGAGAGAATGAGAGACAGAGAGCATGAGAGGGAGGAGGGTCAGAGGGAGAAGCAGACTCCCTGCCAAGCAGAGAGCCCGATGTGGGACTCGATCCCGGGACTCCAGGATCATGACCTGAGCCGAAGGCAGTCGCTTAACCAACTGAGCCACCCAGGCGCCCCAAGAGAGTTCATCCATATTCTGATCTACCAAGATGAAAATGAAGAAGAACATTTTAGTAAATTAAATATAGAAACATTTGAAATCTACCTATTGTGGCCTTCTTCCTAGAAGAGTATAATATCTGAAGTTTAGGAAAATATTCTTATGTATTATGTCAAGTAAGAAGAGAAAAAATAATTAATAAATACCATAAGTTCATTTGACAAATTTCAACATCTATTCCTCCTAGACATTTACTCTTTAATATAGAATATGTTTCTATTTCAATCCAACACCTAACATCTTGATTTATAGTGAAGCACCAATAGATATTCTTATTAAAATTGTGAACAAAATAAAAATATAACTCATTACCATTTAGTAATTACCAAGGTCTGGTAATGCTAGTAATATTTAAAACAGAAATTTGAAAAATTTCAGCTAATATACATATAGGCTTGTCAGAATAGATTTGTCATACAGATTTTTTTATTATAAAACATTAAATTTTAAGAAAATGAAAAAAACATATCTGGGTCAAAGGTCACTGATATCTATTAGTATATTTTTATTATAACTGATACATATTTTTATATAGCTTTCCTGAAAGTGTTTAGTCATTATGCCTATTTACCTGTAATAGTGACAGCTGTTTTCTCATACTTTTCCCAATTGATATTATGTACTTTAGGTATTTGGTATTTTATAAATTATTTTAATGGAATTTATTTCATTATTAGTATAAACCTACTTAATAAGTAAAAAAATATCTTCCATCTATTTTTTCTGTTAAAGGAATTCATTTTTTTCTAACTTATTTTAATAAAAAATTTTATTAAAAATAATCTAAATATGAACACTAAATATTTTTATAGACAGACATATGTATTTCATATAAGGATATAACCTATCATGAGTGTTTATTTTTTAGATTATTATTTCTTTTTAATTTTGCTTTTGATAATTCTGTGTACAGAAATTTTAAATTATTATTTAGTTAATTTTTAATGTTCTTTCCCTTATTTTTCTGGCTATGAAGTCATACTTAGGGTAGGTTTCCTCAAAACAAGATTGATTTATGTTGGACTTCTGGGAAGATGGCAGAGTAGGAGGATCCTAAACTCACTTCATCCAGGGACGTACTTACATAACAGCCACTTACATAACAGGTATATGTTAGTATACCAACATAAAAATGATCTGAGACTGGCAGAAAAGCCTTTCCACATTAATATGGAGAGGAGGCCACATCAAAAGGGTAAAATGGGTAGGGACACAACTGAGAACCAAACCCCCAGTGATATTAACTACAAATGGGAGAAATACCATAGGCATGGAGAATGGAGAGGAGCAGACCCCACGCTAGGCACCACAGACACAGGGAACCTGCACTGGAAAGATGAATCACCATAGCATCTGGCTTTGAAAACCAGTGGGGTTTTAATTCTGGTTACTTTAAAATCACCAGACCCTACAGCACCCTATCCAACCTGCCCCACCAGGCTGAAGTCCCTCCAAAATGGCTCCTGCTATATCAAAGCTGCAAGCATCCACAACAGGGACTGGCACCACTCCAAAGTGACTCCTGTTCTGGGAGAGAATGGGATATAACCACACACACCAGTTCAACTTCAACTCCAGCAGTGGAATCTTATCACTGGCAGTGCAGAAAGAGTGCCTTGCCAATCAATGCACCTGCAGCCCACAGACAGAGTGGGGGGCAAGCATCTGATATGACTGTTGGACACTCCCAGCAACAAAACCCTCCCAGGGGGCAGCAGAAAGAGAGTAGTTCAGTGCAACTGCAGCCCCAGCAAACAGGCTGAAGGCAGGCATCAGGTCCGAAGGCTGATACAACAGACCTACAAGCTCATGGTGGCCCCAGACTGGCTCTTAACAGCACAGGAACCAAACCCTGCTTAACAGAGGCAAAGGGGGCCATTGCAGCCATCTGAACTGAAGGCAAATGAGGCTCAGCCAGAATAGTAGGGCACAGGCAATATACATAGGAGACACCCCTAAAGTGCCTGGTTCTAGAGAATAGGGGACATTGTCCTACAGGGCACCACAGGATCTGTTCTTCATAAGGCTACTCCTTTCAGATCTGGAGAAAGAACTGAATTTCCTAATACATAGAAACACAGAGAGTTAACAACATGGTGAGACAGCAGAATATGTCCCAAATGAAAGAACAGGACAAAATCACAGCAAAAGAGCTAAATGAAATAGAGATAAGCAAAATGCCCAATAAAGGATGCAAAGTAATGGTAATAAATATACTTACTAGACTTTAGAAAAGAGTGGAGGATCTCAGCAAGACCTTCAACAAAGAGATAAAAAATATTAAAAAAAAGAACCAGTCAAAGATGACTCAATAACTGAAATTAAAAATACAATAGAAGGAATAAATAGAACACTAGAAAAAGCAGTAAAACAGATCAGTGAGCTGGAAGACAAAACAATGGAAAGCAAAAAAACTAAACAGCAAAAAGGAAAAAGAATAAAAAATGAGAATATGTTAAAGGAACTCAGCAACATCACCAAGTGTAATAAAATTTACATTATAGGGATACGAGAAGCAGAGGAGAGAGAAAAGGGGGCAGAAAATTTATTTAAAGGAATAATGGCTAAAATCTTCCCATATCTGGGGAAGGAAACAGAAATCCAGATCCAGGAGGCACAGAGAAAATCCAACAAAATCAACCAAAGGAGGTCTATACCAAGAGACATACTAATTAAAATGACAAAAATAGTGATAGAGAATTTGAATAGCAGTAAGAGGAAACAGTTACATACAAGGGAAACCCCATAAACTTATCAGCTGATTTTTCAGAAGAAACTGCAGGCCAGAAGGATGTGGCATGATATATTCAAAATGCTGAAAGGTAAACATGTGCAACCAAGTATGGTCTATCCAGCAAGGCTATCATTCAGAATAAAAAGAGGGATAAAGAGCCTCTCAGAAAAAAAAATCACCACTAAACCAGTCTTATAAGAAATGTTAAAGGGAATTCTTTGACTGGAAAGGAAAAGCCAGAGTCAAAAATAAAAAAAATTAGAAAAGGAAAAAATTTCACATGTAAATACAAACATAATAAAAGTAGATTAATCACTTATAATACCAGTATGGAGATTAAAACACAAAAACAGTAAAATCAATTTTATCTATAAAAATCAGACAAAGGATTCCCAAAACAAAAGGATGTAAAGTATGACATCATATACATAAAACATGGGGGGAAGAGTAAAACTTAGGGCTTTTAGAATGGATTCAAACTTAAGTGACAATCAAATTAATATAGATGCATAAGATGTTATATACGAACTGAATGGTAACCACAGATCAAAAACGTATAATAGATACAAAAAATAAAGAAAGAAAGAAAAGGAATCCAAGCATTTCACTAAAGAAAGCCATCAAACCACAAGGGAAGAGAGCAAGAGAAGAAGGGAACAGAGAAGAACTACAAAAATAAACATTAAACAAGTAACAAAATGGCAATAAGTACATACCTATCAATAATTACTTTGAATGCAAATTGAATACATGCTCCAATCAAAAGACATAGGGTAACTGAATGGATAGAAAAGCCTGACCCATCTATAATGCTGCCTACAAGAGACTCATTTCAGACCTAAAAACACATGCAGATTGAAAGCAAAGAGATGGAGAAACATTTACACTGCAAGTGGAATTGAAAAGAAAGTTGGTGTAGCAATAGTTTTAGCAGAAAAATAAACTTTAAAACAAACTCTGCAACAAGAGACAAAGAAGGACACTATATAATATTTTTTAAAAATCTAACAAGATATACCAATTGTGAGATATTTATGCACACAACATGGGAGCACTTAAATACATAAAACAACTATTAAAAGATATAAAGGAAGAAATCAATAGCAACAAAATAATAGTAGAGGTACTTAACAGCCCACTTACATCAATGGACAGATCATTCAGACAGAAAATTAACAAGGAAAAGTGGTTTTGAATGATACATGAAACCAGATGGACCTTATAAATATATTCAGAACATTCCATCCTAAAATGGAAGAATACACATTCTCTTCTAGTGTACATAGAACATTCTCCAGAATAGATAACATTAAGCCACAGAACAAGCCTCAATAAATTCAAAAAAATTAAAATCATATCATGCATCTTTTCCAACTACAATTGTATGAATCTAGAAATCAATCACAAGAAAACATCTGGAGAGAACACAAATACAAGAAGGCTAGAAAAAATGCTAATACCTAATGAATGAGTCAACCAATAAATCAAAAAGGAAATAAAAAATACATGGAGACAAATGAAAATAAAAACACAATGGTCCAAAATCTTTAGTATGCAGCAAAAGCTGTTCTTAATAATCCTAAGGAAGATTATAGCAATACAGACCTAGCTCAAGAAGCAAGAAAAATTTCAAAAAAATGACTGAACCTTTCATCTAAAAAAGCTAGAAAAAGAACAAGAAAAGTCCCAAGCCAGTAGAATGAAGGAAATAATAAAGATTAGAGCAAAAATAAAAGAAATAGAGACTAAAAACAAAAACAAAAACCCAACAGTAGAACAGATCAATGAAACAAGAGCTGGTTCTTTGAAAAGAACAACAAAATTGTTAAGCCTCTAACTAGACTCATTAAAAAAAATAGAACTCAAATACATAAGATCAGGAATTAAGGAAGAGAAATAGTTAACAGCACAATAATGCAAAGACTATAAAAGAATACTGTGAAAATGATATGCCAACAAATTGAATAACCAGAAGAAATGGATACATTTTTAGAAATATACAACCTTCCAAACTGAATTATGAAGAAATAGAAATTTGAACAGGACAATACTTGCAATGAAATTGAATGAAAAATCTCCCAACAAACCAAAGTCCAGGAACATGTGATTTCACAGTCGAATTCTACCAAGCATTTAGGAAGAGTTAAAACCTATTCTTCTCAAACTATTCCAAAAAAATAGAAGGAAAGTTTACAAATTCATTCTATGAGGCCAGCATTAACCTGATACCAAAACTAGATAAAGACACACAAAAAAAACACTACAGGCCAGTATCTCTAGTGAACATAGTGCAAAAATCACCAATAAAATACCAGCAAACCAAATCCAACAATACATTAAAAAAATCATTCACCGTAAAGAAGTAGGATTGCACCCTTGCAGGGTGCAAAGGTGGCTCAATACTCACAAATCAATCAATGTGATACATCATATGATAAGAATAAGGATAAAAACCATATATTCATCTCAATAGATGTAGAAGCATTTGACAAAGTACAACATCCATTCATGACAAAAATTCTCAACAAAGTAGGTTTAGAGGAAAACATGTCAACATAAGAAAGGCCACATATAAAATACCCATAGCTAACATCATACACAATGGTGAAAATCTGACAGGTTTTTCTCTAAGATCAAGACAAGAATGTCCACTCTCACCGCCTTTATTCAACATAGTAGTAGAGGTCCTAGCTGCAGCAAGGAAAAGAAATACAAAGACATCCAAATCAGTAAGGAAGACGTAGAACTTTCATTTTTTGCAGATGACATGATACTATATATAGAAAACTTGAAAGACTCCCCAAAAATCTATTAGAACTGATAAATGAATTCTGTTAAATCACAGGATACAAAATTAACAACATAAGTCTATTGCATTTCTATACACTAATAATGAAATAGTAGAAAGAGAAATTAAGAAAACAATCCTGTTTACAACTACACCAGAACAAATTTAAAAACCTAGGAATAAACCTAACAAAGGAAGGGAAAGACCTGTACTCTAAAAACTATAAAATATTGGTGGGGGGGGGAAGATGGCAGAGGAGGAGTGGACCCTATTTCAACTGGTCCCCGGAATTGAGCTGGATATCTACCAGACCACTCTAAGCACCCACAAAACCAGCCTAAGATGTAAGATCTGGATCTCTACAAACAGAATATCGCAGGTGGTTGGTTTGGAGGTATGATGCAGGGAGCCGTGATTCCATGGGCAGATATCAGAAGACAAATGGCAGCGGGAGGGTGCCTGGCCATGGGGATCCTACACCGCCGGTGAGCGACAGCCTCTGGCGCTGCAAACAGGGCACAGACTCGCAGACCAGTAGCGGCGGGGAAAGGACTTTAGGGCAGCCCCCGGGGTAGAAACCCAGAGCGGCAGGGTTGCGCCTGTGAACTGCAGCCACCTGGAAGGACCCGGAGCGGCGGGGTCACGCGCACGTGAACTGCAGCCCCTGGACGGAAACCGGAGCAGCGGGGTCATGCGGGCAAACTGCAGCCCCTGGGACGGAAACCTGGAGCTGTGGGGTCGCACGCGAACTGCAGCCCCCGGGAAGGAAACCCAGAGCAGTGGAGTCACCTGCACATGAACTGGGAGCGGCCGGCGGTTTTAGAAGCACAAAGGGCAGAGATATGCCCCGACCTGGAGGCAGGACTGGGAGCACTGTGGAGGGGCGAACAACCCAGGATGCTACAGTTTATAGCAGCACAGACAAAAATGGAGACAGTGTAGCCTGGAGAGCTCACTGAAGAACAGACCGCGATCTCTCTGCTCTGAGGCAGAGGGTTGGAAACAGTCTCTTCTGCTCTGACTCGCAGAAGAGACGTGGAAAGCGGCCAGGTAAAGGCGCCAGAGAACAAAAGCCCCAAAGACTGATTCCCACTGAGCCCATCCCCCACCAGAGGGGCGCAGGGCAACTCAGCACAAACAGGGTTGCCTGAGTAACAGCACGGCAGACAGGCCCCTCCCACAGAAGACAGGCTGGGAAAACAAGAGGCCAGCAACCGTAAGGTCCCAAGAAAACAGGTGCATCTTGCTTGGGTTCTGGTCAATAATTTGGACTCTATACATTCCCTCAACCACCCCTCAACAGAATGACTAGGAGGAGGAGCCCCCAAAACAGAAAAGACTCAGAGATTATGACTTATGCTACAGATTTACAAATGGATGCAGATATAACCAAGATGTCGGAGATGGAATTCAGGCTAGCAATTGTGAAGACAATGGCTAGAATGGAGAAATCAATTAATGGCAACATAGAGTCTCTATGGGCAGAAATAAAAGGTGAATTGGCAGAACTTAAAAATGCTATCAATGAGATCCAATCCAATCTAGATAATCTAACAGCTAGGTACTGAGGCAGAAGAACAAATAAGCAACCTGGAAAACAATATAATAGATAAAAAGGGAAAAGAGGAGGCCAGGGAAAAACAACTCAGAATCCATGAAAATAGAATCAGAGAAATAAGTGACACCATGAGGCATTCCAATGTCAGAATTATTGGAATCCCGGAGGGAGTGGAGAAAGAGAGAGGACTAGAAGATGTATTTGAGCAAATCATAGCTGAGAACTTCCCTAATCTGGGGAATGCAACAAACATTCGTGTCCTAGAGGCAGAGAGGACCCCTCCCAAGATCAAGGAAAACAGGTCAACACCCCGGCATGTAATAATAAAACTTGCAAATCTTAGAACCAGGGAAACCATCTTAAGGGCAGTTAGGGGGAAGAGATTCCTTACATACAGAGGGAGGAACATCAGAATAACGTCAGACCTATCCACAGAGACCTGGCAAACCAGAAAGGCCTGGCAAGACATATTCAGGGTACTAAATGAGAAGAACATGCAGCCAAGAATTCTTTATCCAGCAAGGCTTTTATTTAGAATGGATGGAGAGATGCAGAGCTTCCACGACCGGCAGAAGCTGAAAGAATATGTGACCACTAAGCCGGCCCTGAAAGAAATATTAAGGGGGGTTCTATAAAAAGAGAAAGACCGCAAGAGTGATCTACAACAGAAATTTACAGGGACAATCTATAAAAACAACATCTTCACAGGCAAATGATGACAATTAATTCATATCTTTCAATAATGACTCTCAATGTGAATGGCCTAAATGCTCCCATAAAATGGCACAGGGTTGCAGATTGGATAAAAAGACAGGACCCATCCATATGCTGTCTACAAGAGACTCATTTTGAACCTAAAGATACATCCAGACTGAAAGTGATGGGATGGAGATCCATCTTCCATGCCAGCGGACCTCAAAAGAAAGCTGGGGTAGCAATTCTTATGTCAGACAAATTAAATTTTAAACTAAAGTCTGTAATAAGAGACACAGAAGGACACTATATCATTCTTAAAGGGTCTATCCAACAAGAAGATCTAACAATTGTAAATATCTATCCCCAACATGGGAGCAGCCATCTACATAAGCCAACTGTTAACCAAAATAAAGAGTCATATTGATAACAATATGTTAATTGTAGGAGACCTCAATACTCCACTCTTAGCAATGGACAGATCATCTAAGCAGAAAATCAATAAGGAAACAAGTACATGCTATATAAGTACAGTAGTCCTCCCTTATCCATGGAGGATATGTTCCCAGACCCCCAGTGGATGTCTGAAATCACAGATAGTACCAAACCTTATATATGCTATGTTTTTTCCTATACATACATACCTATACATACATACCTATGTTAAAGGAAGGTACATAGGAATATAAATTAGGCACGGGGAGATTTACAACAATAAATTGTAATAAAATAGGACAATTATAACCATATATTGTAATAAAACTTAAGTGAATGTGGTCTCTCTCTCAAAATATCTCACTGTAGTGTACTCACCCTTCTTGTGATGATATGAGATAATAAAATGCTACATGATGAGATGAAGTAAGGTGAATGACTTATGCACTATAACTAGTGTTAGGCAACTACTGATGTTCTGATTAAATTTCGGAAGAATGATCACCTGCTTCCAGACCATGGTTGACCTAGAGTAACTGAAACCATGGAAAGTGAAGCTCCAAGTAACAGGAAACTACTGTGACCAGCTATAAGAAATTATGATAGCAACAGAGGAATGACAGCAAAAGAGAAAGGAAGAACAAAAGAAGGGTTTGCAGGAGGGGTTAGAGGAAACAGTTTCATTACTTTAAAGTTATATACAATCATATACTTTATTTTTTTTTCAGCAGGAAAACTCACCTTATTTTTTTAAAGAATTTTTTATTGTTATGTTAATCACCATACATTACATCATTAGTTTTTGATGTAGTGTTCCATGATTCATTGTTTGCGTATAACACCCAGTGCTCCATGCAGAACATGCCCTCTTTAATACCCATCACCAGGCTAACCCATCCTCCCACACCCCTCCCCTCTAGAACCCTCAATTTGTTTTTCAGAGTCCATCGTCTCTCATGGTTCGTTACCCCTCCGATTTCCCCCCCTTCATTCTTCCCCTCCTGCTAGGGTATCTATGCAGACCTAAACTCATTTTTTCAAATGGTCGCATATTACATTGTTTTATAGGGATGACAACTTACTTCCTTATTGACGGATATTTAGACTATCTCCAACTTTTTGATATGAGAATGCTGTAATAAATATCCTTAACATATCTGTCATATTTTATATATATAACAATGTACAATAAATGTCCTTAGAATGTATTCGTGTGTGTGTGTGTGTGTGTGTGTTCTTTGTCAAATGCCTTTTTTACATCTATTCAGAGGATCATATGGTTCTTACTCTTTCTTTTATGAATGGGGTGTATCACATGGATTGATTTGTGAACATTGAACCACACTTGCAACCCAGGAATTAATCCCACTTGGCTGCACTGAATGATTCTTTTAATGTACTGTTGGATTTGGTTTGCTAGTATTTTGCTGAGGATTTTTTGCATCCATGTTCATTGTGGATATTGGTCTTCAGGTCTCTTTTTTAGTAGGGTCTTTGGTTTTGGAATTAAGGTAATTGGACTTATAGAATGATTTTGGAAGTTTTCCTTCCATTTCTATTTTTTGGAACAGTGTTGAGGAGAGTAGGTATTAACTCTTCTTTAAATATTTGGTAGAATTCACCTGTGAAGTCATCTGATCCTGGACTTCTGTGTGTTGGGAGATTTTTGGGTACTGATTCAATTTCTTTGATGGCTATATGTCAGTTCAAGTTTTCTATTTCTTCCTGTTTAAGTTTTAGTCATTTATATGTTTCTAGAATTTTATCCATTTCTTGTAGATTGGCCAATTTGTTGGCATATAATTCTTCATAGTATTCTCTTCTAATTGTTTTTATTTCCATGGCATTGGTTGTGATCTCTCTCATTCATGACTTTATTCTTTCCCTTTTCTTTTTGATAAGTCTGGCTAGAGGTTTATCAATGTTATTAATTCTTTCAACAATTCAGCTCCTGGTTTCATTGATCTGTTCTACTGAGGGGTTTTTTTTTTGTTGTTTTTTTGTTTTTAGTTTCTGCTTCATTTATTTCTGCTCTAATCTTTATTTCCCTTCTTCTGCTGGCTTTAGGCTTCATTTATTCTTTTTCTAGCTCTAGTGTAAGGATAGGTTGCTGTGTATTTGAGATTTTTCTTACTTCTTGAAGTAGGTCTGTATTACTATATACTTCCCTCTTATGACCAGCTTTGCTGCATCTCAAAGGTTTTGGGCCATCATGTTTTCATTTTCATTTGCTTCCATGTATTTTGTTTGTTTGTTTGTTTCTTCTTTAATTTCATGATTAACCCATTTATTCTTTTTAAAAAATATTTTATTTATTTGACAGAGAGAGAGACAGCGAGAGAGGGAACACAAGCAGGGGGAGTGGGAGAGGGAAAAGCAGGCCTCCTGCTGAGCAGGGAGCCCGATGAGGGATTCAATCCCAGGACCCTGGGATCATGACCTGAGCCAAAGGCAGCCGCTTAATGACTGAGCCACCCAGGCACCCCTAACCCATTTATTCTTTAGTAGGATATTATTCAACATCCATATATTTGTGGTCTTTCCAAATTTTTTCTTGTGGTTGACTTCAAGTTTCATAGTGCTGTAGTCACAAAATATGCATGGTATGATCTCAGTGTCTTTGTACTTGTTGAGGCCTGATTTGTGACCTAGTAAGTGGTCTATTCTTGAGAATGTCCCAGGTATAGTCATAAAGAATGTGTATTCTGCTGCTTTAGGATGAAATGTTGTGAATATATCTCTTAAGTCCGTCTGGTCCAGTGTGTCATGTAAAGCCATTGCTTTGTTTTGTTTTTTTCAAAAATTTCCACAGTCATTTTCTTTTATTTCTTTAAATTCCATTAATATATAGTGTATTATTAGTTTCAGAGGTAGAGTTCAGTGATTCAGCAGTCTTATATCATACCCAGTTGTTTATTACATCATGTGCCCTCCTTAATGTCCATCACCCAGTTACCCCATCCCCCCATTCTCCTCTCCAGCAACCCTCAGTTTGTCTCCTGAGTTAAGAGTCTCTTATGGTTTGTCTCCCTCTCTGATTTCATCTTGTTTTATTTTTCCCTCCCTTCCCCTATGATCCTCTGTTTTGTTTCTTAAATTCCACATATGAGTGAGATCATGTGATCATTGTCTCTCTCTGATTGACTTATTTTGCTTAGCATAATACCCTCGAGTTCCACCCACATTGTTGCAAATGGCAAGATTTCATTTTTTGATGGCTGAGTAGTAGCCCATTTTGTGTGTGTGTGTGTGTGTGTGTGTGTACATATCACATCTTTGTTTCTGTTGATTTTCTGCTTAAATGATCTGTCCTTTGCAGTAAGTGGGGTCTTAAAGTCCCCTACTATTATTGTATTATTATCAATGAGTTCCTTTATGTTTGTTATTAATTGTTTTATATATTTGGGTGCTCCCAAGTTGGGAGCATAAATATTTACAATTGCTAGATATTCTTGTTGGGTAGGCCCCTTTATTATGATGTAGTACCCTTCTTCATCTCTTGTTATAGCCTTTAGTTTAAAATCTAGTTTGTCTGATATAAGTATGGCTACTCTGGCTTTCTTTTGAAATCCATTCGCATGATAAACATTTTGCCATCCCCTCACTTGCGATCTGCAGGTGTCTTTAAGTCTAAAATGAGTCTCTTATAGGAAGCATATAGATGGGTCTTGTTTTTTTTGTTTGTCTGTTTTGGGGTTTTTTTTGTTTGTTTTTTAGCCATTTTGACACTCTGTGTCTTTTGATTAGAGCACTTAGTCCATTTACATTCAGAGTAATTATTGATAGATATGTATTTATTTATTGCCATTTTATTACTTGTTTTGTCATTGTTTCTGTAGATTTTCTCTGTTCCTTTCTAGTCATTGTTGCTTTTGGTCTTTCTTTCCCACTCAGAATCCCTTTTAATATTTCTCATAGGGCTGGTTTAGTGGTCATGAACTCCTTTAGTTTTTGTTTGTCTGGGAAATACTTTATTTCTTCTTCTATTTTGAATGATAGCCTTGCAGGATTGAATATTCATGACTGCAGATTTTTCCCTTTCAGCACATTGAATATATCAGGCCACTCTCTTCTACCCTGCCAAATTTCTGTGGCAAGATCTGCTGCTAATCTTATTTTCATCCCTTGTAAATTAGGGACTTCTCTTATCTTGCTGCTTTTAGAATTTTTTCTTTATATATATATTTTGAAAATTTAAGTATGATATGTCTTGGTGTTGGTCTGCTTTTGTCAATTTTGATGGGATTTCTCTCTGCCTCCTGGATTTGGATGTCTCTTTCCTTCCCCAGATTAGGGAAGTTTTCAGCTATAATTTCCTCAAATAAACCTTCTGCCCCCTTTCCCTCTCTTCCTCTTTTAGGAATCCTATGATATAAATGTTATTATGTTCTATGGAGTCACCGAGTTCCCTAAGTCTATATTCATGATCCAATATTTTTCTTTCCCTCTTCTTTTCAGCTTATTTTCCATAATTTATCACTTATTTATTCATCTGCATCTTCCATCCTTGTGGCCATTACATGCAGTCAATTTCAAATCTCTGTTATTGTACCTTTTCATTTCAGCCTGACTAGGTTTTAGGTTTTTTTATCTCTGTGGTAAGGGACTCTCTGGTGTCTTCTATGCCTTTTCTCAAGCCCAGCTAGTATCCTTATTATGGTTGCTTTAAATCCTGGATCAAGCATATTATATATATCTGTTTTGATTAGATCCCTAGCTGTGACCTTTTCTTGTCCTTTCTTTTAGGATGAATTCCTCTGACTTGGCATTTTGTCTAGCCTCTGTTTGCTTCTCTGTTTAGGAAAACCTGTATGTTTCCTGCTCCTGAGAGTAATGGCTTTATGAAGAAGAGGTCATATACTTTCCAGGGCATGGTACTTGAGGAAGTGTCTCTGGTGTATGTTGTGTGCACTCTGCTGCTGTGTTTTGGCTCTTCTTTCCTTCAGGTCAGGCCTCTATAGAGTTTCTACTTTCCTGCAGTGGGGAGTGTGTGGACCTTGGCCAGAGTGTGACAAGTTTTAACTGGTGCTCTGGTCTTGTTAAAGAGACCTGATGTTATTTCTACTAGAGCTGAAGCTTTGCAGAACTCTATGGTCAGTGGATGTGGTGTGTGCAGGGGGTTTGTGCTGGTCTTTTGGGGGAGGGGCCCACTGCTCTGATATCTCAGTGGGGTTTTGATTTGCATTTCCATGACAATTAGTGATATTGAGCATCTATTCATGTATCTGTTGGCCATCTGTATGTCTTCTTTGGAAAAATGTTTGTTCATGCCCCCCCAACCCATTTTTTAACTGGATTTTTTGTTTTCTTGGTAATGGATTGTATAAATTCTTTATATATTTTGGATATTAGCCCCTAATCAGAAAAATATCTGCACATATTTTCTCTCAGTTTGTAGAGTGACCTTTTGTGTTGTTGATAGTTTCCCTTGCAGTGAAAAAGCTTTCTATTGGGGGGAAAAGCTGATGGAGGAATAGGGGACCCTATTCCAACCAGTGCTAGAATTGAGATGGATATCTGCCAGACCACTCTGAACACCCACAAAATCAGCCTGAGATGTAAGAAGATAGACCTGGATCTCTACAAAGAGAATATTGCAGGCGGTGGCTTTGAGGTATGAAGCAGGGAGCTGTGATTCACAGGCAGATATCAGAGGATAAACAGAAGGGGGAGGGAGCCCAGCCATCAGGATCCTACACTACCGGTGAGTGATAGCCTCCCACACTGGGGATGGGGCACAGACTCACAGACCGGCAGTGGCGGGGAAAGGACTTTAGGGCAGCCCCCTGCATGGAAACCCAGAGAGTCGGGGCTGCCCATGTGAACTGTGGGTGGCTGGCGGTTTTAGAAGCACAAAGGGCAGACACATGTCCCGACCTGGAGGCAGGACTGGGAGTGCTGCAGAGAGGCGCACAACCCAGGACGCTGCAGTTTATAGCAGCACAGACAGAGAAGGAGATAGTGTGGCTTGGAGAGCTCACTGAAGAACAGACTGCAATCTCTCTGCTCTGAGGCAGAGGGTTGGAAACGGTCTCTTCTGCTCTGACTCTCAGAAGAGATGTGGAAAGCCACCAGGGAAAGCTGCCAGAGAACAAAAGCCTCCCAAAACTGGTTCTTACTGAGCCCATCCCCCACACAGGGGGCAGGGCAACTCTGCCCAAAGAGGGTTGCCTGAGTAACAGCAAGGCAGGCCCCCCCACCCCAGAACACAGGCTGGGAAAAAAAGAGGCCAGTAACCCTAAGGTCCCTAGAAAATAGGTGCATCTTGCTTGGGTTGTGGTCAATAATTTGGACTCTATACATTCCCTCAACCACCACTCAACAGAATGACAAGGAGGAGGAGGAACCCCCAAAATAAGAAAGACTCAGAGAATAAGACTTATGCCACAGATTTACAAATGGATTCAGATATAACCAACATGTCAGAGATGGAATTCAGACTAGCAATTGTGAAGACAATGGCTAGAATGGAGAAATCAATTAATGGCAACATAGAGTCTCTAAGGGCAGAAATGAAAGGTGAATTGGCAGAACTTAAAAATGCTATCAATGAGATCCAATCTAATCTAGATAATCTAACAGCTAGGGTAAGTGAGGCAGAAGAACGAATTAGTGACCAGGAAGACAATTTAATAGATAAAAAGGGAAAAGAGGAGGCCAGGGAAAAACAACTCAGAATCCATGAAAATAGAATCAGAGAAATAAGTGACACCATGACGCATTCCAATGTCAGAATTATTGGAATCCCTGAGGGGGTGGAGAGAGAGAGAGGACTAGAAGATGTATTTGAGCAAATCAAAGCTGAGAATTTCCCTAATCCGGGGAAGGAAACAAACATTCGTGTCCTAGAGGCAGAGAGGACCCCTCCCAAGATCAAGGAAAACAGGTCAACACCCCGGCATGTAATAATAAAACTTGCAAATCTTAGAACCAAGAAAACCATCTTAAGGGCATTAGGGGGAAGAGATTCCTTACGTACAGAGGGAGGAACATCAGAATAACGTCAGACCTATCCACAGAGACTTGGCAAGCCAGAAAGGCCTGGCAAGACATATTCAGGGTACTAAATGAGAAGAACATGCAGCCAAGAATACTTTATACAGCAAGGCTGTCATTTAGAATGGATGGAGAGATGCAGAGCTTCCACGACCGGCAGAAGCTGAAAGAATATGTGACCACTAAGCCGGCCCTGCAAGAAATATTAAGGGGGGTTCTATAAAAGGAGAAAGACCCCAAGAGTGATCTACAACAGAAATTTACAGGGACAATCTATAAACACAAGGTCTTCACAGGCAACATGATGACAATAAATTCATATCTTTCAATAATCACTCTCAACTTAAACAGCTTAAATGTTCCCATAAAATGGCACAGGGTTGCAGATTGGATAAAAAGACAGGACCCATCCATATGCTGTCTACAAGAGACTCATTTTGAACCTAAAGATACATCCAGACTGAAAGTGATGGGATGGAGATCCATCTTCCATGCCAGCAGACCTCAAAAGAAAGCTGGGGTAGCAATTCTTATGTCAGATAAATTAGATTTTAAACTAAAGTCTGTAATAAGAGACACAGAAGGACACTATATCATTCTTAAAGGGTCTATCCAACAAGAAGATCTAACAATTGTAAATATCTATGCCCCCGACATGAGAGCAGCCATCTACATAAGCCAACTGTTAACCAAAATAAAGAGTCATATTGATAACAATACGTTAATTGTAGGAGACCTCAATACTCCACTCTCAGCAATGGACAGATCATCTAAGCAGAATATCAACAAAGAAACAAGAGCTTTGAATGACACACTGGACCAGATGGACCTCATAGATATATACAGAACATTCCACCCTAAAACAGCAGAATACTCATTCTGCTTGCACACACATGGAATCTTCTCCAGAATAGACCACATACTGGGTCACAAATCAGGTCTCAACCAATACCAAAAGATTGAGATTATTCCCTGAGTCTTTTCAGACCATAATGCTTTAAAACTGGAACTCAATCACAAGAAAAAAATTGGCAGAAATTCAAACACTTGGAAGCTAAAGACCACTCTGCTCAAGAATGTTTGGGTCAACCAGGAAATCAAAAAAGAACTTAAACAATTCATGGAAACCAATGAGAATGAAAACACATTGGTCCAAAACCTATGGGATATTGCAAAGGCGTCCTAAGGGGGAAATAAATAGCCATCCATGCCTCACTCAAAAAAATAGAAAAATCCTGAACTCACCAACTAACTCTACATCCTAAAGAACTAGAGAAAAAGCAACAAATGATGCCTAAGCCACACATTATTAGAGAAACAATTAAGATTAGAGCAGAGATCAATGAATTAGAAACCAGAAACAGTAGATCAGATCAACGAAACTAGAAGCTGGTTCTTTAAAAGAATTAATAAGATCAATAAATCACTGGCCAGACTTATCCAAAAGAAAGAGAAATGACCCAAGTTATAAAATTATGAATTAAAGGGGAGAGATCACAACTAACACCAAGGAAATAGAAACAATTACTAGAAATTATTATCAACAACTATATGCCAATAAACTGAGCAATCTGGATGAAATGGAGGCCTTCCTGGAAACCTATAAACTACTAAGACTGAAACAGGAAGAAACTGACAACCTGAATAGGCCAATAATCAGTAACTGAAGCTGTGATCAAAAACCTCCCCAAAAATGAGAGTCCAGGGCCTGATGGATTCCCTGGGGAATTCTACCAAACATTCAAAGAAGAAATAATACCTATTCTCCTGAAGCTGTTTCAAAAAATAGAAACAGAAGGAAAGCCTCCAGACTCATTGAGGCCAGCATTACCTTAATCCCCAAACCAGGCAAAGACCCCATCAAAAAGGAGAATTTCAGACCAATATCCCTGATGAATATGAATTCCAAAATCCTCAACAAAATCCTAGCTAATAGGATCCAACAATGCATTAAAAGGATCATCCACCACGACCAAGTGGGGTTTATCCCTGGGATGCAAGCGTGGTTCAACATTTGCAAATCAATCAATGTGATAGACACATTAATAAGAGGAGAGAGAAGAACCATATGTTCCTCTCAATTGATGCAGAAAAAGCATTTGACAAAATACAGCATCCTTTCCTGATTAAAACTCTTCAGAGTACAGGGATAGAGGGAACATACCTCAATATCATAAAATCCACCTATGAAAAACCCACAGTGAATATCATCCTCAATGGGGAAAAGCTGAGAGCCTTTCCCTTAAGATCAGGAATACGTCAAGGATGCCCACTCTCGCCACTATTGTTCAACATAATACTAGAAGTCCTAGAACAGCAAGCAGACAACAAAAAGAAATAAATATATTCAAATTGGCAAAGAAAAAGCCAAACTCTCTCTCTTCACAGAGGACATGATACTTTATGTGGAAAACCCAAAAGATTCCACCCTCAAACTGCTAGAACTCATACAGCAACTCAGTAATGTGGCAGGATACAAAATCAATGCACAGAAATCAGTTGCTTTCTTATACACTAACAATGCAACTGTAGAAAGAGAAATTAGAGAAATGATTCCATTTACAATAGCACCAAAACCCACAAGATACCTCGGTATAAACCTAACCAAAGAGGTAAAGGATCTATACTCTAGGAACTACAGAACACTCATGAAAGAAATTGAAGAAGACACAAAAGGATGGAAAAATATTCCATGCTCATGGATCGGAAGAATAAACATTGTTAAAAGGTCTATGCTACCCAGAGCAATCTATACCTTCAACATCATCCTGATCAAAATTCCAATGAGATTTTTCAAAGTGCTGGAACAAACAATCCTAAAATTTGTATGGAATCGGAAAAGACCCCAAATTGCCAAGGAAATGTTGGAAAAGAAAAACAAAGCTGGAGGCATCACGTTGCCTGATTTCAAGCTATATTACAAAACTGTGATCACCAAGACAGCATAGTCATAGAATGGCAAAAATTGACAAGGCAAGAAGCAACAAATGTTGGAGAGGTTGTGGAGAAAGGGGAACCCTCTTACACTGTTGGTGGGAATGCAAGTTGGTACAGCCACTGGGGAAAACAGGTGGAGGTGCCTCAAAAATTTAAAAATAGAGCTACTGTATGAATCAGCAATTGCACTACTGGGTATTTACCCCAAAGACACAGATGTAGTGAAAACAAGGGCCATATGCACCCCAATGTTCATAGCAGTAATGTCTGTAGTAGCCAAACTGTGGAAGGAGCTGAGATGCCCTTTGACGGGTGAATGGATAAAGAAGATGTGGTCCATATATACAATGGAATATTACTCAGCCATCAGAAAAGATGAATACCCAACTTTTACATCAACATGGATGGGACTGGAGGAGATTATGCTAAGTGAAATAAGTCAAGCAGAGAAAGTCAATTATCATACGATTTCATTTATTTGTGGAACATAAGGAATAGCATGGAGGACTTTAGGAGAAGAAATGGAAAAATGAAGGGGGTGGGGAATCAGAGGGAGAGATGAACCATGAGAGACTATGGACTCTGAGAAACAATCGGAGTGTTTTAGAGGGGAGGGGGGTGGGGGGATGGGTTAGCCTGGTGATGGGTATTAAGGAGCGCACGTATTGCATGGAGCACTGGGTGTTATACGAAAACAATGAATCGTGGATCACTACATCAAAAACTAATGATGCATTATATGTGACTAACATTAAAAAAAAAAACAACTTTCTATGTAGCTGTAGTCCCAACGGGTTGATTTTGCTTTTGTTTTCCTTGCCAGGGGAGATTAATCTAGAAAAATGTTTCTATGGCTGATGTCAGAGAGATTACTGCCTATGTTTTCTCCTAGAATTTTACAGTTTCAGGTCACATTTAGGTCTTTAATCAATTTTGAGTTTATTATTGTTTATGGTGTGGTCCAATTTCCTTCTTTTGCATGTAGCTGTTCAGGTTTCCCAACACCCTTTGTTGAACAGACTCTTTCCCCATTGTATATTCTTGCTTCCTTTGTCATACGTTAATTGACCATAAAAGTGTAGGTTTATTTCTGGACTCTTTACTCTGTTCTAGTGATCTATGTGTCTGTTTTTGTGTCAGTATTACACCGTTTTGATTACTACAGATATGTTAGTGTATCTTGAAATGTGAGATTGTGATACCTCCAGGTTTGTTTTTATTTTTCAAGATTGCTTTGATAATCTGGGTCTTTTGTAGTTCTGTAAAAATTTTAGAAAAAATTGTCCTAGTTCTGTGAACATGCTCTTCATATTTTGATAGGGATTGCATTAAATCTGTAGATTGCTTTTCATAGTATGGACATTTTAACAATATTGGTTCTCCTATCTTATGAGTGTGGAATGTCATTACTTTGTGTCATCTTCAATTATTTTTATCAATGGTTTTTAGTTTTTGTATTACAGGTATTTGACCCTCTTGACTAAGTTTATTCCTAGGAAATTTATTCTTTTTGGTGCAGTTATAGCTGTTTTTTAAATTTTGTTTTTATTCAAAGTCCACTTAGTAAACTTAAAGTCCTATATTAGTTTCAGGTGTACAATATAGTGATTTAAGAAACAAAACAGATGAATATAGGGGAAGGGGGAAAAAGACAGAAACAAACCATAAGAATCTCTTAACTATAGAGACAAAACTGAGGTTTGATGGGAAGAGGTGGGCAGGGATGGGGCTAAATGGGTGACAGGTGATAGGAATTATGGAGGGCACTTCTTGTGTTGAATACTGAGTGTTATATGTAAGTGATGAATCACTAAATTCTACTGAAACTGATATTACACTATATGTTAACTAAGTATAATTTAAATAAAAATTCGGGAAAAAAAACAATTCCATATATCACCCAGTGTTCATCACAAGTGCATTCCTTAATCTCCATCACCTATTTAACCCATCACCCCACCCACCTTCCCTCTGGTTACCATCAGTTTGTTCTCTATAATCAAGAGTCTGTTTCCTGGTTTGCCTCTCTCTCTCTCTTTTTCTGTCCATTTGAACATTTATTTCTTAAATTCCACATAGAAGTGAAAACATATGATATTTGTCTTTCTCTAACTGACCTGTTTTGCTCAGCATAATACTCTCTAATGGCATCCACATCAATTCAAATGGAAAGATTTCATTCTTTTTTATGGCTAAGTAATAGTCTATTGTATATACATATACCATACCTTCCTTATGCACTCATCTTTCAGTGGGCACTTGGGCTATTTCCATAATTTGGCTGTTGTAGATAATGCTCCTAAAATCATTGAGGTGTGTGTATCCCTTTGAATTAGTATTTTTGTGTTTTTATGGGTAAATACCTAGTAGTGTAATTTTGCTGGATGATAGGGTAGTTCTATTTTTAACCTTCTTAGGAACCTACATTTTGTTCTCCAGAGTGGCTGCACTGTTTTGCATTCTCACTAACATTGCAAGAGCTTCCCCACTTTCCACACCCTTACCAACACCTGTTGTTTCTTGTGTTGTTGATTTTATCTATTCTGACTGGTGTGAAGTGATATCTCATTGTAGTTCTGATTTGCATTTCCCCGATGATCAGTGATGTTGAGCATCTTTTCATGTGTCCGTTGGCCATCTGGATGTCTTCTTTGGAGAAATATCTACTCATGTCTTGTGCCCAATTTTTAATCAGATTATTTGTTTTTTCAGGTGTTGAATTTTATAAGTTCTTTATATATTTTGGAAACTATCCCTTTATCAGATATGTCATTAGTGAATATCTTCTGCCACTCAATAGGTTGGGTTTTAGTTTTGTTAGTTTTTTCCTTCACTGTGCAGAATCTTTTTATTTTAATGAAGTCCCAATAGTTTATTTTTGCTTTTGTTTCCCTTACCTCAGGAGACATATCTAGAAGGAAGTTGCTGTGACTGATGTCAAAGAAGTTACTTCTTGTGTTCTCTTCTAGTATTTTAATGGTTTTATGTCTACTATTTAGGTCTTTAATCCATTTTTAATTTATGTTTGTGTATAGTGTAAGAAAGTGGTTCAATTTTATTCTTTTCTATGTTGCTGTCCAGTTTTCCCAACATCATTTGTTGAAATAAAAGCATTGAAATTGGCAAAGAAGAAGTCAAATTCTCACAATTTGCAGATGACATGATACTCTATATAGAAAACCCAAAAGACCCCACAAAAAATTGCTAGAACTGATACACAAATTCAGTAAAGTCAGAGGATATAAAATCAATGTACAGTGATTTGTTGCATTTCTTTTTTTAAAAAATATTTATTCATTTATTTTAGAAAGAGTGACCAAGAGAGCACAAATGAGGGGAAGGGGTAGAGGGTCAAGGAAGAGAGAGTATCTCAAGCAGACTCCCCATTGAGTGTGGAGCCCAACATAGGGCTTGATCTCATGACCCTGAGATCATGACCTGAGCCAAAATCAAAAGTTACATTTTTTTTTGTTTTTTTTTTTTTTAATTTATTTATTCGACAGAGAGAGATACAGCGAGAGGAGAAACACAAGCAGGGGGAGCGGGAGAGGGAGAAGCAGACCCCCCACTGAGCAGGGAGCCCAATGCGGGACTCGATCCTGGGACTCCAGAATCATGACCTGAGCCGAAGGCAGTTGCTTAACCAACTGAGCCACCCAGGCGCCCAAAAGTTACATGTTTAATCCACTGAGCAACCCAGGCCCCAGAAATCTGTTTCATTTCTATACTCCAATAATGAAGCAGCAGAAAGAAATCAAGGAATCTATCCCATTTACAATTGCACCAAAACCCATAAGATACCTAGGAATAAACCAAACCAGAGGTAAAATATCTGTACTCTGAAAACTATAAAATGCTTATGAAAGAAATTGAAGATGACACAAAGAAATGGAAAAACATCCCATGCTCATGGATTGGAAGAACAAATATTGTTAAAATGTCTATACTACCCAAAGCAATCTACAAGTTTAGTGCAATCCCTATCAAAATACCACCATGATTTTTCACAAAGCTAGAACAAACAATCCTAAAATTTGTATGGAAATACAAAGGACCCCAAGTAGCCAAAGCAATCTTGAAAAAGAAAAGCAAAGCTGGAGGCATCACAATTCTGGACTTCAAGTTATATTACAAAGCTGTCATGGTCAAGACAGTATGGTATTGGCACAAAAACAGACACACAGATCAATGGAACAGAACAGAAAACCCAGAAATGGACCCACAGCTATAGGGTCAATTAATCTTCATCAAAGCTGGAAAGAATATCAATGAGGAAAAGTCCATGTAGTTTTTATTCTTTGATTTCCTGGTTGATCCATTCATTCTTTAGTAGTATATTGCTTAATCTCCATGTATTTGGGATTTTTCCAGATTTTTTTCCCCTGTTGTTGACTTGTAGTTTTATAGTGTTGCAGTCAGAAAGGGTGCATGGTATGATTTCAAAGTTTTTGTATTTGATCAGGCCTGTTTTGTGACCTAATATGTGATCTATTCTGGAGAATGATCCATGTGCAATAGAAAAGAATGAGTATTTTACTGTTTTAGGATGAAATGTTCTGAATATATCTGTTAGATCCATCTAGTTCAGTGTTTCATGCAAAGCCATTATTTCCTTGTTGGTTTTCTGTTTAGATAATCTGTCTATTGATATAAGTGTGGTGTTAAAGTCCCCTACTATTATTGTGTTATTATCAATGAGTTCCTTTAAGTTTGTTATTAATTGTTTTATATATTTGGGTGTTCCCATATTGGGTACATAAATATTTACTCATAAATTATTATATCTTCTTGTTGTATTGTCCCCTTTATATTGTATAGTGCCCTTCTTTGTCTCTTGTTACAGTCTTTGTTTTAAGGTCTAGTTTTCCAATATAAGTATTGCCACTCTGGCTTTCTTTGGACATCCATTTGATGATAGATGTTTCTTCATCCCCTCCCTTTCAATCTGCAGGTGTTTTTAGGTCTAAAATGGGTCTCTTGTAGGCAACATATAGATGGTCTTGTTTTTGTTTTTGTTTTTTTCCTAGCATGGTGACATGCTTCAACATACACAGCTAAATTTTTTTTTTCTTTTTCTTTTTTAAATTTTATTATGTTATGTTAGTCACCATACAATACAGCATTAGTTTTTGATGTGGTGTGGGTCTTGTTTTTTAATCCATTCTGATGCCCTATATTTTGATTGCCACATATAGTCTATTTACATTCAAAGTAATTACTGATACATGTGTATTTATTGCCATTTTATTACTTGTTTTATCATTGTCTCTGGAGATTTTCTCTGATCTTTTCCTGTCCTTGTCACTTCTGGTCTCTCCTTTCCACTCAAAGGGAACTCTTTAATATTTCTTGAGGGATGGTTTAATGGTCATGAACTTCTTTAGTCTTTGTTTGTCTGGGAAACTCTTTATCTCTCTTTCTATTCTGAATGATAGCCTTGCAGATAGAATACTCTTGGCTGCAGATTTTTCCCATTCATCACATTGAATATATCATGTCACTCTCTTCTGGCTTGCCAAGTTTCTGTTGAGAAATCTGCAACTAGTCTTATGGGTCTTCCCTTGTAAGTTAAGGATTTCTTTTGTCTTACTGCTTTCAAGATTGTTTTCTTTATCACTGTATTTTGCAAATTTAATTATAATATGTGTTAGTGTTGGCCTGCTTTTGTTGATTTTGATGGGAGTTGTCTGTGGCTCCTGGATCTGAACGACTGTTTCCTTCTCCAGATTAGGGAAGTTTTAAGCTATTACTTCTTCAAATAAATTTCCTGACCCTTTTTCTCTCTCTTCTTCTGTAACTCCTATAATAATGAATGTTATTATGCTTGATGTAGTCACTGAGTTCCCTAAGTCTATTCCTGTTTTGCATAGTTATTATTTCTCCCTTTTCTTCAGCTTCATTAATTTCCAATACTTTGTCTTCTAGGTGACTAATTCATTCCTCTGCTTCTTCTAGCCTGCTGTTCATTGCATGAAGCCTGTTTCTTACCCATATATTGCACTTTTCATCTCTGATTGATATTTTTTTACCTCTTTTATCTCTGTGGTAAGGGTCTCACTCATGTCTTCTATTCTTTTCTCAAGCTAAGTGAGTATCCTTATAATTGTTGCTTTAAATTCTCCATCAGTCACGTTACTTATATCTGTTTTGCTTATATCTCTGGCCATGGCCTTATCTTGTTCTTTCATTTTAGATGAATTGCCCCATCTTGGCATTTTGTCTAAGTCTCTGCATTCTTCTCTGTGTTAGAAAAGCCAGTTATGTCTCATGCTCCTGAAAGTAATGGCCTTAAGAAGAAGAGGTCATGACCTGGCACTTCAGGGATGATGCAAGCTCAAATGAGAAGAGCATTCCCACCAGAGGGCAATGTCATGGGGCTTGGTGTAGGCAAGTTAGGCAGCCATTGTTAGTGCTATGCTGCTTACCACAGATGGCCCTGTGTTTATGTTGAGGGATGGGAAGGAAAACTGTGCCAGCCAGCTCCTTTGTTCCTGGAGAGGTGTCACCATGAACACTTCCTCTTATGGATGCACTCTGAGAAGAACAAATAATCTCCCTCCCATGTGCCCCATGTATTCTTCAAATCACTATTTCCAAGCTGTCTGCCTCCAGGTTGTTTCCCTCCCTTCTCTCCAGGAGCTATGCAGTGCCCTCTGAGCTCTATGCCAGCCATGTCTACTGACCTTTAAAACTCCAGGCTTTAAGGTCCACTGGTTACAAGAACTCACAAAATTCAGCCCCTCTCATTTTCCAAGTCAATGGATTTGGGGAAATGTTCTCCTTGTGCATTCCCCTGTGTGCCCCTCTCTCTCTTGTCCTTCTCCATGATCATGGCTCCCTCCCCTCTGCAGCCCCCACAATTCACTTCTTCCCTATACCAAATCTCTACACTTTCTACCTTCTTTGATGTGGCCTTTTCCTTCCCTTTAGTTGTTTGTTCTGTCAGTTTTTAGGTCAATTTCTGGGGTAATTAGGATGGTTTGATAGTTTTTTATTTTGTATTCATGGGAAGAGGTGAGCCCAAGGCCCTCCTACTCTGTTGTCATCTTCCTCTCCCCAAAACCCAGAAAAATTAATATTGTTAAAATATCCATACAACCCAAAGCTATCTATAGATTTATGCAGTCACTATACATGGCATTTCCACAGCAATAGAAAAAGCTATCATAAAATTTGTGTGGAGCAACAGCAACAAAAAAACCCACAAATAGCCAAAGCTATCTTGAGAAAGAACAAAATTTCAAGCATCAGACTTCCTGATTTTAAACTATATACTACAATGCTATTGTAATTAAAACTGGCATAAAACACTGCCACATAGACAAATGAAACAGAATAGAGAGAATAGAGAGTCCAGGAATAAACCTATGCATATACAGTCAACTAATATTACACAAGGAAGCCAAGAATACTCAAATGAAGAAAGGATAAGACTATAAGACTATAATACACAGTAAGTTGTGTTGGGAAACTTTAATATCCACATGCAAAAAATAAAATTGATCCCCTATACACAAAAATTACATCCCCAGTTCCATTTCACTCACATTCCATGCTCAGTCCTGGTAGACATTTAAATCTACTAGCTAGAGAATAGATTTTGGAGTCTAAAAGAACAAAATTCATTTCAAACTTTTGCACTTAATAAGTATGTGAACTTCTAAAATATTAATAATCTTTCTCAGCTCTACTTCCCATATCTCTTAAATGGGAATGAAATACCTACTTCCTAGAATTGTTGTATTAAAGGAGATAATATTTGAAAAGTGCTCAGTATAACATCTGGCACATAGTAGCTCTTTAATCAGCTTTTAAAAATTATTAAGCATATTTGTACTTAATCGGATAATGTATGTTAAATTGTGAAGTAAATAAGGTTAAGGGGGATACTTGTGATGAGCACCAGGTGTTGTATGTAAGTGTTGAATCACTAAATTGTACACCTGAAACTAATATCACTCTATATGTTAACCAACTGGAATTTAAAAAGAAACCTTAAAAAAATAAGGCTAATGTCCTCCATGCTATTCCTTAAAATGAAGGGGGGGGGTGGAATCAGAGCGAGAGATGAACCATGAGAGACTATGGACTCTGAGAAACAAACAGGGTTTTAGAGGGGAGGGAGGTGGGGGGATGGGTTAGCATGGTGATGGGTATTAAGGAGGACATGTATTGCATGGAGCACTGGCTGTTATACGAAAACAATGGATTGTGGATAACATCAAAAACTAATGATGTATTGTATGGTGACTAACATAACATAATAAAATATAAAAAAATTTTTAAAAATTAAAAAATAAGGCTAAATAACTATACAGTAAAATATTTCTAATTAATTTTATGTGCTATAATTTTACCATAAACAAAATTTTAACTAATCTGGCAATCTGTTATTATTCCAGTTAAAAATGAAGTGGCCTCAGAACTTCCAGATACAGCAGAGCTTCCAGCAATAAATCCATCAATTAGTGATCTAATATATCAATTAGATTTAAATAAAGTCATAGGTAAGTAGAGATTTATGATGTTTAGGCAAGAAAAAAAGTTTAACAGTTAAAGTATTTTAAACCTATAGTTCTGTTGTTAAAAGAATATAGAAGAGGGGGATGGAAAAGATGGTGGAGGAGTAGGGGACCCTATTTCAGCTGGTCCCCAGAATTGAGCTGGATATCTACCAGACCACTCTGAGCACCCATGAAACCAGCCTGAGATGTAAGAAGATCTGGATCTCTACAAACAGAATATCGCAGGCGGTTGGTTTTGAGGTACGAAGCGGAGAGCCGTGATTCCGCAGGCAAATATCAGAGGATAAACGGCAACGGGAGGGTGCCTGGCCCTGGGGATCCTACACCACCGGTGAGTGACAGCCTCGCACACTGCAGACGGGCACAGACTCGCAGAGCGGTAGCGGTGGGGAAAGGACATTAGGGCAGCCCCTGGGGTGGAAAACCAGTGTGGCAGGGTCAGGCACACGCGAACTGCAGCCCGCGGACGGAAACCCGGAGCACCGGGGTCGCGCCGGTGAACTGCAGCCCCCGGGGCGGAAACCCAGGGTGGAGGAGTGGTGCCTGTGACCTACAGCCCCGGGGGTGGAAACCCGGAGCAGCAGGGTCGCGCCAGTGCCAACTGGGAGCGGCTGGTGGTTTTAGAAGCACAAAGGGCAGAGATGTGTCCCGACCTGGAGGCAGGACTGGGAGCACTGCAGAGGGGCGCACAACCCAGGATGCTGCAGTTTATAGCAGCACAGACAGAAATGGAGACAGTGTGGCCCTTCAGAGGGCTCCCTAAAGAACAGACCACGATCTCTCTGCTCTGAGGCAGAGGTTTGGAAACAGTCTCTTCTGCTCTGACTCGCGGAAGAGACGCGGAAAGCCACCAGGGAAAGCCGCCAGAGAACAAAAGCCCCAAAAACTGATTCCCACTGAGCCCATCCCCCGCTACAGGGGTGCAGGGCAACTCTGCCCAAACAAGGTTGCCTGAGTAGCAGCAGGGCAGGCAGGCGCCTCCCGCAGAAGACAGACTGGGAAAACAAGAGGCCAGCAACCCTAAGGTCCCAAGAAAACAGGTGCATCTTGCTTGGGTTCTGGTCAATAATTTGGACTCTATACATTCCCTCAAACACCCATCAACAGAATAACTAGAAGGAGCCCCCCAAACAGAAAAGACTCAGAGATTATGACTTATGCTGCAGATTTACAAATGGATGCAGACATAACCAAGATGTCGGAGATGGAATTCAGGCTAGCAATTGTGAAGACAATGGCTAGAAT